>NW_005842158.1:933066-940776 GCF_000455745.1 Alligator sinensis | reverse complement strand
GTGCAGGCCAGCCGGCCGGGGCCTCGGGGGTGCCAGCCGAAGGAAAGTCTCCACTCCCTCGTTAGGCTAATGATCAACTACAGGCTGGCAAAAACACCCGGCAGAGGCAGACTCAGCCCCGGCCGGTGCCCCGCAACCAGCCCGCCCGTCCCTCCGCTTCCCCGCCCGGGTGATCCCGGGATCCCCCTTCCCGACCCAGCCATTGTCTGCCCGGATAAGAGCCACCACTGTCTACACATGTCCCTGGCATCGCTCCGCTGCTGCTCCTTACTATCTAGAGAGATCTTTTTTTTCTCTCTTTTTTTGCTAAGAGGGTACTTTTGAAGCTCTCGCGGCTGCTTGGGGGTTTGCTTTGTATTTGCGTTGTTACTTTGCCTCTGAGTCGAGGCGCCTCGGGTGGAGGTGGGAGAGAGGGGGGATAGCTGTGCTCCGGGTTTTGTCTGGAAGCAGCATCCCCTCTCGCTTCGTGGGGCAGAGAAAGTGACTTTGTCATGCTTAGAGTTCACGTGGAGATATACAAAGTCACTGTCGCAACAATATATAACTATAGTGAGATATATATATATATAGTTATACATATGGTTATATAGATCTATGTATATCTAGATCTAAATCGACATATCTATTGTTGAGAAAGTGACTTCGGCGTGCCTAGAGCTCACATAGATATATACAAAGTCACTTTCTCAACACTATATATATTATATATCGTTATATAGCTCTATCTCTATGTAGATCTAGATAGAGATATAGATCTAGAGAGAGAGAGAGAGAAACAGAGATAGAGATATCTGCTGTTGAGAAAGTGACTTTGGCATGCCTAGAGTTAAATATCTATGTCTATAGCTATATATCTATATCTATATCTCTATATATGCATTGTAAATATTGTATGTAAATTATTATATATAAACTCTAGGTATGCCAAAGTCACTTTCTCAACTAGAGAGAGAATTAAACTCTCTCTGTAGAAACTGTGGCGATATATATATATATATAGAGAGAGAGAGAGAGAGAGAGATACAGATGTGTGTGTGTGTATATATATCTATATAACATTTATATATGTATGTATTTTATAGCTTTATATTTATGTATTTATTTATTAAATTCTAGGCATGACAAAGTCACTTTCTCAACACTATAACAATGGACTTTTTTGTCGTCTTTGTTGGAAGTGGTGGGGTCCTTCTAGTTGATGTGATTTTTTAAGGTAGTTTTCTTTGTATCTCCTCTCTCTCTCCCCCTCTTCGATATATCATTAACAGTAGGATCAGAGGGAGAACAAAAAAAAATCCGATCTGCTTCAATTAACCGTGTTCTCAAAAGAGGGGGGGGGGGGCATGGCTCTGGGAAGTGTGAGTCCATTTGGGAAAGCACGGAAGTTGAACTTTAACAGAAATGGCAGGCAGTCCAGTTGAACGGGTTCGTGAAACATCAAAAAGGTTTTCTCTCGCCCCTGGCTTTGCCTAGAAACGATAAATTTAGCATCCTTTAAAATTCATTGCATACATTTTACATTTGGGTGAAAATCGGGCTTTTTTTTTTTTTTTTTTTTGCATAACTGGAGGGGGGAGGGCGAGGGACATGGGTGCCGCCAGCACCCCCTTCTTTATTTATTTTGCTTTTCCAAATAAATGCGAGCTGTAGCATTCAGTAAAAGTGCTTAATTGCAGCTGTAAACAGACAAATTACAGTGGCTGCCCGCACACTTCTTTTCTTTCTTTCTTTCTTTTTTTAAAGACAGGATAAAAAAAAAAAAAGAAAAAAAAAAGCTTCTTCTCCCCCCTCCATTATTTGTTTTAAAAATTAGAAGAACAAAAGCACCAAGGGCAATCCAGTGCTGGTCCTTGGAATGTATAATTACATATAAAAGAAGGAAATATGATTTTTTTTCTCCCCCCCACCCCCTTCCCTCTTCGCCTCTAGCATTGCTCCATCTCACTTCCTTGTCCCAAATCAGCAAGGGTCTAGTTTACACATCTTCCTCTGCTTGAGTTAATTGAAGTTGTGCCTCTTCCTTGCTAAACTTTTTTCCCCCTCTCTCTCTCTCCCTCTCCCCCATCTCTGGCTCTGCCAGCCCCCCTCGTCTGATTACATCTAGTAATTCTCCACTGAATGAACGTCATTTACAATAGTAGGGGAGCTCTCGAGCTGGCTGCAGGCTTCACGCTCCATTTGGTCCTGCATTCTCCCTTTAAAGTAGTCGTGTAATATTAATAGTCATGAATATCAATTATGATGAGGCGGTGTAGAGAAGGAAAGGGAGGAAGGGGGCATCCGAGCAGTCTGAGCCTAGCCTTGGGTTGAAGAGGATTGCATTTGGAAGCTCAAAGGGAGAAAAAAAACCCTACACACACACACACACACACACACACACACACATACACACACACCCCAACAACAACAACAACACCACAATTCAGAAAGGGAGGGGGTGGGGATCATATACGTAGATATATATATATATATATAAAAATAAGTTTCCAGTCTGTTTTTTAGGGGACGTTGGCTTTTTGTTTTTGGGTTTTGTCTTTTTCTTTTTCTTTTTTTGATGGATAGACTTGGAAATACCTCAAGCTGTTCTCCTGTGTCCAGCACGTCCATGTCCAGATCTTGATTTTTTTCCTCCTAGCATTATTATTATTACTATCACCACTATTTTATTTTTAGCTGTTACAAGACTTTTTTTATTTCCAGATGTTAGTCCACACCTATTCCGCCATGGTGAGTTTTGGATCCATGTTGTACCAGAATTGCATGTTCTCTCTCTCTCTCTTTCTCTCTCTCTCTTTCTCTCCCTCTCCCTCTCTCTCTTCTGAACGCCTTTGGCTTGGTAATTTAGCACAATAATTGGAGGAGGCTTGCAGCTGCTTCTCCTTTTTGCATTGTGTGTTCTGGGTTTGAGCTAGGGGGGTGGAAGGGTGGGGGGAAGAGGGGAAAACTTTTTTTTTTTCCAATAGCTGGTGGGGATTTGGACTAGACTTTGTGCAGTAGAGATTTTCTTGTTTGCTTCAGCCTCGGAGCCACAACTTGGATGGAGTTGGACAAAACTCTCCCCCCTTTCCTCTGAAGGCTTTCACACCCGACCCCTCACCTCCAAGACTTTCTGTGACCATTTCATCTCCCCTTTTTTCTGGACTTGTCTCCAATTCAAAAGGGAGAAAACGTGGCTACAAAAAGGGCAGGACCTGAATTTTTTCGGTGTGATGTTTCGTATATATAGATATATAATTAATATCCAACTATATATATACATATATATATATAACACTATATATATTACTTTATATATATAACTATATATTACTATATAAATGCTACTATATATTAATTTATATATATATATATAACTATATAAATGGTACTATATATTACTGTATATATTACCATATATATTACTATCACTATAATACATATTTATTTGCATATATTTACATATATATTGTAATAAGCAGGGATCCCTTTATAGAAAAAATAATAATAAATCCCACATTTTAAAGTGATTTCACTACCCACTTTTCAGTGTCACATCCCATGATGGCTACTTTCCTCCTGCAGCTGCACGTGGAGATGTGTGGGTGATTTCTAACAGGAGTGAGGAGTGTGTGGGGGCTTGCGGGTGCTGGCTCTTTGGACACTTCACTTGTGTCTGGTTTGGGGGGGGTGCTGGATCAAAGCCCCCCTCCCCCATACTATGCATGCACCTCTCCGACATTTTTAATTGTGGCATTTACTATGCCCCCCCCCCCACCCCCGCCTGTTTTTGATGGGACGCTTATAGGATAAGGATGAGTGCTGGTTTACCATGGAGTCCCAGGGACTTAGAGGTGGGGGGCCCAGGGAGTGGGAGCACCAAGTGGCTTTAATTTTCTCCTTTTAATTCCGCCTTTTCTCTCTTCTTTGCCCCCTGTCGTTTTAGGACCGGCACGATGGAGTCCCCAGCCACAGCTCCAGGCTGTCCCAGCTGGGATCTGTCTCCCAGGGACCCTACTCCAGCGCCCCTCCGCTGTCTCACACCCCGTCCTCGGATTTCCTCCCGCCTTACTTCCCCCCCCCCTACCAGCCTCTTCCTTACCACCAAAGCCAGGACCCTTACTCCCATGTCAATGACCCTTACTCCCTAAACCCTTTGCATCAACCCCAGCAGCACCCTTGGGGACAAAGGCAGAGGCAAGAGGTGGGATCAGAAGCCGGTTCACTGCTGCCACAGCCTCGGGCAGCCCTGCCTCAGCTTTCGGGACTGGACCCCAGGCGGGACTACCACTCAGTGCGGCGGCCAGACGTGCTCCTCCACTCGGCTCACCATGGCCTGGACTCCGGCATGGGGGACAGCCTCTCTCTGCATGGCATTGGACACCCCGGCATGGAAGAAGTGCAGGTAAGGACGCCAGCGCCTCCTCCCCCGGACTGCCAGGGCACGTGGGGAGAGACAGTCAACAATGATCAATTATGAATTATAGCAATTAGCAAGCGGAGAGAGCTCGAAGGGGATCCTTGCACACCCCTGCCCCTGCAGCACGGCTCCCCAGAGTTATATTTGGAGTCCTTGGCTTTAAAAAAAAAAAAGAAAGAAAGAAAGAAAAAAAAAAGAAGGAGATGGAGAGAGGGAGTTCGCTTTTTCTCTCTGCCTCAAACCAGCCCTGCTTCTTGAGCGCATCCAGACAGAAAGGTGAGACCCGAGATAAGGATCTACCAAGCAGAGAAGGGAAGGAGAGATTAAAAAATAAAATAAAATAAAATAAAATAAAATAGATGGTTCGAAAAAAAGGTCAAGTTAAGGAAGAGGGTTTCTTGCTTGTTTTTGTCTTTTTGGAAGTATTAAGCCATATCCGCCCCCAGCTTTCAGGGAGATCCCTCAAACAGGCACATTGAAACAGATCTTACCACGGAAGAAGGAAAAGGGGAGAAATAACCCAAGCCCGCGTGTCTTTTTTTCCAGAATGTTTCCTATGATAGATAGATAGATAGATCTATCTATATAATATCTTTCTATATGTGTGTGTGTATATATTCATATACATATATATATATATATACACACACATATAGATTGATATACATCTATTATAGCGAAAGACAGATGGTTCGGAAGTGATAGATAGATAGATAGATAGATTATCTATATATCATATTATGTGTATATATATTGGTCTACATATAGATTGATATATATCTATTATAGCGAAACATAGTTCTAATATGATAGATAGATAGATAGATAGATAGATAGATAGATATTTTCGAAGAAGACATTGCATAGCTATTTCTAAGACATTATTCTTTGCCACCCTTTGGAAACAATGAATGCCCATGGGTTTGTGGCACAGTATGTCTCACCTTTCTCAGCCCCCACGCCAAAGTCAGTACATGGCTGTTCCCTAAAACAAAGGCCCCAGAAGGACTTCAGGCCGGTGGGACTCGGCCCTGCAGTGCTTCTGCTCAGCCCCCACTCCCCGAAGCAAGGCTCCAGTCCGGGGGTACCTGGTTCTGGTTTTCGGCCCCTGTCCTGCACAAGGGAGGTTTTCGTTATTGTACCACCCCCGCCCCAATATTTCGGAGATTTAAAAAAGTCTTTATCAGATTAAAAAAATAATAATAATACTAAAAGCCAAGGAAGAAATGTGCAAACCCAGAGTCAGTGAGCAGCTGGATGGGATGACTCACTGAACTGAATTCCAAATCAAAATACCAAAGGGGAAGAAAACAGCGTTCAGCCTGGAAAACAAACAGAGCAAAGCTCTTGAAAATAAAATCCGCGCAAGTGAATAGCATAGCAAAGGTTATTGGTACATGCTTGGCTGTCACTTGAAAGACCCCCAAACAGGCACAGCGATCAGGGAAGTGTCCCAGGCTCGGAAGAAGGCTTCTCTGATATGTGTTTACTGCTCTCTGTGGCCATCGGGGAGTTGAATTCCTTGGCCTGGAGTTTATTGCCCAGCCCCACGCGGGCTCCCTGACCTCTGTGAATGGGGTTTATGGGTTTTACATTCCTTCTGCAGGCAACACTGGCACTGAGGTCAATGGGAGTTGTACCTGAGCAAGAAATGCAGATCAGGACTTCTTATCCATCCATCCAACCATCCACTGTCTCTACCTAGCTATCTATCTAGAGATAACTAGTAGCAAAAGCTGTAAGTAACAGCACCCTCTTGACTTTTACAGCCGCTAAAAGGAATTAGGTAATTATTTGAGCTCCTCTTTTCCTCCAGGAGCTTCTGCTTCCATTATAGATAGAGAAAGGGTGCAGTTACTCATTGCCCGGATATTTAATGGAAACCACTTCTTGTTACTAAATATCCCTTCCGAGTCAGGGAGGCGCAAGGTACTGTATACATATAATGGGCATATTGCCTGATCATTTTCGAAACAAAATAATATATCCGTCGCCCAGGGTAAAGAGAAGGTAGCCCAGTCTATAGTACTCATCCCAATAGCTAAAGGGACTTGGGGAAAGCGTTAGAAAGGAGGTATTTTTGTTGCAGAAGCTATTTCTGGGGGTTTGTGCCGGATATCCAGAGAGGAGAAGGAGACAAATGGTTACTTTTCAAGGATATGTTACAAATTAGGAGGGGAAGGAATGAGTTATGAAGATGAACGTGTTTGCTTGCCAGGGACTACAAATTGAACCAGAAGGGGTGATAAGAGTTTTCTTTCCTGTCAGGCATTTTGTGTTACAGTACTTTCCGCCCGGGCTGGCAAGTTTGGTTTGTTTGGGGTTTTTTTGGTTTTTTTTTTTTTTTTGTGGTTGTTTTTAAAGCAAGGAAGAAAATCAAAAGCTAGCAATTTTCAACTGCGATTTTTATTCTTCGAAAACCGGTTCAAGCGGGAAAAAAAAGGATCTTATTAGTCCATTAACACGCCTGCTTCCCATGCACGAAGATACATTTTCCTTAAAGTACGTCATTTGTCTTTTGACTCGAAAACTTTTACTTTTCGGATTTTTTTCTCCCCTTAGTCCTATTGATTAAATAGATTGAGGGGTACAGGTCTGGCTGACAAAGAAGAGCTTGTGAAAGAGAGAGAGGAGGAGACAAGGAAAAAATTAGTGCATGTTATATAAACCCACATTCAGGCCATATGAAATCTATTGTCCAGGGATATAATTAAGTGATCGGAGCATGATAATGTCCCGGTATTGTAAACAGAAAGTATTTTTATTCTTGCTGCTGTCCTGTGAGATACGTTTTCAGTGGACAATTTACAACCGATAGAAATGCACAGGGAGAGAAAGAAAGTATCCATCTATCGAAAACACATCTCTAGTACTTAAAAGGACAATTTTAAAGAGGCCAATGCAACTTTCTCTTCTTTCCTGACTGACCAGGCGACCAGCACCGCGTAGATCCGAGGGAAGGCATCGATCCATAGAGCACAGTCCACCAAAAACCCCCCCACAAAAACCCCAAAGCCAACCAACTATCTCACATTTACACGATTTACACATTCAGTGTTACATCCAGCTTTGATTATTTATGCCTTTATTTGGATGTCACTTCTGTTTAGCCGTCGAGCAAGGAGATGCTATATAGAAAGTGTCGGGGTTATCAGGTTTATTTGCAACCCCCCCTCTCCCCCCCTAAAAAACCCCAAGCAAACCAGCTAATTCCAGCATTGTATACTAATGTCACCAAGTCTCCTACTAGATAATCTACTCCTTGCACTACACCCCCCCCCCCCCCACAAACACACACTGCCACCACTGCCCCT
>NW_005842158.1:926503-932709 GCF_000455745.1 Alligator sinensis | reverse complement strand
AGGAGGGGCGGGCTGGCCCCCCCCCCCCCCCCTGGGGGACTGTCCAGGGATGGGCCCCCGTGCCACACCCCCCCCCCCCCCACACACACACACACTGCCACCACTGCCTCTGCACGCAAGGCAGGGAGATGGAAAGTTAAGTCCCAGCAAAACACCCAAGTCTCTTATAAAGTAACCCCTGGTATCACTTTTAACTAAAGAAGTCTAGTAATTAAAAGTCTGAGTTGTTTTTCCGCGTTTCCGCATGCAGTCCTAATTAAATCTTTACGATCCTCTCTGTGACTATTAACTGCCAGCATGCTGCGCGAATATCCTGTACAAAAACCCAGCAGGAGGGCGTAATTAGATAGAAAATCAGACAAGAGTCTTCTCATTAACTACAACAACTAACCCACGTTGCTGATGAAGCGAGTGGAGTGCACGCACAGATATGTACACACACATGCACATGCACTCCAGAGATAAGGTGAAAAGATGGCGCTTCACATTTATTTCCATTTGAGCTTCCCAAATTTGTCTCTCCAGGGTCTATAGTTTGTCCATCTCTGCAGACAAGGTGGGGGGGGGCAAAACTTATAATATTCTTTGATCACACCCTATAATGCCCCTTGGGTATGTAGTCTATTGATTGAGGGAGACAAAAAGACACAAGAAACCAGGGTGCATGAGCGTATGCCTGTGTGTAGAGGAAGAGTGGAAAGAAAGGGCGAAGAGGGAAAGAAAAAAAGGCTGCTTACTGTTCCATTATATTTCGGATGGGGTTTGTAATGCCCCCTAAATCATTTCCCATCTTGCATGGTCTCTGCTGAGAATAGGAAGAGGTTGAGATAAGGACTTGCTCAGGATAAACTCAAGGCACGCAGTGCTGCGAAGATAAAATAGGAAGGAAAATTCAGCGAGTTGCCTTAAAGGGAATGATTGTGTTTTTATGAAAGAAAAACAAAATCCATCTACCAGTCTCCATCTCTGCAATTCAGGACAGACTACAGGACTGAATGGCCCACTGAAACCTATTAGAGATGGTTTTTAAGACACCTCTGTTCTTTGTGATGCTTTTTGTCGCACGCTTAGGAGGGAGTCCTTGCACAACCTGTATTAAGACACAAAACCTCAAGCCTGCCCCGCACACTGCAACCCTCTTTGTTTGCTTTGAGACTCAAGAAGTTAATGCCATAATGACAGGTGTGCTCCTAGCCGGGGTGAGAGGAGAAAGGTTGGAGAGAGCCACAGAGTGACTTTTCCAGGCAATCAGTTTAATAGTTTCGACTTCTTTTTGTCAATGTGTAATTCCTTCCCACCCCCCTTCCTCCGTCCCCACCTGCGCGCGCACACACACACACACACACACACACACACGTTCCCTCCTGCCTTCAAAAAACTTATACCATGGGGCAGCAAACCGTGGGAGTAGTTCATCTCTTCCTATTTTGTTTCCTTTACAATGTGGGTGTTGCTCCCCCTCCAAATTGTTCAGCCTTCAATTAAATGTAAAGTCTTGTATATAAAAAGGAAATGTCCCTTGAATTAGTAAGAAAGGGCATGGATAAACAAAAAACCATAAAGGGGGGGTGGTGGAAATTAAGGGGTCTTTAACCGAGTTCATCTGTATCATTCACTAGATTTTGCAGATGTTGCCAAATGGCCAGATTTTCAAGGAAATATAAAGCTCTCTTGAAAAGTCTATGTAATATCTATGTTTTATAAGATAACAAAACCCCTATTGCACCCCATATGCTTCAGACATTTTTTTTCAATATTATTAGAAGACTATATCATCCAGAATAATTTCATTTCCACGTCGATTTGGGGGAAATAATAATAATAAAAATAAAAATCTTTCCTCCCCTGGTGAATTAATATAAATGGAAATAACAGACACTCCAGTTTGCAATGACATGATTTATGTTCGCGATTCTTTAATATCCAGTCAATTTGAATAGTGATGTTTTTATATTCACAGTCAGTTGAAGATGCCAATAACAGCGGTATGAATCTATTGGACCAGTCTGTCATTAAAAAAGGTATGGATTATTCCAACAAGCTAGACAAACTTTTACTGTGTAGCAGTACCGTCGTGATATATATATATTTCTTACTGTGGGGCAATTAGTTTCTATGGAAAGCAGACACATGGCAGAGAGATGAATGGCTAGCTAGCTGGGCAGATGGAGAGAGGGAAATGAGAAAGGAGGGAAAAAAGAAGGAGCAAAAAGAAAAGTTTTCTTTCTTTTCAGTTGGACTGATTGCATTTTGTCTTGAATATTATTGTCAGTGGTGCCACATGCAATTCAAATAAGCAAGCACTCAAGTTTTGCCTTTGCTGGCAGCTCTCTGTTTGTTATTGCTGTAAAAAAAAAAAAATGGCATCACGTATTATAAACCGGTTTCCATAGACATCCTTTGCACCTCTAGTGGCTCTTGATCTGTATTGAATGACTTTTACGAATGGTTCGATTCCATTTGTGGCTTTCGATGTGTTTTCCAGTCCTGCCAAATGTGTTGGGGAAAGAAACACATGCCTATGGAAATGCAACCCCCTCCACATGCCCATTTTTTTTTAATCTTTATACATATGCATACATGATTTAGTGTAACTGCAGAATCACCCCATACTGTTAAAGAGAATGTGATATTAACAAATGTTTGCAGTCTCTTGTACAGCTGTAAGCAAAATAATTAACTAATTAAACTAATTAAATGTAATTACAATAACTCATTTTGGGCGGATTGCAGCTGCTTAATTTTTTTACGTTTCTCTGACACTCACTTGAAGATGCAGGCGATTAGTGTGTGTTATGCTGATAGACATTAAACAGATCACACCAATGCAGGGAGAGCTATCTTTAATTATCTAAGGACTTTCTATTTCTAGATTCAATTCTAAGTACTAGAGAGATGACTCTTAGACATGCTGGTCGTTGTGCTTAGTATCGACAGCACTTATCTCCAGGAGTTTGGGATTTACCACATGCTTGTGAAACCTGCAGATCTTGAGTAGGCAGAGTTGTCTCGACTGCTAAGAGAAGAATAGGAAGGGTGTTTGTGGAATAACTCTTCCAGGGCAGGGGATATATCCCAGCCTATTTCTTGTAGTGACTTCTATAAAATGGTATGCCAGCCTATTTCTTGTAGTGCTTTCTATAAGATGATATCCCAGCCTATTTCTTGTAGTTACTTCTATAAAATGGTATGCCAGCCTATTTCTTGTAGTTACTTCTATAAGATGATAACTCTGAGGGAAGGGAAACCCCGAGGATGATTTGGCAACCGAATTTATGACCTGTGGTTGAAGAATTGTTACTCCACTTTTCAAAACAAAATAGAGTCTGCCTCTGCCTTTTTAATATATATATATATATATATATATATATATGGGTGCTATGCGTCTAGCGGCTTGGCAAGGTATTTCTGGCTCTCCTGCAATCTCATGCACGATGGTTTCTCTTGGGTCTTCATGATGACTTGGTGGGTGATGTGTAGTGAAGAGGTTTCTTGTTTGCCATGTGGATCCGTGTCCGTGCTTTCATTGTCGGGTGCGCACATCTGGGTCGGAGCAGCACTCGGGCCAGAGCAGCATGTGGCCAATGAGCCTTTTCGTGCCAGGGCAAGGGATAGCGAGACCAGGCCGTGTGATGACCCAGCTAGGGTTGCTACAGGCAGGGCGGGGAGAATGAAGCACACCAAGTGATATTTAGGACTGCATGAAGCATGTGGCGATAGACAGACTTTTTCAACCTTTAGACAGACCCTGAAGACTCAAAGGCATGGCTAGTCAGCTCTCCGGCACACAGACGTGCAACTGTGTATATGCCTAACGAGTCTCTAGTAGAAGACACCTACAGTTTTATTGTGTGTAATGAGCAGGGCATATAGGCACTTTAAAAACCAGGTGACTAACAAGGGACCAGCATTTCTTGGTAGATCTATTTTAAAAGTTCCAGTTACAATGTTTATTCCTTTCTCCTTTGCTATTAAGGTCGTGGTTTATGGGACTTTTACACCTATGGGAATCTTGTGAGTTTAGTTTCTCTTTGAACGCTATCTTTTAGGAGTTGAGTGGAAGAGAAATGTGTCATGCAACTAGCAGGTCGCATTTGTGGCTGGCAATATTGAATCAGACCGAGGAGGTGCAGAATCGACAGGGTTCAGGAGGATTTTTGCTTTGGTATCCCTACCTGACAGCGGGAAGGATACGCACTGAACCAAAAGCAGATGATTTAAGACCCAGAAGTCCCTATTGCCGACTGATAGATTGATAGGTGGAGAGATAGATAGTCTTCTTGACTATTAGCAGGGTGGGGGGGAAATGCCCCGGATGATAAATGGGCCAAGAGAAAAGCGGGATTGGAGAGATTTGTCTGGTTCACAAGAGCCGGGTTTACTGCTTAAAATGTCCTAATAAAAACGCAGTGGCAAAGATATGATCTAGAGCTAAATTATTAACACAAATATGTCATCCATCCTAAAAGAGCCTACCTGGGATCATCTTGGAGGCCTGCGGAGGTAATGATGATCTATCTCTAGCTGCGGGGGAAAAAAAAAATAAAAATGATTGCCTAAAATTTGAAAGGGGGGGGGGGGGAGAGAGAGAGAGAAAGAAAACCCAAATCTTTTAAATGTTTTCAATTCCTCATCGGGGGCTGATCCCCCACAACAGATTACATACACACACTCTCCTGTTATGTTTGCTATCTGGGCTTGCTTGACATTTCGAAAGTAATTTAGTTAAGAGGAAATGAGTTGTTCCCAGTAGAGAGAGCAAACGAGTGGAGTGAAGGTAGCCAGCGTGATAAATGGCTCTTTCATTTGGAGATCTCCAGAGCTCGTTTAAGGCTAATTTTCTGTATTAGCCCCCTTTGAGCTATTAATGCAATAGGCAGGGACCGTGGCCCCTCGTCTCTTAGCTGCCCCATTAGAGAGAGTATTAAGCTGCCAAAGCTGAACTCGACGGTGGTGGTGGTAGTGGTGAAATAATGAAAGGTGCTTTTTAAACCCGCCTAATCTAAACTGGCAGAGGGTGGTTAATACGATTTGAAAGGGGCTGGTCAATGAGCAATCAATAAAGTAATAATGAGAAGGATGCGGTACATTAACAGCCTAAAAATCCAACGAGACATTAAAAAATCATTCTTAACTCTTAGTCCCATTAAGGTTAGGGTGCTGGGGAGGGAGGCTCGGATTCATCATGAACAGGATGATGGAGGGGATTCAGACGAGACTTATCTCAGCTCTAGGGAGTTCCCAGCTTCAAACCGGGTGGGTCTTCCCCTGCCTTTCCTTGGGGATCCAGGTGCCTTTGGAAATCCAGGGGAGATTTTCTTTTCTTTTTTTCTTTTTTCTTTCCCCTTTTTTTTTTCTTTTTCTTTTTGTTCCCCTGCTAGGGCAGGAAGCCAGGATCGGGGCCCCTTGTCAGCCGCTCATTTGTCATTTGCTTGGCATGATGCGCGGTAAAATAAACCAGCCTCTTTCAAAAACCTTGCGTGGCAAGAATTCAAAGTTCAATTTTTTTATTTTTTTTTTTTTTTGTGGCTCTGGGGCATAGGCAGTGACCTTAAAAGTATCCTGACTTTTATTATTATTATTTCCTTTAAACGCTTTCTGTAAATTGTCTATACACACACTCTCTACCACTCTAGGCTTTCTTATCCCTTATATTTCAATGCACTCTCTTATTGCAAATACTTTTTTTAAATATAAGGATCATCTAAAAGGCACTCTTAACACTTAAAACAAGTCACTTTCTCAGTCGATCAGGGTAAGGTTCCCCTCCTCTTCCTGCTTCCTGAGATGGCCAGCAAGTAATGATTAACTAAAAACCAGGACATCTGGTTACTGCTTTTCAGGTGATCTATTTGTGCATTGGTTGAAATGTAACTTGCAGGATGTGCCTGGGTGCAAGGTGCTGCTGGTCGTGGCGGCGGTGGTTGCTGTTTTGGCTTGGTTCTTTCCCTGCACCACGACATGTCTTTTATTATCACGTTTAATGTAATGCGAAGCAATTTCGGGGGAGCACATTTTTTTTTTTCCTTTTAAATTAATTCCAACGCGAGGGCTTGCTGGGTGGGTGGAAGGGAGTGGGGGGAAGGGTCCCTTGATAGCAGCTCATGAATACAGGATGCATTTATGTATTGATGTTAAAAATCAGGATCGAGTCTTAGGGGCAGTGGGTAACACTCATATTGTCCTGGCTTTCTAGATTTCCCTAC
>NW_005842158.1:919682-926438 GCF_000455745.1 Alligator sinensis | reverse complement strand
AACCACCTGCAACCAAACTTGGACTGTTATGATGGGCATGGACCTTCGCATCAAACGAAGGGGTAATTTCAAGGCCAATAAAGCCATGCAGAGATCTGGAGACAGGAGTCTGATATTTGATAAGTTTCTCCTTTGTTAACGAGCAATACACACACACATATATATATACACACACACACACACACGATGTTGTTAATGGAGCCAGGCTGCTGGATCCATATCATGCCTTATGTATGCATGTATGTCTGTATTTTATTTGATGCGTGCTCAACGTGACTTTTTTGCATTTTTCCTGCCCTGGTCTAGAGCAATCCAACAGAAAACCGAAAAGGGGGAAGCAACCCCCCACCCCGGCCTTAATGTATGCACAGAAAATTGTAAACATGTAAAGAACTGAAAGCTTCACGCTGAGTTTTGCCATGCTCCATTTCCTTACCATTTCCTGCTGTCGTTTTAAAGCGATCTCACTCATCTAGCCATTCCGTTTGCAGGAACAGTATGCTCATAATTACTAACAAATCAAGCGGCTACTGTTGCTCTCTCGGTTTATTGACAAGCTGAAGAGAAATGGAAGGGGAAATGACAAAGAGACTCAAAGTAAGGGGAGAATAATGTTTAAAAAAAAACGGGGAGGAGGGAGACATGGAAGGGAGGTTGATTTATTTTATTTTATTTTATTTTATTTTATTTTTTGGAGAGGCACACCAAAGGGTTTGGGATTCCAAACAGTTTGTAGAGGAGGAGGCAGGGCCAGCATCAGTTAGAGCTAGTCACAGCAGCAGGGTGCATGGGGTGTACACGTACGTGGGGTCTTTTAAGGGCAATGGAGAGGTATTCACCAACAACTTTGGAAAAGAACTCGATATCGGTTAAAAAATATGCCATGGCAGTGTATAATTGCTTAAATAAATACATTCCCAGAGGTTTTTTACACACACACACACGCGCGCGCGCGCGCACACACACACACACCCCTATATTTGTTCAGCCACCAAAACCTCGACATGATAGGATCTCTGGTAAAGAGCTGTAATATCTCTCCAACGGTAGAGCTATATAGATATGCTCCCGATATAGGTAATTCATTCCGTGGGAAACACTCTTTTATTTATTTTTTTTAGGAGTATTAGGTGATTTACAAAAGATAGAGTTTAGATTAGAATACATATCTCGGCAGCTATGAAATTGCAATGGATATGGTTGTACAGACTGGCAAGGCCTCTCAATGTGTTTAGGATTATTAGACCCAAGCGCTCTCTAGGTTTGCTTAGCCCTTCTTGGAGTCATTTGTCAAGACCATTGCTTCAAGTTTGCAAAGCAGAGCAGGGAAATGCAAAGTGACTTGCTTACTCCAAGAAAATTTGCATGGAAAAAAAAAAAAAGAAATATTGAACCTGTTCAATCCATATTTCAAAGGTTAACGAATGTCACCAATGCTCTAAAAGGGCAGAGCAAGGGGAGTGAAATCTATTTACACTTCACATGTGCCCAGCTCCCTTTCCTGAGCATAGACGAGCCCGAAATTTTCTTAAAACTTGTTTCTTCTTTAATTTCTCAGTTCACTGAGCAGTGACCTGATAAACCGGTCACTAAATATAGGTACCGTAAAAGGTGTAGCCAAGCCTTTATGTCGGTTTGTTTGTAGAAACATGCCAGTCATGAAATGATCTCAGTGGTTGTGATGCTTTATAATAATTCGATTTTGTCTTGATGGTGCACTTGAGTGACTCTGCAGAACAGCAAATTTAAAAAACGTTGCAAGGGTGGGGGGAGGTGGAGAGGATTTTTTTTTTTCCTTTTTAATACGTCCCCATAAGGCAGACCAAAAGATGTCTCCTAACAGACTCAATAGCAAAAATCATATTAATAGCCATGAAAGCCAAATCCAATTCATTTTTACCTGTTTGGGTGCTGGTTTGCAGCTCTATGAAATGTCCTTTGATGAGCTGCATAAAAATGCCTTGCTAAAAATAATGGAGAGAAAGGAATCCATTGCAGGTTTTGATTCCCCTAAGTGAAGCCACTCCAAACAAGTTGTTTCTATTGGAGCCTACATGCAATCCATATGAAGACATATGTAATTCCTGAAAATCTACATGCCTTTGGGTTTTTAGCAGTTACACAGCTTTTATTGTGGGGGTCTGGTCTGGCGGGAGGAAATAATCTGTCATAAAAACAGTGGAATACGGTTGTGTCTCTTTCATACTTTGAGGTTATAAAATTGGCAGTTGCCCAGTATTTAGCACTTGGTAATATGTTAGGATACCCGATCTTCTTGTTTGGGAGACCCAGACGCTTTAAATATTCCCCCAACTCCAATGGTTTGATTCTCCAGATACGTTGCAAATAAACAGGGCTTTCTGATTGAACTGACATGTGCTGGAAGGACCTCAATAGCTGGCATCCGTGCTTGGGAGGACCCTATGATTTGCAGAACTCGTTTTGCAGTGGATGGAGTAGCAATGGGCTCTTGCAAAGTAGGATCTGCTGCACATGGGTGTGTAATCAATTAGTCTTCTTCTCTGTAAAACATGCCCCCTAGACCACCACCACCTCGCATTTAGGAGCACACTTTCTACGAGGAAATCCAGGCTGCAGCGATTCCAAAGGAAGCAGCAGTAGCAGCTGTCAGCTCTTATTAACTCCTGCATAAAACATACCTTAAGTATGGTTTGTTATCAATTACTCGCAGAAATGAAACAACTGGGAAAATGCAGCGAGGCTCTCTATAAATTAAAGCGATTGGCTGATTGATTAGAGCACCTGCTGTAAATCATAACAGTTGCACACAATTATGAACGAGCTATTTAAGTTCATTTGTAAACAAAATTCATGTCACCGGGGAATGGCTCTCATTTTTAGCTTTGCTTTTTTTTTTATTTTATTTTTTTTGGTGTGTTTTAGTTTTGCTGTTCTTCCCTAAGTGTGCCTGTTTGCTATTAGAGGAATAAGTGCATTATGATCCCTCTCTTAACAATCACTTTATTTGCTTCTCAGAGAAATGAGCTGTTTTGTCTAATCATGGGTAGAATGCAACTTGGAAAAAAATGCCTTACATATTCATGTCACTGTAATCAGATCAGATTTATTAAGAAGTTGAAGGTTTCCATCTTTTTTTTTTAAATTTATAATATGATAACGAAGGACAGGGCCATGGTGACATCAAATTGTTTTCCAATGTTTCTTTCCTGGGGAAAATCAAATTGTTTGGGTTTGAAATAAAATAATCTTAATAAAACCCATGCCAATAAGAAAGGCCTTTTCGGATTGCTATTCCCCCCCGCCCTCCCATACTCATTTGATCCAGTAGCTTCCTTGACTTCAATAGGTTTAGTCCTGGCATTTGATTCTCATCAGTAGAAGTATTATTCAGGGTAACTGATAATATTCGGAGAATCCACAATGTGCCAGGCGCTGTCCATTGTACAGGGAGGCATAGTTTCTGCATCACAGGGGGTTTAGGGAGATAAAAAACCAGAGGATGAGACATGCTGAAAACACATACCACATTTATATAGGTCCATTAGTGCTTTTTTTAAATGATCAAGTCAATGCCCATCAGCTCTCTTTCACTGAACCTCTACCTACCCATTTGCTGGTCAATGTTACACAGGCCTAGAAAAGCGCTGATGTAGGAGATTCAGGGCCCAAGCATTCATTTTTCTTTTGCTAAGCTATTGATGGCAAAGCCTATCTGGTTAGGATGTCTAGTCTTATGTGTCCTCATGTTATATTCCCCCCACGTTCTCTTTCTCTCTCCAGTTCCGGTTCCTCCAAAATCTGTCACTTCTTTGATGATGAATAAAGATGGCTTCCTGGGTGGCATTTCAGTCAATACTGGAGAGGTGTTTTGCTCAGTACCTGGCCGCTTGTCCTTGCTCAGTTCAACTTCAAAGTATAAAGTAACAGTGGGAGAAGTTCAAAGACGCCTCTCGCCTCCAGAATGTCTGAATGCTTCCCTGCTAGGAGGAGTGCTTAGAAGGTAAGGGCTTGACATAAGTGTGCATGCGCACCTGTGTTTTTATATATGCATTGCACAATACTGTCTGCACTGAACACATTTGCAAATGTGGGAAATGGTATTTTTCAGTGGTGTGTATAAAGCACTAAGGTAAAGTAAAAGTTAGACCTGGCATACAAGCATAGAAATGGAGGCATCAAGGTTAGAGAAAGATGTGTCCATAAAGATTGGTCTGCTAAGGCACCTGAGATGGTTTATGTCCAACAGGATCATAGCCTGTCAAGCGTAGACAGGTTAGCACATACTTTTTCTTCCCTCCTTCCCATTTCTCTCTCTCTTTTTTTCTCATTGGAAAATGGGATAAGATGCAGGATGTGTTTACTGCAGCTGAATAATTTGTTTTCCTTCTTTGAGGACCAGTTGTCTAGAGAAGGGAAATGCAGTAGATCTCATCTCTCTGGACTTGAATATATAATTAAATAAGGTCCTGCATGGGGAATGGTTAGTAAAGCTGGAGAAGCTGGAGCTTGGTCAAAGACCTGAAAGGTGTTTAGGGGGTCAGACTTGATGATCTGCTCAGGACCTTTCCGACCCTACCAACTATGAAACCTGATAAAGAAGACTTGACAAAGGGTTGTGTTGAAAGAGAAGTATTGAGCTGGGAAGAGGTTGCTGGTGGAGCTCTTCATAGATGACTCTTGGGACTGAATTTTGATATTTTCAGTAATGACCATGGTACAAAAAGTAGGATGGACTTGATTAAATTTGCTGGTGACACTAACTCTGGAGGCATTGTCAATACTGGATTGGGGTATCAGAGGAGGATTGGGATATCACTGAAGAAGAATTGGATGATCTTGAGGGCTAGAACAATATAAATGGGATGCAACACAGTAGTACAAAATGGAAGGTCAGAGACTTAAGGAGTAATAACTAGAGTTCCTGCTATAAGCTGACCATTCGTCAGTTGGGAACAAGACAGGAAGAGAAAGGCTTGGGCATACTATCAGTTCCAGGATGATGAGTTGGTATGTCTGAGAAACAGGCCGCTGTGATCCCAGGACATACCTGTGGAGGTTTTTCCAGTAGAGATAAGGAAGTAATTAATGCCATTATACAAGGCCCTGCTGAAGCTTTGGGGTGTGCACAGTTTTGGTCACTCCTATTCAAGAAAGATTCATTCACAATGGAAGAGTGGCAAAGATGAGCTAAAAGATAGAGGATGCAAAGCTTGTCTTACAAGAGGAGAATTCAAAGGGTTTGGCTTATTTATCCCAGCAAAATGAAAGCTGAGGTAGATGCTTATAAACCCACCAGAATAGTACAGACCAGGGAAGCAGAGCTATGTAAACTAAGGGTTAAAGTTGGCAGAAGGACAAATGGGCATAACCTGTCCATTAATAAAGTGTGGCTGAAAATTAGAAGAAGGTTTCTAACCAGCGAGGTACTGAAACAGCTTTCCAGTAGGAGTAGTGGGGGTAAAAACACTAATCCATTTTAAAATGGAGTTGGTTCCATTTATGAAAGAGCTTCTATGAAATGGTTACCTGCAACACCTGGGGACTAAAATTGATAATGCAGGAGTTCCCTTCCGGGTCTGCCTTCCTCTATGCTCTCTGACACATACACCCCCCTCCCTTCAATGTGCATTCTTCCACCCACCCTAAAAGCTTCTTTTTGGAGAATTTCCTCTCTTCTTTTTTTCAAATCAAAAATCTTTCCTCTGAGTTCCTCTAGTGAAACTTCAGCTGAGATCTCTGCCAGTAAAAGAAGCAGAGGTTTTTACTTAGATGTGCTAACCTGCTTCTACTTCTGTGTAATCTAAAGTGGAACATAGCAAACAGGTGAATAAGACATTGGCAATAGAAAATATAATTAGCAAGGTGAAGAGCCATCACTATTGAGTTTCTGTGGATTTCTGGAGGGGGCTGAAGTGGTCCTAATCAATGGCCACTGCTGAATTTGTTTTCTAGTTTGAATCTACATTTTTTATAAGCTTTGGATGCCCGGCATATGAAATAGAGATGGATATTCTCTTACAGCTCCATCATTGATTCTCTCTACCTCGGTACAAAATACTGGAACATCCGAGTCCTTGTGAGGGTGACTTTTTGTCTGTAACTGGTCATTCTTGACCAGTTCCAAAATGCGTTAGTCATGAGATAAGGGGTAAAATCCTGCCCATTTTGACATCTGCAGCCAGGCTGCCATTAATTTCATTTGAGGCCTGGATTTCTTCATTGGTGTTTAAACCATAACCACAAAACTATATATGTCCTATCAATAACTCTAAATTGCCCATGTATATGGGACATTTTCAGTTATATATATATACACACAGACACACATATAGATAGATAGATTTATATAGAGTTATCTATCTATATATATCTATATAGCTGTATATAGCTATATATATTCTAATTTTACTTCCTCATCCCCACCAAACATCTCAACACACCCACACCTTTTTTTTCCTTTAGATGCCTCAAGCAATAACTATTACATTCCTATATGCATTAGTATTTCTCTAGATGTCCCTATAGCTAGTTCAACATTTTCTATATTCCTATGTGTATGTGTGTACATGTATATGTACATATCTTCATTGACTTATTCCTTTAGATGGTCTTAAGAGTCTCATTCTTTCTTCCTCCCCCCTACTTTTTCTCTAGATATATCCTCTATTAGTATATCTATATTCCTAGATATTTCTCAATGTCCTTCCCTCTTTTTTTTTTTTTCTGATCAATACCTGTTTGATTCTTCTCCTCCAGGTTATACCCCTTCTGTTT
>NW_005842158.1:914349-919669 GCF_000455745.1 Alligator sinensis | reverse complement strand
GTATACAGACACACACACACACACACACACACACATATATATATATATATATATATATATTATCCAAATGCATCTTAGCCTTATACAGTTAGGAATCAATTTGCCTTCTCCAATACCAGACACTGAGAAATTATTTCCATCTGGCATAATTTGTTTTCCTTAGATGAAAGGGGAGGGCGATCCCCTTTTGTGTGTGTGTGTGTGTGTGTGGGGTGAGAAATTAAGCAAACCTCAGCAAACCCTGTTAGAGAGAAAAAAAACCACATACCCCCCTTCCTCCTCCCCCTCCCTCGTCCAGACTCATGCAAAATGTGCTAACCTCAAGTTAAAACCCCTTCAAGCTCCAGTGGTCTTTAGATTGCACAGCCTAAAAGTTTGTTCCAGGGACCACTCCAGGTTAATCAGCATGTTAATTTCTTTGCAATTCCAGAGCCAAATCGAAAAATGGGGGGAGATCGTTGAGAGAGAGGCTAGAAAAAATCGGTTTGAATTTACCAGCCGGCAGGCGCAAGGCGGCGAATGTCACTTTACTCACGTCCCTGGTGGAAGGTAAGCGGAGCACCGCAGCTCGGCGCTGCTCCTGGCTGCGCAGCTCTCTCTCGTGGGGTCAGGGGCTGGCATTTTGCAAAGGTGCATGGATGGGCCCTGTGGAAATCGTTGCAGACGTGGCAGTCAGGGCTGCTTATAGCGTGCACGATGCTGGGCCAGATGAAAGCCCCTCGTCTTACTGCCCAGCAATCCGCTGATCCACCTGGAAGCTGGGACTTGAACTTTTTTCCTGCAGACTCCCCTCTTTGAACTCGGGGCCTGCCCTGTGCCGGGTCTCGAGCTCCAGGTCACTTCTTCCAAGCTCGTTTATGACAGATCCGTTGCCCCCTTACAATGCATCCATTGAATAGGTTTGCTATAAAACCCCTGGTTGTTTCCTCCGAGGAAAGAAATCCTTGCAAATGGACAGCTGCAGGTACAGTTAAGTTTCGGGTGCCTAAGCAAAGGGATAAGCCATCCTTTCTTAAAGGAAAGAGAGAGAGAGGAGAAAACTATTTGAATGTCACCTATTAAAATGAATCAACGTCATTCAGGTACTTTGATGCTCTGCTATCGTGCTGGATGGTGGCTTTTTCCGATTCTCATTTGGTTAAGATGCATGTGTATTTATTCTGGGTTGTTGGTTTTTTTTTTTTTCTCCAGAAGCCCTCATGAATACAGTGGGTCTAATTATGAATCTAGTTTATCTGTGTTAAACCTACACACACAGAGGAGAGTAAATAGACTAATAAAATCGTAGACATTTAGGGGTGGAAGGGAGCTCAGGAGGTCACATGTAGTCCAACCCCCTGCTCAAAGCAGGGCCAGCCCCCAGCTACATCATCCCAGACACGGCTTTGTCCGGCTGGGTCTTCAACACCTCCAAGCATGGAAATCCACCACCTCTCGGAGTATGTGGACTCTTTACAAAATAAAACCACTTTATATGTAGTATCCTTTCTACATATGCAAGCACACAAACAGGTGTGCTATGGATTCACTTGGAAACGCTGCTGATATAGTTGTGGTTGGGGTATCGACGTGTACACACGTGCAAACCAAAGCACAACTAGGTTTCCTGCGGTAGAAGCGAGCACTAGGAGCACCGTGCAGCGTCTAGGGGTGGTTCAACATGATGGGAAATGCCTGTCTCCACGCTGAGCAGTGTTGCAGGTCGCGTTGTGCAGTGGGGGTGCGCACATCCACGAGTCACAAGATGCTAAGACCTGGCCCACTGCACACAGAGGCATGTGCAAATGCCTCTGTCTTGCAAACCAGGCAAGTCTCTGGGTCCCTCTCTTCTGATTGACTTACAAATCAACAATTTACCTTGCCAGCTTCCCCTGCTCACGTTGGGAAGCTGCCCCTGCTCCAGGTTTCTCTCGCTTCCAGACAACAGTCAGGATTTTTTTTTTTTTAAGATGTTGCCTCTAGCATCAATGTTCCCTTCATCTTTGGTCGGGATCAGCGCAGGGCAGGGCGGGCGATGGCCCTGTCCATCAGCCAGCGGTGGGGCAGACTCGGCCAGTGGGACTGGGGCACTGGGCTGGCAGTTTGATTAGGCTGCTGGGTGATATGGAGAAGGCTTCCCACCCCTCTCCTCCCCACCCCTTTCCTTTTTTTTTTTTTCTTTTTTTTTTTTCCTTTTGTGACGTTTTCAAGTCAGTCCTGATCGTTAAAAATAATGTGGCACTGGAATGATTAGACAGATCTGTTTTGCGTGTTAGAAATCTTCCCTCTGGCCCCTCAGGCCGTGCTTTATTCTAGAGGGGTTGAGCTGTAACATTATGGAATCCCCCTAGAGTCTGGCTTTTTTTCCTCCACCCCTTCCCCTCCTTTCTTCAGCTACTGTGTCGTCTTCTTCGTGTGGTATAAAGTACATCAATGGGAGTTTGATGACATGAACCTCTGGAGGGGAGAAACCTGAAACCAGGCAGGCAAAGGAAGTGACAATGAGCATTAAGAGTCGAAATAATTATTATTTTTCATATGAAAGGGTTCCCATTCATCAGTCCTTTTTTTTTCTTTTTCTTTTTGTGGGGAAGGGACAGAGCCGAGAGTTTCTGTTGCATGATAATCGGATCAGATGGAGAAGCAACAGTTTTCATTGGAGAATATGCACTTGTCTCTTGTATTTGACAGGAGTTGGATTCACCGATGATTATAATGTTTAGTTCTTATATACACGTGTGTGTGTACCTGTGCGTGTGTGTGTGTGTGTGTGTGTGTGTAACTTATGATGTATCTGTGTAACGTAAGTACCTACATACTTGCATCAAAGTATGCACAGGGTATACACACATATACAAGTGTATCACACACACACCTACCAATGTAAAATAATTATATATGTGTGTATATATATGTGTGTGTATGTGTATATATATATGTGTGTGTGCGTGTGTGTATGTATGTGTATATATATATATATACACACACATATATGGATATATATGATTATGTATATATACATACCTACCAGGTGTATTATAATACGTATCTATATCTACATCTATATATAGAAATCATGATTATAATGATGTAATTATAGATAGGTACAATGTATAGACATGAGAATGTGTGTGTGTATGTATAGGTGCACATATATACTTGTATATATGGAGTTGGACTATACCTATATACACTTGTCTGCTTTATTTTATAAGAGGTGGATACAATTTTGATTATAATGTCTAGTTCGTATATACATGT
The DNA here is from genome assembly GCF_000455745.1 of Alligator sinensis. Taxonomy (NCBI): domain Eukaryota; kingdom Metazoa; phylum Chordata; order Crocodylia; family Alligatoridae; genus Alligator; species Alligator sinensis. The sequence continues at coordinate 916,429 of NW_005842158.1, read as the reverse complement.
GTATGTGTGTGTATACATATACATACACACGTATATGTACGTGTATACATGCACATATATATATATACATACATATATGTATGTGTATATACACAATAGATAGAGAGATATCAGTGGGTATATGTAGAACATATATCTATATAATTTATATACCTGCATACTTGCATAGAAGTGTGTATATAATATACACACTTATATAAGTATATAACACACACCTACTTATGTAAAGTATATATAGATGTATGTCCACAGGTATGTATATACCTGTTATATATCTATATCTAAATCTGCATCTATATATATAGATAAAATTATTATAATGATGCAATTATATATAAGTAAAATGTATAGACATGAGAATGTGTGTGTGTGTGCACGCATATACAATGTATATATGTAGGTGGTATATACAATTATACATACATGCATACATCTACCTGGGTAGCATTATATATATAAGCTAACTTTTGGGGTCATTTCCTGGTATGTTGAAGTATAGATGAGTTCTCTACTTCACTAAAACGGAGTCCTTTAGCTGTCAGTGCTCCTCTCGCTCTTCCCCCACATCCTCGAAAGCCTATGTGAGCCTCTATACAGCCCTCTTGCACCCCTTTGCCCAGAGCCAGATCCTCAGCAAGTGTCAATCGCTGCAGCTTCACGGAAGTCAGGAAAACCAGGGCCATTTACACCAGCGGACGGCCAGGCCCGTAAAGGGCCCCTTCCATTGCAAAGCAGAGTGGGGAGACAGGAGCAAGAAATACAATATCGGATCCTGCTTTCCTTGAACAGCTCTCCCTCCTTGCCTTCAGCCCAGAGGAGCTGGTGTCCAGCAAGCGTGACTGGTTGAGCTGTGGGATGTAACCTGGAGCATGTTTCACTGGACCCTGGGTCGAGCTGGCTGCATTTCCCCGCTGCCTGGCTCACCAGCTCACCCGCCGGCCTCTGCTGACCGCAGGGCTTTCTGCTCTCTCCCCAGGTGAAGCGGTTCATTTAGCTCGGGACTTTGGGTACATCTGCGAAACGGAGTTCCCGGCCAAAGCGGTGTCTGAGTACCTGAACAGACAGCACACGGACCCCAGCGATCTCCACTCCAGGAAAAACATGCTGCTTGCTACGAAGTGAGTAGAGGGCAAGAGCGCAGGGTTAGGGTTAGGGTTAGGGCTGGGAGGTTGCAGGGCACTGGGGAAAGGCAGGCACCTCGGAACCACTCAGAGGAAGCCAGTGCTTCTTCCAGCGCGGGCCTGAGGCTTCCTGCGGTGCCTCGTGCGGGGCTGCGCTCGCACGGAGCGTGGGAACGGAGCGGGCAGCTGTGCTCGTCTGCCCGCGTGCGCTGGGCGCCCCTCCTGCCCCATCCCCGGGCAGTGTGCGCGCGGCCCGGCCTTTCTTTGGGTCGGGCCCCGCGTCTTCCCTTGCTCTTGGCTCCTTGCGGGGCTTCGCAGTAGGCATCCGCGGTGCAGCCCGGGGGTCCCTGTCTATGGAGGAGTGTGTGGGCCTCGTCGCCAGTGCCTCTGAAGCCATAGGGGAAATTCAGACTGACTTCAGTGGGACCAGCATGCAGCCAGTCGGCCATCTCTCCACCTACCTGCCCATCCACCCACACACCTACCTAGCCACCTACCCACACACCCATCGATTCATGCACCAACCTACCTACCCATCCATCCACCTACCTACCAAACTCACACATCCACCCACCTACCTACCTACCTACAAACTCATCCATCCATCCACCTACCTACCTACGTACCTACCTGCCCACCTATCTTTCCATCCAATCACCTCCTGTATACCAATCCAGCCACCCATTGACTTACCTATCCATCCATCTAGCTATCTACTGACTGACCAACCTACCTACCAATCTACCTACCCACACATCCATCCATCCACCCATCTACCTATCTACACACCCACCTATCCACCTACCTACCTACCCACCCACCCGTCCATCCACCTATCTACTTACCTACCCACACACCCACCCATCTATCCACCTACCTACCTACGCACCCATCCAGCTATCCATCTACCTACCTACCTACCCACCCACTCGCCCATCCACCTATCTACTTACCTACCC
>NW_005842158.1:909516-914318 GCF_000455745.1 Alligator sinensis | reverse complement strand
CCGCCCATCTATCTACCTACTCACCCACCCACACACCCATCCGTCCACCTGCTCACCTATCCACCTGCCTGCCTGCCTGCCTGCCTACCTACCTACCTATCTTTCCACCTCCCTACCTATGTCCTTCTGCCTTTCTGCCTCTCTATCCACTGCCCAGCTCAGCCCTTCTCCGGATGGAAAACGCGCTCCTGCCCTCTCGGTCTACAGGCCCAGATCAGACCACAGCCCCGCTCCGACACGTGTGTAGCAGGAGCCGTGTCCGCGGGGAGGGTCCCGCGGGTCCCCGCGCCGCCTGCCCGCCCCGCGGAGCCTTGGTTCCGCGCGGCGCGGCCAGGGCGAGCGCTGCATTGCCAGGGTCTGGAGATGGAGGGCTGAAAAATCATTTGCTCAAATTTGTCCAGATGTTTTCTCAGCCGTGATTGGAATTGGATTGCCCTCTTCCTCGGGGTCAAGGAGATATGAATGTCCCAGCTCTTTAATTGCTCCCAGACCCTGCTTGGCTCTTTGAAGCCTGAAAGCGGCTCGCTCGATCCTGTTTGCTCTCCCCGTGCAAAGTTGTCTCCCTGGCTCTTCCTTCATGGATGAGACAGGCTCAGATCCCGAGCTCTTCGGGAGCCCGCACTCTTCACTCACCTCCCTGGTCTCGGGGCAGGTCAGGTGTGTATGACCAAAGGACATCCAGCCCCCATGTTGTCCTTGGATCAAGCACACCTGGTGACCGGAGGGGTTAAGCTAGGCAAACTGGCTCATTACCACGGGGTAGGTCCAATTCTTCCCCGGGGTGGCCAAAAGAAAGGCTTAAAAATAGGATCTAAATAGCTGAGCCACTGCTGGCAGTAAGGTGCCTCCTGCTAGAAAGGGGGTGACTCCTTGGCTCTCCTCCTCCCACACCAAGGGAGAAGGGCACTGGTGCCTCTGTTCACTGCCAAGGGCAAAGGCTGCCGCAGCCCTTCCTCTTTGCCTGCGGGGCATGGTGAGATGCCCTGTTGACTGGCACAGGTAGCCCATGGGAGGGCCCATTGGCTTTTAATAAAACAGGTGGTAGGATGAGAGTAGCAAGCCAGCTGCCACAGCTCCGTGAGGGATGTGGGAAGCCAGTGGATGGCAGCTGCTACTTGTTTTCTTGCATCTCTCCTTGGATGGGGAAAGGGGAAGGAAATAGGCAATCTCTGTCCTGCATGGAGAAACGCCACACTGTTAACCCTTTGCCAGGAGTGGAGCCTGGGGAGGAGATGACAGAGGGGGTGGACTTCACCCCCTGAGCATCAGAGAGGGTGTTCAGTGCTCCCTGAAAAGCCAGGCATGTCAAATCATCCACCACCAGCCCTCCTTGGTTTACAGCATGGTGTGTGTCCCCCCGCCCCTTGCTGCTCACAGCCTTTCAGGAGGCAGGAGGAGTTCAGCAGCCTTGAACTCCTATCACAGTCAGCAAGGGAGTCACTGGGAGAAGGGGGTAATGCCCGTCCAAGTGCCCTCACAGGACAGGCAGGGGAGAAAATAAACCCTGAGGTCAATGGGCCAGGATCCAGGCCCAGAGAGCAATGTCTGTCTGCATCTCTAGCCATCTCCAGTGCCATGTAGGTAATAAGTAGTTTAAAAAGTATATATATTATTTATTTTTTAAAACCCTGCTGCTAAGTGCATTTTCAGAAGCATCTTTCTGGTCCAGAGAGTTTTCCCTCTAGGACAGACAGGCATTTAGGGAATGAGGTGCACTTCTCTCTGCTGGTCACATACCAACATCGCACACAGAGACTTGTTCAGTCAAGAACCCGGGCTTGTGTTTCTAATTCAAATTACACTCTGCCCTGGAGCATGGAAAGGCTGCCCTAGGTCACCTAGTCCATCAGCACCATCGGGCTTGCCCTGCACCTCAGTGTATTGCTCTGTAAAAGGGCATCCCTGGAGGGCAAGGAGAGGCCCCCGGTCTCAGCCAATCCAAGAGGAGCGGCTGAAAGTCCCGTCCAATCAAGGGGACTAGGGGCAGGGTCTCAACCAATCAATGCCCTTATAGGACAGGCAGAGCACTCTATAGGAAGTGCAAGAGCTTTGAGAAGTGATTGTGACCAGGCTGGGCTTTCTCTCTCTTTCTTCTCTCCTCCTTGCAGGCAACTTTGTAAAGAATTTACAGATCTCTTGGCCCAGGACAGGACGCCCATTGGTAACAGCAGGCCCACCCCTATTTTGGAACCAGGCATTCAGAGCTGCTTGACTCACTTCAGCCTCATCACCCATGGCTTTGGGGCTCCAGCCATCTGCGCTGCCCTCACAGCCCTCCAAAACTACCTGACTGAAGCTCTCAAAGGCATGGACAAGATGTTCTTGAACAACAACACTGCTAACAGGCACACATCTGGGGAAGGACCAGGTAGTAAAACTGGAGACAAGGAAGAGAAACACAGAAAATGAGGAAAAAAAAAAAAAAGTAAAATAAAGAGGAAAAAAAAAAAAAAGAAAGAAAAAATTAAATACATAAAAAAGAAAAACAAAAGAGAGAATCTTTTCAAACAAACAAACCCGGTTTAATTTTAAACTTTAAAAGATTGGATTGGGATTTGGAAGAAAATATATTAGGTAGGACAATAATAATAATAATAATAATAGTAGAGACGATAATTTAAGATCAGAGGTGCACAATGGAGCAAGAACAATGGCTCAATGTCTCTTGCAAGGAACATTTGAAGACAACCGCCAGGATTTTTCCACTTCTGTTTTCTCTTATTTTTTTTAACGATTTGTGGGGTGGGGGGTGGGGACTATCATGATAATAAAAGCAAGAGATGAATAACTTATTGGAAGATATCCGAGAAACCTTTTTAATTTTTTTTTTTTTTTTTTGGTGTCAGTGCTTTGGATGAGATGCACGGTCTGTCTTTTATTTTTTTTAATCAATCAATCAATCAATCAAACAACGGCTTGTGTCTGCAATAGGAAAAAACAAACCCAGAACAAAACCTTCCAGTGAAGTTATCTGGGAGTGTTCCCCCATAGTCCCTTGATTCCCAGCTCTTCCCCCTTTTTATCTTGGCGCTCTGGATCTGTCTAGACTAGGGAAGGAGATGGGGTGAGACGCAAAGACCAGCTAATGGGATTGTAAAGGTATTTAACCGTGTCTACATTAACGGCAGTGTCTACATTAATTACGTTACCGTGGGTATTTCTAATCGTGTTAGTTCAATCGAGTTACCGACACCGTTACAAAATCCCTGGTCTAGACAGACCCTCTTTTGAGATGACCAGTTTTTACAGGCTTCTGCATATGTGCGGGTGTGTACATCTATGCATATGTGCAGATCTCATATATAAAAAGATGAAAATGCTTGATATGCCTCTATGCATATGTCCATGCACGCACCATTTGGTTCTTAGCTTCGGTGGTACAACTGCATTGGCTGTAAGGGAGCCGTATTTCCAATGTGGGGTGCCAGATTGGAAAACAAGGTGTTATTGCTGTCTAAGGAGCCTAATTTTCTGTTAAAATTTTCCTAATAATGTCTACAAAGGTTTCTATTCCCAGTAAAGCCAATGTCCCTGCCTTTAATTTGTTCTAACACTGCGTGTGGGAGAGATCTCCCCCCCCCCCCCCCCCCAACAACTGTTAGCAACAAAAATTGAGTTATATGAGTATGTAATTCTTTCTCAGGAGTATGCACTATTTTATTTTCTTCTGTTTCCTAAAGCTTTGCCCGCTTGGCTTATGAGCTTCTTCAAAGAGGACTAGATCTCCCTACACAATATATCAGGTACAGAGAAAAACATCCACAATTATGATACTTTTCTATATATAATATATATATATATATTTGTGTATATATTTCAAATCAAAGCTGGTTGTTTCAGGATTCTGGAGGTGCACTTCTTTAAAGAAGCTCAAAGGGAATAATGTGAACAAGATAAAACTGAACTGAAATCGAGGTGTCATGTTATTCGGGGGAAAATGCAGTTTGGTCGAAGGGTTGTGGTGCAAACGCTTGCTCAGGCGCTGGCATTTGCTGCACGAAGGGCGTTGCTAAATGCAATTAATGGTGTGAGTGTTGGCATGGGCTGGTTTGCAAGGGAGTGCCAGGATTATGGAAAGATGTTCCTCTCCTGCCAGGTATGAAGGATGTTTTGTGGCTGTCGGGTTTAGAACAAATTCAGCAAGAGAGGACACTCCTCCCGCCCCACTTATCTCCAAATAAGTTGTTTGGCAGTAATTTGGTTATTGCAGGGTGTGATATGAATAAGCTCTGTTGGGTTTTTTTTTTTTAAATGCTTTTCGTTTGGTTTTTGGTGGGGAGAGGGATGTATGGTACAATCACGCAACAGTTCAGGTCTTGGACACTGTGTTTGTTCGTTAGCGCGGCGGGGTTTCATGCATCCCCAAACCTTGTCCCTGCTCCCGTCCTGGCTCCACTGAAGTGAACAGCCCAAGTCCCAGTGACTGCACCGGGGCAGGGTTTCAATGTATGCCAGGCACACTTGAGAGAGGAGAAAGGAAATACCCGAGAGGTGGGATTTCCTTTGGACAGGAAATGGCATTGAGGGCAAAAGGATCGCCCTCCAGTCTCTCTGACCTCAACAACGTATTAAATCCAGAAAACAAGGCGCCCTCTTAGGTAAGGAAGCTAAATCCGTTTGACCTGGTTTACTCCCAAGTGTCCCTCAGCAGCCATTGAGAGTATTAGCCCAGCAGAATCTGGGCTGAATTAATCCTCCTGCCAAAGGATGTTGTTAACCCGCTCTAAAGAAGAGGTAAACTGAGGCACAGGATGTGTCAAAGCTCATGGGCTTACCAGTCAGAGGCAACACGACAGCCCAGC
>NW_005842158.1:841873-909485 GCF_000455745.1 Alligator sinensis | reverse complement strand
TTCAGCAGTCTCCCTAAGGTCTTCTGTTGGTTCCCAGCAGCTGGGACCAAATCTTTCATTTCACTGGGACTGTTCTGGTCAGGAAAACCAGCCGGATTTAGTCCTGGACAACCTCGCCCAGTCCCTGGGCAAGCCAAGTGCCCCCAGTCCCCTTCCCTCCAACATCTGTCATATGAGATTCAAACGTTGAATAAAAATGCATCCCAGTGACATGGCTTTAAAGGCATTTCTTCTGTCTAGTTGGAGACAATTCTGTTCCTTGAGTACAGCAGAGCCTGGCCCATAGAAACCGCACACACCGTGAGCGAGTATAGCTAGAAAAACCTCAAGCCTTCAAGCAACCGAAGTGGGTTTATGGAAAGGTGTGTGGCTAGTGCTGCTACTTCTGTTACTTCCTACTTAATATTGATGACCTACAGAATCAACACCCCCAGCTGTGCAGAGGAACAGGGAGGCACAGTCCCTGGCCCAAAGTGCTTAGGAGTTCAACTTCTGCACACACTCATGCACACTCCCCCCGAAAGCTCTGCCAGCTCCATGGCAAAACTCCCTGGCGTTGAGTACGAGCAGGAGCAGTTTCACAAATTCAAACCCTATGAAACTCCACGGGAGTCTTTTCATTGACTTGGCAGCTTTGAATTAGTCCCTCGGTAGGTTTATCTACGGGGTGAAGGGAAAGCCTGGGAGCAGCAGCCTGCCCTCCCTGCTCTGGCAAAGAAAAATCCCCTGGATTTCAGTGGGAGTTCCCTAGCCCAGCAATGAGGGACAGCTCTCGACCTGCCTGGACATTTCTAAATTGCAAAAACATGGCATGGATTTGAAACCTAATTGATTTCCCCATAATCTAATATTTGGCGACTGGTAGCAGGCATCCATTACTGATTATTATTAACTTTGTTGAACAATCTCTCCCCGTAAATACATAATTCAGCCTCCTGCTCTCAAAGTATCGCTAAAGTATAACTTAATTGCAAGGCATTATCCAGTCTTTTTGCACTTCCCCAGACTACTTTTGTTGGCTGGGCACCTTTGACGTTTATCTGATAATTGAGTTATTAAAAGATTGGGTTTCTTCGGGATCATAAATCAATAAACAGGAGGATTAACGTGACAGCTTTGCTTTTAACTCAAGGGAAATGTTTAAGGAGAGACCTCGAAAAGTTTGTTTTCAAACCAAACAGGTGGGTTGCTGTAATTTTGATTTCACCTCACATGATTTGAAAATATAATCAGATATTGATGAGCGGCTCAAGTGAAGCCTGTAGCTTCTCTGCTTGTCATTTTCCCCAAATTATTGGGGTAATAACAAGCTTTTCTGCTTGCTATGACCCCAAAATGCAAAGGAAACAAGAAGCCAGTATATTTGTCCTAAGTTATGCCTGGGGAATCTTTAAGGATGAAAAATGGGGTTGTAATGAATATGGTCCCACATCATGCCAGTAAAAGTTTCCATTGAACTCAACATAGAGTTTGATTTTAAAATGAGAAGACTAAGCTCCCTGACCAGAGATTAGCTAGAAGGTAATACCTACCTATGTGCCTATACTTTTTTTTTTTTTTTTTAAAGAAATACATTCAGAATACATTCTATAACATAAATTCCTGGACATCGTTTGAAGTCGTAAAATATGCCCAGATATTTTAAAAAGACAACGTTATTAATACATCAGCCTGGTAATCTTTTCTAAACGGTTTCCCTTAAAGTATTAGTTTTCACCTTTTAAGCTTACACTGAAAGAAACCAAAAATCCTCACTTTGACACATTCATACTCACGACAGCCTGACACCAACGTGGCCAGATCTATATTTAAAAAAAGCAATTTTCTGTTACCTTGTGATCCAGCAAAAGACCCTTTCCGATTAAACCTACGAAAGGGACACACACATGGCTGGAATTTTCTTACCTAAAAGGTAAAAAGCAACGATTAAAAACCCTCACTTAGATGGGACTGAAGAGCCTGAATATTGTGTGCCAAATAAAGCTAGCAAAATAAATAGCTGTAAAAAAAAAAAAAAAAAAGGAAAAAAAAAAAGAAAGAAAAAGAAAATAAAAACAGAAGTGGTGAAAATTTACACCATCTTCCTGTCTATGCCAAAACTGATTCCTCTTCACCACCTCCTCTTGAATAGTCTTACCATGCAGTGAGAAATATCAGTTAGTCGACTCTTCCTAAGAAGAAATGCGGAGAAGCATTCAATGTTGAGTTTGTATATATTTATTTATGCTTAATTTAATGGGAATGTGTAAATATGGCGAGCAAGTAGTTTTTGGGTTATTTATCTGTGAATCTATACCTCTGTGAATGGGTGGGGGAATTTAAAAAGAAAAAAAAAAGCAAAAAGAAAAAAAAAAGCTTGACTCTAGATAGTATCCTATCGGAATTTTTTTTTTTCTGTTCTTTATAGACAAGCTGTTATGGTAATGGGTAGAAATTGGTTTCTTGTCCAGTGATGACCTGATTTACATAAATAATAATAAGAATAAAAAAAAAAAAGATTGTTGTGTTTTGTTGTATTTTCCTCTTCAGTTTTTTTGAATGTTGGTGCTGCTTCAATTCTGCAGACGGATTTACTTATAAACGCCAAGAAGTCTTTATTTTCCCAATCTAGGCTTTTGGGGAAATTCAGGACGTGTCTTTACATTGAAAAAAAAAATGACAATAAATATTGCTTCTCAGAAATGTTGGCATTTGATTTCTGTCTGACTCCGAGGTGTCCATAATTTTTCCATCTTGACCTCCTCTTTCTAAACAGATTTCTAATAAACCTCATGTCATGTTACCGTGATCTTTTCTCTTTCATTTTGCCTTTCCTAGCTAGATGAAGGTGGGTTGGGGAGGCGGGGTGGGATCGTTTTGGTTTTTTTTCTCCCATCTCCCATGCATGAGCCAGGGAAACAAAGTGTCCTGTATGATGACAAGCCTGCAAGAACAGGAAGCGTTTTGTGCTTGCACGCTTCAATTATGTATACATTTCCCCCCCTCCTACTCCACGGATACCTTGAAAGGAGCCAGGGCCGTGCTCCCATAGACAGGGCAGGATTAGCTGCCGCTCCCGCGGCTGCAGCGCCGGGAGCGAACGGGAAGGAACGAGCGATTGAGCGCAGCAAATCGGGCGTGCTTCGCTTCATCCCTGAAACGGACTGCGAAACGGAGTCACACCGGAGTGACGCGGGATCTACCCGCGCAAGGGAGGGGCAGGGTTTTTGGACGTGCCCATCCCAGATCGGGATCTTGCCCAGCTCTGCCAGCACAGCCGTGCGTGCCCCCCCTCATCCCCTTTTGCTCGGAATAGACTCGCGTTTACACCACTGCGCGTCCTAGGCGTGCTAGCTCCCAGGGTTTCATAGTGCTTAGGGTCGGAAGGGACCTTAACAGATCATCAGGTCCGACCCCCTGCACAGGCTTAGGTCCCTTCCGTGAATGGGAGGGGTTTCTTTGGCACCAAAAGCAACCTCCCACCCCAAGTTGTGACTGCCCGGATAGAAATGAGCGAAGAGATCAGGATCCGTCCCCCACTCCAAGTGCTGCTTGAACAGACTCAGCCAAACAAGGGCTGCAGTCAACTGTGACCTACTTTTAGTGAGGAGGAGAGAGGCTAAAAGTGGGCGAAATGCAAGGAGCTGAAAGGCCCCCAGGCAGCCCATGGAGGGAAGGAGGAGTGATGCCACGGGTTGTGCTGGGGCCACCCCAATGACGGCAGTAAAAGCGATCCAGAAGGGTCTAGGGGAGGGTTGCAGCGGTGCTGCTCCGAGATCTGTTATCTCCAACACGAGCTGTTGTAGCTGCCTGTGCCAAGAGCTGGTGGAGCTCCAGAGAGGCCTGGTGGGGTGGGAGAAGGAAAGTGGGGTCCTGATCTCCAGAAAGGGGGCAACAGTGGTGTAGAGTAACTCATGATCTCTGCAGAAATGGAGGGGTGGGCTCTGGGAAAAGCCCTATAAAACTTCCCCAGTAGACCCATGGCAAGCAGTGGGGGGAGGGAAGGGAGGAGAGGAGAGGAGAGGAGGGGGGCTGTAACTTTGTGCAGAACTCAGGATCGGGCCCTGCAGTATGCCTCCCCACCCCAAATGAAAACCTCCCTCCCTGGTGTCTATGGGCTCACCAGCTGGTGGGGGGTTTAAATAGCAGGGAAGGGGCATGCATAGCACGAGAACATTGCATTTTCCCATTGGCTTCCATCCAGCCTCTGCTAGCCCGGCTGTCTGTCTGGTTAAAAAAAAAAAAGAAACACCCCAAAAATAAAAAATAAAAAAACCCGGCGACATAAAGTATCTGTCCTAAACTTCCTACCACTGTTCTGGTTTTATAATCTGCTTTCCCACTTATGACCCGGGGGCCCTTTTCCGTTCTCTCCCTTGCCTCAGTCTCTGTTCTCAACTCTTGATAGTTCTATTTTCTATTACAAAACTTCACATTGATTTATATAGTCATAAACATCATTTTTGTCTTTCATCCCTTTGGGGTGAACTCCTCCCCCCCCCCATCTATGTTCCCCACATTTATAGAGACCTCATAAATAACAGCTGCTGTCCCTTTGATGGAGCCACTCAAATGTCTGAAATAATCCGGAGTGCAAATGTATTCATTGGCTTCATTTGTTTTCCGCCTCTCCTACAGAGACCGATAGCCTTTGTATAGATGGGCAGGTGGATCGACAGATCCGAGACATTGCAGATCTGATGGTTTCAAAGAAAATGCTGTGTGGTTTGTTGCTGTTTGTTCCTTCAAATCCAATATTTAAAACCATTCAACATGCCCAAATCAAATACTGACACGTCTGGGGAAGAAGTCGGTGGAGGGGGAGCCATTTGCTCTTTGCTGTATCATTTATTCGTATTGAAGCTCTTAAAATAAACTTCTTCTGGAGACTTCAAATGGAAAGTTTGTTCTATCTAGTTTTGTAGTATGCAAATAAAAAAAAACCCACCCCAAAACCCTTGCAACTTGCTTTCGGGTGTTCATAGGGATCTCACATGCCCTCTGTTCTCGTCCTATTGCCACCCCTGGCCAACTTCCCCCGGATTTCGATGGGGGCTCACTATTGCCTACACTTTTGTGCTACACACACACTCCTACTCATGGAGAGTGTCTCCGGTGCACTCGCTCGATATGATCCGGAGTGAAAACACAGTAGACGGTAATTACAGCCCGCACTTTGTAGTTTCTATTAAACAACCAACCCTATACAATTACACGGGCTATAATTATGTTTTTGCTCCTCAGCTATCATCTTGCACGCTCACGATGAGGGGTCTGCCCTCCCAGCCGGGGAGATAAAATGTAGACGATCACCCGTGGAAAGAAGGAGCTTCCACTGTGTGTAAGGGAGGAAAAGCAGTCAAACAATAAGTGAATCAGCCTCTGGGTCGGGTGTGCTGATGCAGTGCTATTTTTGCTGGGTTTTAAAGGTGGGGATGAGCTATTGGGTCTCATCATCAGCATCAAAGAGGTCTTGCGTGTCAATGAAGAGCAGTGCTCTGAAGAGGAGGGAGCACTTCATTGAATGCAGGATCCTTTGGATAGTTCCCTGTGATCCATCAGCACGTGTTGAGACTGACAAAGCAGCCGGGTCTAACATTGCAAAGGCTTGGGCAGTTCTAACCTGGCAATCCTGCTAAAAGAAAAGGCTAGGCTGAGTGAGAGGTGAGAGAAAAAACCTTATTACCTACACAATGCATTTTTAAACCAGTGGTTAATGCACATTTGATTAATGGGTTCATCCCTGCCCAGAACTTCGCAGGAGTTCTTCCTCTTGGGGGGCTCCACCCTTCCTCTTCCCCCTGGCACCAGCCACACACAGCGCCAGGTTTGCAGGAGGAAGGACCCTTCTGTCGGGTCCCCCCAAAACAACAAGCTTGTGGGCAACAATACGGATGAAAATTCTCATTGTTTGCCCCTTGACTCCTGTTGCTTGATCCCAGAGGTCCTGCTAGTGAGAGGGCATTTAGGCTCAGCTGGTATAAAAGATGGGTGATATACTAGTGGATAATGGGAAGAGGGGGAAATGAATGGCATCATAGCACAAAAAACACCGCCTTTCGTTTAGGGGGCTTGGTGCACTTGCTGTATAGGTAAATAGGCAGGTTTCTTTTTGTAAAGCATGGTCATATTTATCAATGGGACAGAAAGAAAAGGGGGAAAGTGATTTAGTAAGTTTATCTGCTGGTAAAACTGGAAAGATTGAGTGTGTAATGAGCACAGTTCAAGTAAACAGATTTTTTAAAATATATATTGCCATTGAGATCTTCCAGTACAATTGGAAAGATTTGCTGGTAAATGCTTATACATAAGTAAATTTATTAAATCGCTTCCCCCCTTTTCTTTCTGCCCCATAGATAGATACATAGATAGATATAATTTTTTATATCAATGGGACAGAATAGATACATATATATGGTTATATTTATGGTATATATATATATATATATATAAACACACACACACATATACATATATATAATGGTATAATAAATGTAATTATAACTATATATAGTTACATTTATTATACCATTATATATACGTATATGTATGTATGTATATCTCAGTGGTAATAAATATAATATATATATTGGTATAATAAATGTAACTATATCTACATATATACATTTTATATATGTATATATAATTACATACATACATATACATACATATAATGGCATAATATATATATAGAGAGATAGATATAGTTACATTTATTATAACATTGTATATACGTATATGTAAATATGTGTGTATATATATGTGTGTGTGTGTGTATACACACTATATATATATATATACACACACACTATATATATACACACACACATATAAAATGTATATATATATATATATATATAGTTACATTTATTATACCAATATATATATTATATTTATTATCACTGAGATCTTCTGGTCAAATTGCAAAGATTGTGTGTATGTGTATGTATGTGTACGTATAATGAACATAGTTCAAGTAAAGAGATTATTTTATATGTATATTTATATTATATTACATATAGAATTATCTGTTTACTTGAACTGTGCTCATTACACACGCATACACTCACACACACACGCAATCTTTCCAATGTTACCAGCAGATCTCAATGGTTAAATATATATATTTGAGATCTTCTGGTAAATGCTTATAATGGTATATTTGTTATACCATTATATCTCAATGGTATATTTATTACCATTGCGATCTGCTGGTAACATTGGAAAGATTGTGTGTGTGTGTGTGTATGTGTGTGTGTGTGCGTGTGTGTGTGTGTGATAAGCATAGTTTAAGGAAACATAATTTCATGAACAGCTGAAAATGAATTCTTGGAGATCTGCATATCATGCATATGCATTGTAGGATTCTAGCTAGCTATTTAGCCCTTGCCATGTGTGTATTTATATACGAATGTGAATGCACATACCCAAACACACAACTAGGGATTACTGGAAAAGGAGGGAAACTCAGCAAGGTTGATTCAAATTCCTCCCCCCCTGCCCTGCGTGCTAGAGCCTCAAATGCTCTCCTCAAGTCTGCAGGTTTTACCCTGCCTTGAGATTTGCTTGCTTCCGCTTCAAAGGTTTATTTAAACTTTAACTCCCTGTGACACCAGCCCATGGAAATGAAACCAGTGCTCACCGCTGGACTGTGTGTTGGCTCTGTCACAGGAGCCGGGGCTTTGTTTGGAAAGGTTGCAAATGAGACTTACCCAAAAATGGGGTCTTGGCTTCCTAGATCTTAGAGTTAATAGGGGTTCAGAGCTGCTGGTTTAATGGGGCAGTGAAAACATATAAGTCTGGGAGATTCTGCAAGAGTCTGAAGCATTGAGAATGTAGCTAATGAGTGTGCTCATGGACTTATATGCAGGCCTGTTTTTACTTCGCCGGGGATACTTTACTGCTGCTGGCTTTTTCCAAAGCACAGAAGGCAACAGGGCTTCTTTCTTTCCTTGTTGGTCAAGCTCCCTCACACCATATACATGTATGCAGCTTTATGCTAGAGCCATCCATAGTCCCTTGTAGATCTATGGGTGGCTATAACCTGCAGGATGATTTTTATTCTCTCTGGGAACAAGGAGGTGGGATGAGATAGTTGGGCATGGTCCTGCCCTGAGCAGGGGTTGGACTAGATGACCTCCTGAGGTCCCTTCCAAGCTTCATGTTCATGAATTTAAGGAGCTCCCCCATTGCACTGAAAGCTGAATGGGGGAGAGAACTATATAATCAGAAAAATCTGTGCTTGGAGCAAGCTCCCCTCCAGGCCATTGGCTTGCACTGGTTACATCTCTGCACTATAGCACTTAGGGGCTGGGGTCTCCCTGAAAAAGAGGACCTCATGCTTTGCTAATGGGCATGGATGCTATAGGCTATACAGTGGAGTCTGCCTATAGGGCCTGATCCTGCATTATTGGAGTGAACACCAGAGCTCACCCCTTGGCTCCTGGGATGCCCTTGCCATCACAGTGCAGGGGCAGAGACCTGCCTGTTCAGCTCCGGAGCAAGCTGCAGAGTCCAGATGAATGCTCACAGCAGAGTCCCTGGGTGGCTCATTTCCAGCAGCCCCAGCCCTTGCTGCCATAGCATGGGCTCCTCTCTTCTGCCAGCATTGTCACACTCACCTGTTTGACTTCCCCGGATCCTATTTGTAAACTGTCCTCGATATCCATTATTTAGTAACCCACAAGGTGATAACTAGGTTGTCCTCCCTGCTCCCCCACTCCCTCCCTTCCCCCTCCCCCTCCCCAACAGTCTGTCAAGCAATAGGCTGTAAAATAGTTATCCAGCCCAGAACACAGGCAAGTGCCGTTTGAGAGTAATTTCTGCCCCCAGCGTTTCGCCGGGGGCCAAGCAAGCGTGCTCTCTAACTGATCAACCTGGATATTTCATTATTCATTAATTTACTGTTTAACCAAATCCCACTCATTATCAGAGGCAACGCTTGGCAGAGCCCAGCCAACAGTAGCAGTTGGTGTCAGGCGTGGAGAATTGGCCCATTTGATCCTGGGCTGTTTTATTATTCAACACCACTGACTGAGAAAAAGGTCCATGAATAATAAAGAGCCAAAGCGTGTTTGAACTGAGAAGCATGACACAGCCTGACAAAACAGCGGTTAGAAAATTAAAGGCGAGGTGGCCAGGGCTTTGCATTTTTTATTCTGGCTGTGGGCACAGGCATTGAGATCCCGTGTTGTAGCTGTTACTGCGGTGGGGGTAATGATGATAATGATGATGGTAATGATAACAATGATAGCAATAATAATATCCACAATACTAACAATAATAGACTCATCCTCTTAAGCTCACTGATTCTTTGGTCTAAGTTCCACCTACATCAATAACTGTGTTTTCCCAAATACTCTGTTTGGTGGTAGGATAATGATGATGATGGTACTACTACTGATTACCACAACAATAACAGTAGCAGCAGCAACAGAAACATTATTTTGAAGTTATTGCTTCTTAGCTCTAAGCTAGACCTGCATTAATAATTGTGCTTCCCGAAAGACTTCAGGTGTTAGAAAGATTTTGAGAAGAGTGGTGGTAGATTGGGTAGTAGTCTAATATAACAAAAACAATTACAACAACTATCATTAATAAACCCGGTAATTTGCATACAATTATGCATTCCTTGCACACCTAGAAGTTCAGTTTTTGGTCCGTCTTTCCCTACGTGCATGTACCTAGCTGTGCTTACTCACTGTCTGGGATTAGGATTGGCCCACAGTTTAAAAAGTGGTTCTTGATTTTGGGTGTTTCCTTGCTTGGGTAGCCAATTTGTGGTACTTCACAGGCCTGATATGAAGCAGTCAGGCATTTCAAAGATCGAAAGGTCCACCCAAGTCTAGCAACCCATAGGGCTAGCACAGTTAAACTAGACTTATTTCCATACTCATAGAAAGAAAGGATCTATCCTGTTCTGAATTCCTAGGCTCAGTGTCCAAGTATCATAGACAACTGGCTCAGTTGAGGACATGAGTTCAGAGTGAGATTCAAGTCATACCTCTGAAGCCATATGTAGCAAGATGCTTTAGCTGCTCTGGCACTACTATTCTGCGAGTAACATTTAGCACTTTTAAGGGGGAAAAAAGTCAAATCCTATTGAGATTCCAAAACATGGGATCCTGGTACAACGCAACCAAAATGGCACCGGTTACCTCTGAAAATTTAGCCTGATGGGGCCACTTGCTTAAGTAAGAGCTATAAGATGAGAGAGAGTTTCACTTGAGCATCATACCTAGGAATAAGTCATTTAATACTGGCAACTGATACAGTTACAAAAACAAAGCTGGAATAACCACAGCCAAAACAAGTGCCTCCACCAAACCCTTTTCACTACATGGATATCAAAAGTCCTGAAATATTTTTTTTTTCCTTCTAAGACCTCTACAGTGTAATTTTCTTCCTCTTTGACTCTAACAACTCTAGCATTATATGCACTTGGATTATTTCATTACATCAACAATTATCCCTGATGCAACTCCACTGCAAAGCAACCAAAGGGCAAATTTTTCCCTGTCTTTTTCTGCTGCTATCTGCTGTTGGTTTTCAGAGGGAGTGGCCCCATCCCCTTATAGGTCCTGACTCAGGAGCTTCTTGGGAGTCTTCGCTGGCAAATGTGAAGAGAGGATCTTTTTTCTGTTTCTCTTCTTCCTTTCCCCCAGATCTGTGATATAAGATGGCTATGGGGATGAGGGAGAACGGGCACAGAGTTTGCAGAACCAAATGCAGATTATCAATGCATACTGGTCTTGCTCAGAATCAAGAAAGACCTCCCATGTAATTTTAGGTTTGCTTTACTTGAATCAATTATTTATTCAATAAAAGCAGTGGCCAGTTCAGCCCCACACTGCATGCCTTTTTTGTATCTGAAGACTGGCGTTAAGCAAAGGCATTTTTGAAGAGTCCATGTGTATCCTACTGTGGCAGCAAGCACTTTCTCCACAGGCTGGGTCTGTTCCTTCAGCCTTTTTTTCCCTAGAAAGAACTACTACAAGGCAATGGGATTTCTTTCTGAACAAATATGGACCTGGGGACTGTGTAATGAACATACCACTAAAAAAATAGCTGCTTTTCCACAGCTTTGCCTATTTTGCTGACTCCAAACTAAGATAGAAATCCCTCAAGAGCAGGCATTCCAGGAGATTTTGGGGGCCTTGCATTTCCAGTCCGAAAGAACAATGGAGCATGAAACTTGGAGTTTGAAAAGAGATTAAAGAATGGGAAAAAAGTTTCAGCTCAAACTTGGTTCCAAACATGGGTGAAAGCTCTGTAGGGTACATGCGCGTGGTTTTGATTTGGGGGGATTTTGGGGGACTAATATACATTGGGCATGGCTACATGAGATGCGTTAATGTGCCTTCGCCTAGTTTACTGTGCGGTACAAGCATATGTACAGGTGCACACCTCTACATGTGTGCACCGTTACTGTGCAGTAAACTAGGCTAATCATGACTACATTGGATGCCTGCAAATGCAGGTATCCAATTTACTAGCAATTAGTTAATGTGCAGTAATGCACATGTAGCTGTGACCCAAGTTTAGTCCTGGGTCTGCCCTTCCACTAGTGGGCTGGCTAGAGACCAGCCCCCGGGGCCCCTGGTTGGGAGCATCTCCTGCCCTGGGGCTGGGCTGCCTCTGTGGCAGGTGCTAGCTGCAGGCTATAAAAGCATGCAACTATTTTGTGCCCTGGGGCACATTGCACAGGAGCCTGGATGAGCCTGCTCTGTGCACAGGAGCACTGCAGGCCCTATATGCCCTCCAGGATAGGACACAGACAGTCTATGCCTGTCTTGACTCCTAGTCAGAGCTGCTGCTTGTCCACAGGTGAGTGTTGTTAAGGGCTTCAGCCTGCTGCACCCATTGCCTAGCCCTGAGATCTCCCCAGGGCTGGTGGCTAGCTGTCTCTGGCAGCAGGGCACTTCCTGCTGCTGCTCGCTCCCAGCAGGTTGCCCTGTGTTTGCCGGTGCTGAGGGCCATTGCCTTTACCGTGTGGCTCCCAGTCCCTGGCCATGCCCCTGTGCTGAGTGCTGCTCGCCGCTGTCCAGGGCCAGCCAAACAGGGACAGCTGAGTGGAGGCCCAGAGAGCTGGTGCGGGATGCACCACAAGCATGCCCTCCCCATCCTCCCTGTTGAGGCCTGGCTCTGCCTGCACATGCCTGAGCCTTCCACCTGGGGCACCCAGCAGCTCAGCCAGCTGCCACATGGGCCCAGACCAGCCCTACCAGACATATCATGGTCCCTGGGCATCTGTGCATGGCCAACCCCCAATCTGAGGCTGTGCACAATGCACAGCCCCTGGTGCAGAGCTTCTTGTCTCTGAAATGTTGTAAACTCTCACAAAATACTTCTATCTCTTTCCTCTGTAGGGCCAACATCTGGACATAGGGGAGAGGCTGCAGGGTCCAGTGGGGAGGTGGGCTCCACATCACCGCCACCCAGCACTTCAGCCTGCCATATGTGCTGGCTGCATCAGCAGTGGACTCAAGACCACATCCTCCTGCTCCAGCCCCTGATGGAGGTGGAGGAGGAGCAGGAGGAATAGGCACAGGCCTGGCAGGAGGAGGATATCACTTGGGAGACCATCCAGGAAGATGCACGGGACTGGGCACAGCGGGAGCACTGGGCTGTGATGGAGGCTCTGGAGCAGGAGTGGATTGAGCTGCTCAGGCAGCAAGTGACCAAACAGTCCACAGACAATGACCGTTGTATCCTGGAGACTGTCTTGGGCCTGGCAGCCATGTGCATGCCCCCCACTGCCTGGCCCCTGTTCCTAGCCCCACAGGGCTCTTGGCAGCTGAATGATGCCCTGCAGCAGGTCCCCACCTGGGCCAGGGAGGAGGTCTTCAGGCTTCTCCAGCCTGCTGAAGCCCTTGTCCTGGCCCCCACCCCAGGTCCCCCACCACCCACCTGGCCCCAGCCCTGCCACTCACCCTGTTGTGACATGCCCGAGGACTCAGAGGTGCCAGGCATTTCACTGCAAGGGGACACTGGCCCTGGACTCAGGCAGCCAGGGGGAGCCGCCTGCCCCTGAGGAGTGCTGTCCAGAGTCACTGCAGGACAAGCCCACTGCCTACTTCAGTTTCCATGGCCCCCAGACCTGCAGGGGAATGGCCCAAGGCCCGGGTGCTGGTTGTCTGCCCCCAGGCTCTGCCTTCTAGGCACCCCCACCCCATGGCCCCCACTCTAGGGCAATAAAAGCCTGAGACTCTTGTTTATAGTTTTTACATTGGGAAGAGGGTTTTTTATTGTTGTGGGTGGGGAGGGTGGTGGAGAGGCTATGTTTTTTGGGAAGGGAGCGGGGAAGGGGCTCTGTGTGTTGGGGAGGGAGGGGCAAGAGAGCTCTATCTGTTGAGTAGGGAGGGAGCAGGGTGGGGGTCGTGAGGGGAAAAAAACTTTTATTTTCAACCATGTGCATGTCCTGAGAGTGGTGCTGGGTGTGTGCAGGGACTAGAGGGTCTGTGGGTAGAGGGAGGAATGCTGTAAGTGGTGGTCCACCAAGGTCTCCCACACCTGGTGTCCTGGCCCCCACTGGCAGGTGTGCACCTCACTTGGTGCCTCACCAGAGGGGACCTGCCGCTGGTGCTGGAGCTCATACTCCCACCACCAGGTTGCCTCCGCCCAAGTGCTTCCTCTACCTAGGCCTCCCTGAACACCTCTTCTCAGACCTCACAAATATTGTGCAGCATGCACACTGCTATGATCACCCAGGGGAGCTTTCTCTCGGTCACATCGAGGTGGGCCATAAGGGATTGCCAGCGGCCTTTGAGGCAGTCAAAGGTGCACTCAATGAGGGTGGGGGTTTGGCCGAAGGGCTGGTTAAAATGGGTATGGTGGGGTCCAGGTGCCCAGTGTAGGGCCTCATCAGCCACAGGAGTAGAAGGTAGGTTGGGTCCCTGATGAGGAGGGGTGGGATGATGATGGTGCCCAGCTGCATGTCCTCCATTTCTGGAGTATAATGCCTGCTCTCCACAAGCACACCAGGTCCAGAGTTGTGGAATACCAGTGCATTGTGCATGCTGCCCACCCAGCTGACTCTGACATGGGTGAAAGTACCCTGGTGGTTGGCGACTGCCTGGAGGACCACTAAGTGTAACTCCCTGTGGCTATAGTGGGGCTAGCTTGGGTGGGGTGGACAGGTGACAGGGACGTGCATCGCATCCAGGACCCCAATACACTGGGAGAACCCCAGTGCATGAAACCCCGTGGCCATCACCTGGGGGGTCATGGACGCCTGGACAGACTATAGCTGCCAGCACATCCTGATGGCACCACATACCTCCAGGATGGCCTCCCTAGTGGTGGCCTTGTCTATCCCAAATAGGTGCCTCACATACCACAGGTTGGTGGGAGTGGCCAACTTGAACAGCACCAGGGCTAGGCAAGTGTCAGTGGGAAAAGCCAGGCATATGCCAGTGTCCTGGTGCTCCAGGTGGGGCCAGATATGGTGAAGCAGGTCAGCAAAGATGCCCTGGGTCATCCTGAAGGCATCAACCCACTGCTTGTCATCCCAGTCATGTTGTACTACGTGCTGGCACCAGTCCTGACTGGCTTGGCGGGCCCAGACACAAAGGTGCTGGAGAGATAGGAGGGTGACAGCAGTCCTGCTGGCAGCATCCTGGAGCTCCTCATCATTGTGGCTGGTTGCAGCAGCTGTGCAGCAGCAGGGGCCCTGGAAGGGTGTGTGGCAGCTGTCCAGTTGGTCGCTGTGTGTGGGGGAGCTGGGTGGAACGAGATGGCTGTGAGCCAGGCACTGGTGATGGCAGTGGGCCAACAGTACAACCAAGGCAGCCGGGAAGATCTATCTGGGGAACCTGTTCCTGGGTGCCAGGGCCAAAAGCTGGTGCAGCCATGGCTGAGACGTGCACCTGGGGCAGGAGCAGAGCTGCCACATGCTGCCTATATCTGTGCCATGCTGCTTCTCTTAACATGGGAAGTGTCTGCCCAGACTGCAGAGTGCGGGGCTGTGTTTTAAAGATGGCTGCCAAATGCTGGCAGATGGGTCTGTCTTCAACATGATTGCCAAGTGCTGGTAGCTGGGACCAGAGGCTGGAGCTCCCCCTGGTGGCTACGAAGAGGGTTTTTTATTGTTGTGGGTGGGGAGGGTGGTGGAGAGGCTATGTTTTTTGGGAAGGGAGCGGGGAAGGGGCTCTGTGTGTTGGGGAGGGAGGGGCAAGAGAGCTCTATCTGTTGAGTAGGGAGGGAGCAGGGTGGGGGTCGTGAGGGGAAAAAAACTTTTATTTTCAACCATGTGCATGTCCTGAGAGTGGTGCTGGGTGTGTGCAGGGACTAGAGGGTCTGTGGGTAGAGGGAGGAATGCTGTAAGTGGTGGTCCACCAAGGTCTCCCACACCTGGTGTCCTGGCCCCCACTGGCAGGTGTGCACCTCACTTGGTGCCTCACCAGAGGGGACCTGCCGCTGGTGCTGGAGCTCATACTCCCACCACCAGGTTGCCTCCGCCCAAGTGCTTCCTCTACCTAGGCCTCCCTGAACACCTCTTCTCAGACCTCACAAATATTGTGCAGCATGCACACTGCTATGATCACCCAGGGGAGCTTTCTCTCGGTCACATCGAGGTGGGCCATAAGGGATTGCCAGCGGCCTTTGAGGCAGTCAAAGGTGCACTCAATGAGGGTGGGGGTTTGGCCGAAGGGCTGGTTAAAATGGGTATGGTGGGGTCCAGGTGCCCAGTGTAGGGCCTCATCAGCCACAGGAGTAGAAGGTAGGTTGGGTCCCTGATGAGGAGGGGTGGGATGATGATGGTGCCCAGCTGCATGTCCTCCATTTCTGGAGTATAATGCCTGCTCTCCACAAGCACACCAGGTCCAGAGTTGTGGAATACCAGTGCATTGTGCATGCTGCCCACCCAGCTGACTCTGACATGGGTGAAAGTACCCTGGTGGTTGGCGACTGCCTGGAGGACCACTAAGTGTAACTCCCTGTGGCTATAGTGGGGCTAGCTTGGGTGGGGTGGACAGGTGACAGGGACGTGCATCGCATCCAGGACCCCAATACACTGGGAGAACCCCAGTGCATGAAACCCCGTGGCCATCACCTGGGGGGTCATGGACGCCTGGACAGACTATAGCTGCCAGCACATCCTGATGGCACCACATACCTCCAGGATGGCCTCCCTAGTGGTGGCCTTGTCTATCCCAAATAGGTGCCTCACATACCACAGGTTGGTGGGAGTGGCCAACTTGAACAGCACCAGGGCTAGGCAAGTGTCAGTGGGAAAAGCCAGGCATATGCCAGTGTCCTGGTGCTCCAGGTGGGGCCAGATATGGTGAAGCAGGTCAGCAAAGATGCCCTGGGTCATCCTGAAGGCATCAACCCACTGCTTGTCATCCCAGTCATGTTGTACTACGTGCTGGCACCAGTCCTGACTGGCTTGGCGGGCCCAGACACAAAGGTGCTGGAGAGATAGGAGGGTGACAGCAGTCCTGCTGGCAGCATCCTGGAGCTCCTCATCATTGTGGCTGGTTGCAGCAGCTGTGCAGCAGCAGGGGCCCTGGAAGGGTGTGTGGCAGCTGTCCAGTTGGTCGCTGTGTGTGGGGGAGCTGGGTGGAACGAGATGGCTGTGAGCCAGGCACTGGTGATGGCAGTGGGCCAACAGTACAACCAAGGCAGCCGGGAAGATCTATCTGGGGAACCTGTTCCTGGGTGCCAGGGCCAAAAGCTGGTGCAGCCATGGCTGAGACGTGCACCTGGGGCAGGAGCAGAGCTGCCACATGCTGCCTATATCTGTGCCATGCTGCTTCTCTTAACATGGGAAGTGTCTGCCCAGACTGCAGAGTGCGGGGCTGTGTTTTAAAGATGGCTGCCAAATGCTGGCAGATGGGTCTGTCTTCAACATGATTGCCAAGTGCTGGTAGCTGGGACCAGAGGCTGGAGCTCCCCCTGGTGGCTACAAGGGGACATGGCAGGGCTGGAGGGAACTGGAACTAACTTTAGTGCCAGTTCACTGCATGTGTAGACACCTGCCAAAAATCAGATACTACACAGTAAGATAATGCACAGTAAATTTAATAGCAACTAATTGCTTATGTAGATGCACCCACTATGCAAGTTCCTGGTTTTAAATGCCATTCAGTGCAGATTACCACCTCTGCTCTAAATTTTCACTGGCAGAGTTACTCAGGTCTAACACACCACTGAGATCAGCCTACTGATGATGAACTTGTAGGACCCAGGATTCATTTCCACCACCACTGAAATTAATAGGTGCCTTCTCACTGATATCAGTTGACAAAGGATTAGCCTTCAAATAGTAAATGTGGGCCCAAGGAAAGGGAAAGTTGAAATTCTGGTTAATGCCCTGGACTATGATTCAGGCTTTCCAGATTTACTTCCCAGTTCTGCTACCGATTTCATATGCATCCTAGTGCCACCCTTGATCATTGCAGGCTCACGTTTTTCTCTAGAGTAGGTATAATGATATTTCCTCCTTACAAAGATGTGTGGTACAGATGAGTTCATTAACAGCTGTCATGTGCTCATGTACCACAGCGACAAGAGTCTCTTAAACTTAATTCACATTGGGCACATCTACACATGCATTAATGTACCTTTTCTAATGCTCATTACATTTAGTATCTCCAATGTGAGGTACTAAATTAATGCGCATTACATTGTGCTAATGCACAGTAGTGCATTTGCATGCTTTTTCATGATGGTTAATGCACAGTAGACTATTTTACTGCACATTAGCATAATGTCACAGTTTTTTTAGTGACACTTTAATATGCAGTATTCTATTGTGCATTAAAGTGCAATTCTGGGCGCCGCACTTCAAGAGGGATGCGGATAACCTGGAGAGGGTCCAGAGAAGGGCCACTCATATGGTTAAGGGCCTACAGACCAAGCCTTACGAGGAGAGACTAGAGAAACTGGATCTATTCAGCCTCCGCAAGAGAAGGTCGAGAGGCGACCTTGTGGCTGCCTATAAGTTCATCACGGGGGCACAGAAGGGAATTGGTGAGGATTTATTCACCAAGGCGCCCCCGGGGGTTACAAGAAATAATGGCCACAAGCTAGCAGAGAGCAGATTTAGATTGGACATTAGGAAGAACTTCTTCACAGTTAGAGTGGCCAAGGTCTGGAACGGGCTCCCAAGGGAGGTGGTGCTCTCCCCTACCCTGGGGGTCTTCAAGAGGAGGTTAGATGAGTATCTAGCTGGGGTCATCTAGACCCAGCACTCTTTTCTGCCTATGCAGGGGGTCGGACTCGATGATCTATTGAGGTCCCTTCCGACCCTAACATCTATGAATCTATGAATCTATGTGTAGATGCACCATTTATCTCTTTAGAGTGTAAACTGTTCAAGGAAGTGACTGTTTCTTGCTGTGCATGATGGAATCCTTACAATACCCATGGTCCCGGGCACTATCATACTGATATGGTGGAAGCATTATGGGTGCTTTCCTTTGTGGGCAAAGCTCCTTATGGATAGCAGCCTTCCTTTTTGACTGGTAACAAATACCCATGCTTTTCCCATCTCTGAAAACGACTTAAGGGGCCAGATGCTATTCCACCTATTAGGTAAGTAAGGTGGATTTAGGCATCTGAGTCCAATTCTATTCCACCTTGTTCATCTCCTGCAAATCCATGAATGCATCTACTTTTGTTATATGCTATCACCTGAATAAGTCACAAAAAGCAGTGAAGAGGAAGAGGACCCACCCACCTTTTACACACATGGTTTTTCAGGGATTTGAGCAGGGTAGAATAGAATCATTCCTAGGGGGCCTAGGTCATTTTGAACATGACAATAGGTGGGTCAGGATCTGTTCCTTTCCGCTTTCCAACATAGTCAAATGGTGGAGGGAAGTTAGCATTTCCCACGGCCTTATAAATGTGAGAAGCAGGCCTGGAAACCCCAGTGGGGGCTGCTGACAATAAGTGGATGTAAATGTGAAGGTAGGACAAAGTTGCAGGCACAACATCCCTGGTGTCCCTGCATGTGATTGTAATTGAAAGTGGGTGTAGCACTGGGAGTGTGAGGGTGTGATTGTGATTAAGTGTGGGTGTACTGTGAGTATAACGGAAGCTGAGTGTTGGGCAGTGTGTACGTAACTGAATGTGAAAGTGTCTAAATGACTGTATGTTAATGGAGGTAAGAGGGAATGATTGAAATTGAAAGCAAGTGTGGCTGAGTGTGTCTGTGACTGAATACACGTGTGAAGGAATGACTATAATGCAGGTGTGTATAACAGCACAACTGTGACAGTGACTGCAAATTGATGTTTCTGTAGCAGATGGGGTGATAGGTAGTGTCTATGCAACATAATCACAAGTGCAACTGTGGCTTTCTAAGATAAAGTGTCAGACTATACAGCCCTTGCCTAAGGAAATTGAGAGTTACAAACAGTCTCACCTATTGTAACGGGAGTCTGTGCATACATAAGTGCTCAGCACCATGCATGAAGATTTCAGAATCAGGGCCAAAGAGAACATAGATTAGCAAATCCAGAGTAAGCAGAGCTAGGCTAGCCTCCAAAAAAATCGATTTGCTCAAATAAAATACCAAACTTGCTTTTTCTATGTTCATGCTGGTTTAAGGTCTCTGTTGTGTCAGGGTTGATGGCAGTCTTATATAGACTTTAGATTATTAATGTATCGGATGGCGTGGATAGGGATGATCCTGCCTTAGGCTGAGGGTTGGCCTAGATGATCTCCAGAGGTCCCTTCCAGCCCTCCTTCTCTATGATGCTATGACTCTATGCCCCTCTTGTGTTTTGTTTCCATTAAGTTTACTGTGAGCAAGCTTACTGCAGAAATGTTTGTGAAGACAGACATTTGAGTGATTATTAAAGGATATTATTAGAGTCTATTAGAGTAATATTAGAGGATATTTTCAGTTCTTTACACATGTATTCACACTGGAAACAAGTTTCTAAGAATTACATTAATCCAACCTCAGAAGAGAAATAATAGTCCCTACCCTATGTGCCTGATCAAAACTAATTAATGTTGCTTAATTTTCAGATAACAGATACATTGAGCAGCAGCTTGGGAATGAGACTTGCCAGCAGAAAAGGGCTGGCCAATTATTTCAAACAAAGAAGAAACCGTAATCCTGATGACCATGTGCAACCACAAAAAAGGAATTAAAATCATCAATTTGCTCTTCCCCACTACAAATTATTTGCTCAGCTCAGAGTGGTTTGTGCGCCAGCGTGATTGAAAATGATGCTATGAGCAATGTTCCCATTGTCATTGCCAGTACACTGACTTCTAAACTTTGTTTTAACTTCCTCTTTACTGCTTCTCATAGACCTATACACACTCCTTTTGATATGCCTTAGGGTTGTCTACACTTGTAAATAAACCAAAATAGCAATGCCACAATTCTGGAATAGCTGTTGTGATATAAGTCCCCCTTTGGACAAACTTATTGTGGAACAAAAGGGCTTGGAAATTGGAAAAAGTCACTCTCTGAGGTGACTATTATGAGATATCTAGTCTTGAACAATTATCCTGGAATAGCCATTTTGTTCAATGGGCACCCCCTTCTTAGATAGTGTAGCCCAGTTAAAAGATATCTGGTATAGAAGTCAGGAAAAATGGTTTCTGCTACTACCTTGGCCATTAGCTTTGAGTCGGCTATTTCATCCCTCAATTCTTCCATCCACTAATGGGTTAACAGTCTTTAGTCTCCTTTATGAAGCACTTTAAAATCCACAATTAAAAAACACAAATATGAAAGCTAAGCCAGTGATTCTCAACGGGAGTGGCTCAGCCCTCTTGGGTGCCTTGAGATCCTTTCACGATGCTGTGGGATGCCATGCAATGTTAGCACTGTTAGGTGTGCAAATAGAATTCACAAGATAAGCCCAATGGCATGTTCAGATGAGTGGTAACGTGGGTTTCCCTGGGGACGGGTAACAGCAGCACACTTTGTGCTGCTGCTACTTGTCCCCAGGGAATGCCCATGCCACATGTGCTCTGGGGCATAGCAGGTTACCCCGGGTTAGGTAGGGGAGGCTGGGGCCAGCAACTGTGCTGGTCCCAGTAACCTTACCTGGGGCCCTGTGGGCCTTGGGGAGCTGCAGCCACAGCGCTCCTGCAGCAGGGAGCCTGGCTGGCAGCTGGGGCATGGCTCTGGCTAGCCAGGCTCCAGTTTTGGGTGGTGCATGCTTCCACCATGGATGCCACCCTGCTTTTTGTCGTCATGGGCTTTTTTGACCCTGGGATCTCCCAGGGTCAATTCCACCCTGCCCGGGCTACAAAGTAGCAGTGCAAGGAATGCCTCTATGCGCAGTGTGTGGCACTACAGATAGGTCTGTGGTGCCACATACGCACGTCCACGCTCATCTGGAGGTAGCCAATAGGTGAGTCTACATTTCCATTAACATGCTTTAGTTAATGCACATTAAATCTAGTACCTCCAGGGTGTGTCTACACATGTGCTTTAATGCACTTTAGCCTCTTTTAATGCTTATTAAAGCTTCACTTAAAAAAAATGTGCACTTTTGCCAATGTGCATTAAGCTTTTCTTAAAAACCATGCTCTTTAGTTAATGTGTATTAAGGTAGGTTAATGTGCATTGTCCTAGTACCTCACAATGGAGGTACTAGATTTAATGTGCATTAACTAAAGCGCAATAATGTACTTGTATCCGCACCTATTGTGAGGGTATTAGGACAATGCACATTAGCCTGTTTTAATGTGCATTAACCAAAGAGCATAATTTTTCAGTGACACTTAGTGTGCATTAAAATAGGCTAATGCACATTAAAGTGCATATGTCAAAAAAAAGCGAGCTATTGGGGTCTTTCTGAGTTCTTTTCAATAGAAGAATTGCCATAGTATTTTCCACAATCAAAAAGTGAGTAAAAACTAAGGGCATTTGTAAACATGCTTGCGCCACAGCTCTGGGCACTTTTAAAAACACTGCATCACATGCATTTGTATAAATGGTGAAATGTGCATCGGCACTGAGAAAATGGCAGAGGCATGCTTTTGAACTAAAACACATCAAAGGTGTTTTAGTTCACAAGTGAACCGCCACCATTTTCTCAGTGCTGATGTGCATTTTGCCATTTATACCAATGCATGAGATGCAGTGCCGGACGTGTCAGCTCATGTGCCCTGGATCTCTGGCACATTGGAGCAGACAAATGTATATGTATATATTCCCTAAGACCTGGCATTTTCCACGGGCCACCTTGAGTCTACAGAGGGGTGCCCTGAGCCTAAAAAGGTTGAGAAGCATTGACTGCTAAGCATTATTATAATGTATTGGCAGGTTAATGAGCATTCATGACTTTTATACCTACTGGGCATCAACACAAGATCAGCTACTAGTCTGCTACTGAGCTGACTAAATAGCTCAGCAGTAGTATCTGCATCTACACAAATGGCCCTATTAGGCCACGCTGCCTAATTAATAAACGCTGCCATAGGTTAGTAGTTGTAAACACATGTAGATGCTGAGGGGGCTGGCTGGGGCACAAGCATGCTTCAGTAAGGGGGTTGCCTGCTGGCTAGCCCCACACTGGAGTACCTTCATGCCCTAGCCAGCCCCTCTGCAGCACGTTGAGCAGGGTTGGAGTAGCCACAGGCTGGCAGGTTGACCACCTGAGTCCCCTGCCAGTTGGGGCTGCTCCAACCTGGCTCAACATGCTGTGGTCCCAGATGCATGTTCAACCGTGGCTCCTGGGAGCAATAAACTCCAGCACAAACGGTGCCAGATTTTCTTGCTTCGAATTAATTCCACATGTAGACGTAGCATGAACCCACCTGGTATTATCCTGTTCTGCTTTGACTTGTATAGCCTTTGAGCATTTCATTTATGGCACCTTTTATAGATTTCATAGATTTCATAGACATTAGGGCTGGAAGGGACCTCAGAAGATCATTGAGTCCAGCCCCCTGCCCCAGGGGCAGGAAGTCAGCTGGGGTCACAGGATCCCAGCAAGATAAATGTCCAAACGTCTTATAAAGGAGTCCAGAGTAGATGCTTGCACCACCTCTGGCAGCAGTCTGTTCCAGGCCTTTGGGGCTCGGACTGTAAAGAAGTTTTTCCTTATGTCCAGCCTGAAATGGTCTTGGAGAAGTCTGTGACCATTTCACCTTGTCATCCCATGAGGTGCTCTGGTGAACAGGCATTCCTCCAGATCCTGATGCACACCCCTTATATACTTATAGACAACCGCCAGGTCCCCCCTGAGCCTGTGCTTTTTCATGCTAAAGAGTCCCATGGTTCTCAGCCTCTCAAATAAGACCTGTTTTCCTGCCCTCTGATCATGCATGTGGCTCTCCTCTGGACTCTCTCAAGCTTCTCCACATCCTTTTTTAAATTGTGGAGCCCAGAATTGGATGCAGTACTCCAGCTGCGGCCTCACCAAGGCTGAGTACAGCGGAAGATGACATCCTGGGATTTGCTAGAGAAGCATCTATGGATGCAAGCCAGAGTTTTGCTCACTTTGCCAGCTGCATCATCACACTGGTGGCTCATATTCATCTTGTGGTCAGTCATGACCCCCAAGTCCCTTTCGGTCATGGTGCTAGCAAGCGTAGCACTGCCGAGCCTATAAGCATGCTGTGGGTTTTTCTTCCCAAGGTGGAGTACCTTGCATTTTTTGGAGTTGAAGGCCATCAGGTTTTCATCCTCCCATTTTCCAAGCCTGTCAAGGTTGGCCTGGATCACTGTCCTATACCAGCAAAGCAAGTGCAGGGCTTATTGTCTCTCTGAACCTGGCAAAAAACTGAAGAGTCATAGCAAAGCAGGGCTGGAATGGACCTGGAGAAGTCATCTAGACCAATCCCCTGCCTGAGACAGAATCATCCCTATCCAAGCCATCCTATACAAATCCACTGTGTAACCTTTTATGTAATTCCCTGTGTTAGTCTGAAGGCAGACAGAAGACAGGGTAGAGATGCACATTATAGACCAAGTAAATCGGAGATGTAAAGCCTATGCTGTTGCAAGAAGAGGACTTCATCAGATGCTGTGGAGGGATTGAAAGAAGCAGAGCTACTGAAGAGAAATCAGTGGGTGCATCTGCATGAGACCTTTACTATGGAGCTGTGCTTAATTAGGTCTGCAGCAAAGTCTTGGCATTCACACCTGTGCAGGTATAGGCCCCAGTAAACTAATAAATGCCGCCATAGGTTAGTACTTGGAAATACAAGTGATATCCTCTGGCGATGTTATTTATTGTGTAGCAACACACATGTAGACACTGATGGGGATGGCTTGGGCATGAGGATGCTTCAGTACAGGGGCTTCCTGCTGGCTAGCCCCAAACTGAAGCACCCTCGGGCCCCAGCCAGCCCCTCTGCAGCATGTTGAGCTGGGTCAGAGCAGCCCCAGGCTGGCAGGCTGATCCCCCCAGACCCTTGCCAGCTGGGGCTGCTCTGACCCAGCTCAAAGTACTGCAGTCCCGGGCACATATGTAAGTATGGGGCCCAGGAGCAATTACTCTAGCATGATATGCACCAGAGTTTCTTGCTTCGCATTACTTGTATGTGTAGATGCATTCAGTGATTAGAATATAAAGGGTAGGGATGGAGGGAGGAAAAGAAGAGGGGAGAGCACTATATAAGTGTTATGCACACCCAGGCCCGGGTCCTATTCCACATATGAGACAGCTAAGAATTAGTGGCTAAAAAATATGCATCTTATCTCAGAAGAACAACCTTCTTTCTTCCTTCAGGAGGAGCCTTCAGGGGACAAAAGCACTGGGCAAGGCATCACCTGCAGGCAGCCGATGAGAAATGGAGGCACAAGTGTATGTGTCTGATTCAGGGCTGCATATTATACACCTCCATCATTGCAGCAGTGGGGGCAATAGGAGATCAACCCACCCAACTTTGGCCTCATAGCCAGGTGGTTAAAGCAGTTGCCCAGGTAATGGAAGACCTGGGTTTTAGGACCAACGCCTACAAAATAGGGTCGAGGGGATGAAGTTCCTTCAGGCTGAGGTGAACCATTTCCTGGGCATGTGCTCCAGCCACTAGGCTAGTCCACAAAAGGTGATTCTTAGTGTGTTTTCACATCAACACAAGGTGCTGCATTTTGCACTGAACCAAATGCTGCAGCTTGAATCTCTCTGGCATTAGGCATGTTCTGTGGATACATAAAAGATGAGGAATTAGGCAGAGTTCAGGCACCAACCAGCTCTGATCTGGATAGCAACGACGCTTTTGTAGGACCCCAGCACTTACGTGTTTTTATCTGGATCACGTCTGAGCCTGTGCACAAGGCTAGGATTAGATGCCAAAAGGATTTTGTCACCCACTGTTTGGTGCCTACTGGACCTGGGTTAATCTGGATCTCTTTTTATGATTTAGTTGCCTAAATTTCGCCTAAATGCTGTTAGGTATCTATGAGAACAATTTGGATCTGTCCCTTAGTCACAAGCCTGGGCTTCTAGTAAAGCTGTGAACATGAGTACCTACAGTTACCTCTGACTTTAACAGGAGCTGTGTATATTATTAAACAACTGAAAACCAGGCCCCTGGTGGCTGAGCTGATCATACAACTATTCAAGTCCTGGCAAAGCTCCCAGTGACATCACTGGTGCAAGGCTGGGCCCTTTAAATATAAATTGTAAGGAACAAATCACTGCAGACTGCTATAAAAGTTCCTGTTGGAAATTACCTGATTAAAAAAAAAAAAAGAAACCAACACTTAGCAGAAGTGTTTCAGTTCCAGTCAGATCTCATTAGTAGAATCAGGCTTGATGTTCTTCTTGGCCAGCTTGTAGTTCAGCCTGCTTCAAGCCTTGTTTATGAAGTTGCTTGAGGTTTACTCAACTTTTAAGATACTGAGTCGGAAAAGTGTCACCGTTCAAGGCTATAATCCTAGTTGTGGTTAATGTGCTGAGTGCTTAATAGACCTTTCCATAAAGCAAAGGGGAAGAGGGATATTTCTTGGATAAGCCAGCTGGCTTATTAACATTCCTGGGAGCCACAGTGAAGTTTTAATCAGGCGATTATTTCTGTCAAGTCAAAACTAAGCTTTCCTAAGATCGTTTAGTCTGGAGGGGAACGAGGGGCTATGTCCCTTCCAGGCCATGCCCTCTCCAACCAACAATAATGTTACAAGAGAAGACATTTCTGGATTAACATGGCAAGGAATAGGTCTGGAAAAGGCCTCCTTGGTCATTGAGTTTAATCCTCTGCTATTGCAGGCAAACGCTTCCATTCATTAACTTATCAAGGTCCCCATTTTTAAATTGGGTTGTTTGTCTCCACTGTTCCAGGTGGTATAGGTTATAGCAGCAGCAGTACAAACAGCTGCAATGTAAAGAAAAAAAGTTCTCCACTCACCCAGAGACCAATATGTGAACATGTTTTCTGCAGGATGTACATGGTCCACAATTCAAACACATTACATTTATAGGCTCTGACTTGGCAAAGCCATTAAGCACATGCACAGCATTATGTACATGCCTTCAGCTTGACTACTCAGGTTCTTAGAGTCATAGAAAACTAGGTTCTTAAAGGGATACCTGTAATAAGAGCCATTCCATGCTTTCAATTTATATTAGAAGATGCATGGAACAGCAGTTTCCCCATGATACTATCTAGCAATTATGCCTATATGTATACATGACTTGGCCCATTCAAAGTGCTTTACAACTCTTAAGGAATCAATGGTTGCTGTTTAGTAGAACAACTGATATTGGGCATATCGCACAAGCGTTGTGAAAAATGAAATATTTGAGTTTGTGCTGTCTTGGAAAAAATAGACATTAGGGCTGGAAGGGACCTCGGAAGATCATCGAGTCCAGCCCCCTGCCCCAGGGGCAGGAAGTCAGCAGGGATCATAGGATCCCAGCAAGATAAACATCCAAATGTCTCTTGAAGGCATTCAAAGTAGGTGCTTGAACCACCTCTGATGGCAGACTATTCCAGACCTTGGGGGCTCGGACACTAAATAAGTTCTTCCTTATGTCCAGCCTGAAATGGTCATGGAGGAGTTTGCGACCATTCAATCTTGCGACCATTCGATCTTGTCATTCCTCTGGTGAACAGACGTTCCCCCAGATCCTGATGAGCACCCCTGATAAACTTATAGCTGGCCATCAGATCACCCCTGAGCCTGCGCTTTTTCAGGCTGAAGAGTCCCACGGCTCTCAGCCTTTCATCATAAGGTCTGTTTTCTTGCCCTCTGATCATGTGCATGGCTCTCCTCTGGACTCTCAAGCTTTTCCACATCCTTTTTGAATTGTGGGCCCCAAAACTGGATGCAGTACTCCAGTTGCGGCCTCACCAAGGCCGAGTACAATGGGAGAATGATGTCCTGGGATTTGCTTGAGAGGCCACTGTGGAGGCAAGCCAGCATTTTGCTTGCTTTACTAGCTGCAGCATCACATTGGTGGCTCATGTTCATCTTGTGGTCAGTGATGACCCCCCAGTCCCTTTTGTCCATAGTGCTAGCCAGCATAGCACTGCTGAGCCTATAAGCATGCTGCGGGTTTTTCCTCCTAAGGTGGAGAACCTTGCATTTTTCATTGTTAAACACCATCAGGTTCTTGTTCGCCCATTTCCTGAGCCTGTCAAGGTTGGCCCAGATCACCCTCCTGTCCTCAGGTGTGGATGCTTTACTCCAAAGTTTGGTGTCATCAGCGAACTTGTCCAGTCCACTTCTGACACCAATGTCCACATCATTAATGAAGATGTTGAATAGTTTAGGCCCAAGGCAGAAATAGTGCTAATGAGGGCCATAACTGATGGAGTCTCCTCAACCTGTCACAATTTGATCTTTTCCTTTCTTCTACCAAAAATCTGTAAGGTAGTTGAATCGACTTCCTAGGGAAGTTGTGGAATCTCTATTGTTGGAGGTGTTCAAAAAGAGCTTGGATAAGCATTGGTCATGGATGGCCTAGGAATAACTCTTCCTGTGTACTACTATGGTTATTTCCCACGCTTCAATGCTTTCCTGGTTGCCACATGGGGCCGGGAAATAAGTTTTTCCCCTCTTGCTGCTACATTTGTTGGGGGAGTGTGGGCATTCACCTTTCTCATGGGTGTTGGCTTCAGCAGAGGATCAGGTTTGGACTGGCCTGTGCCAATGCTCCTGCTGGGACTTAAACTCGGATGTTCCTGGCTAGAGGGTCTTCCCCCTCCACTCAGGGTCAAACCGATCACCATATTTGGGGTCAGGAAATAATTTTACTCCATAGCCAGATTGGTATGAACCATGAATGCTGCATGCCAGTGGAGGCTGGAAGGTGGCGGGGCATGGCGAACTCCCGCTGGCAGCAGCGGCATTGCTGGCGGCGGTAAGCAGGGAGCTCCTGCAGGCAGCCACAGAGCGGTGGTCAGCAGTGAGGAGTGGGGTGGCAAGCAGCGACCGCCCACAGGCACTGCCAGCAGTGTCAGTGGCACCTTTTTGCAGGGGATGCACCGCCATGCTCAGGGGGTGCATGTGCACCCACGTTCATCCCCTATGCATCACCAACGGTATGAACTGAGGGGTTTTACCTTCCTCTATAGCAGGGGGTAAGGCCCTCTGCTTGGGATCTCTTGAGTGTATTTTAACAGCCTTTGAAGCAGCAGGACATTGGCCACTGAGGTCCCCCTGATTTACTCGTGGTCAGTTTTTATGTCTTATTGTCATGTCAGGGTTGACTGTAATTTTGCTAATAGGTTAAAGAAAGGATTTGTATAGGATGGTTTGGATTGGGCTGATCCTGCTTCATGCAGAAGGTTGGACTAGATGACCTCTGGAGGTCCCTTTCAACCCTATTTTTCTATGAGTCTGTCTCTGCAAGCTGTGCCTTAATCCCCCTTGTACACACCTAACAAAGGTCTGTTACAGCTACAGCTTCACTGGTGCACTCCTGGCGTTACATATTAGCTCTGTGGGGGAGGAGGTAACCATACTCATAAGGTGGCTGAAGAGGCAGCGTGAAAAGGTTGGTACAATCAGCACACCAGGCAGCTGAGAAAAGATCAGGGCACCTGCCTTAGCACCAGACCTAACTGGCACAATTGAGTCTGTCCAGGTGGGACTCATACCTGCAAAATTTGAAGTGCTCCCTGTGCGATTCTCCACTTGAACTGACTGAACACTGAGCTTCAGGCCCACAGAAGGCAATCGCTGATCTATACATCTCTGTCTGTTCCCAAAGGCATTCCCTAATGGTGATCGTATTATCCTGAACAGAGGCTGAACCTTTTCACGAGGTATCCTCAGTACATCCTAAGGCACTACAGGAGCTAGAAGCCTTACAAACACGTTTCAAGCACTGATGAACAATACCTGAAGACAGAAGCTTGTGTGGTCTCTTTTATGATGAGGGCAATAAAAATTACTGTACCCAGTTTATCCTTAACTAATACAGTGCCAGAGAGGAATCCTAAATTTCTTTGTACTGTAATAGCTGTTAGCATCAGAGTTTTTCTTTCCCCTGTAAGTGTAAGACCAACAATTTTTGTTTATTTGCATCATAAATGAAAGGGAGGGGATGTTGTTAAAAGAATAAGCCATTTAAATATAGTCCTCACCAAAGCACACTGTTGGTTTTTCTAAATATTCAAAGGTGTTACAAGGTTGGCACCCATTCTCATTTCAATCAATAGCAAAACTCTAATTCATTGCAGTGGGAGCAGGATCTGGCCTTAATTCTGCTAGTGCTATCTGCTGTAAAGTAATTGATTCACATGATTGTGTTATATAGTCATATAACATGTACCTATTATGTTTCATGTAGCACACACTACTACAGATTAGGATGGTTCAGACTCTGTGCAGTATGTTATCTCTTTCATGGTTGGTTATAAGAATGTGGCTTCAGTCTCATAAGTGGCGGGTCATTTTCCTTGCAATATGTGCATGGACTAATAGGAATTGCATGGAAATAACTGGGCCAAATTCTGGTTATGCCCCGCAAGGCCTGTGTTTAAAAAGGATTTTGTATGCATGATTCATATCAGAGTTGGAAGGGCTGGAATCTCTGCTTGGTGTACAAAAAGGATACAGCTAGGCTAAAATCTCAGCTCCTGAGTATGAGAGGATTAGTACACACAGTCCAGTACGTCTTTTATTATGTAGAGGTTGGAGGAATTGACTATTTATTGTGCCAGCACCCCGTTTCCTTACCCATCAACAAAGGCTCCTTTCATTGTCCCATGCAGAACGCTACCATGGTTGTACTCTTTGTGGGACCCAAGGGGTTGATGCAGTTTCTCTTCCTTTGATCCCTAACCCAATATCCTTGGAGTCAATGGAAGTTAACGTCACAGGACTTTGGATTGAGCGTTAGGTGGCTGAGCTTCCAGCCAAGGGCATTACGGTATTTCTACTATGATCTGGGTGTCTCCGAGATTGTGTTTCTTATTCCTGTAGCCAAAGAAGAGGTGAGTATAGTTGTTACACTAGATAGAACAGTTCTACTTGTGGTTACATGAGAAGTCAAGAAATTTCTATGGGATAAGAGCTTTATCCACACATACCAGGACAGAGCTGGACCATTAAATGAGGAGGGCCTGCTAAGATTATTACTTGAAAAGAGGTCTGTAGAGGTTGTTCTTGAGTGTTATCATCATGTGGAGCAGATTGTCCACAACACCCATGAGGGAATAAGCAAATACAGAGGAATGGTGGATTTATGATTGGATTAATCCTTATGATTTGGGGTAAATTTGGGCTTTTCCCCTAAATCCTGCATTTTCACCCAGTGTTTTCTTCTCAAAAAGCCTCCTTGGCTGTATGGTCGTGAACTTATCAGATCTAGAAATGTTAGTAATGTTGGGCCATGTCAGTAAGTGGAAGGAAAAACTCCACGGAAAATCCAAGCAACCACAACATTGTGATATGGATGTGAATGTAAAATCGGATATGGTTGGAGTGTGAGTTTTTTTTAGGCAGTGTTGCTGGCAAATCAGTTGAAGATGTTCTTCCTCCTAATTGCACTTTTGTACTAATGTACTCGCACAGTGCTAGGAATCACTCTTGCTGGTGGAGTTGCCTACCAGATGAGATATGGAAGAAAGATGCTTATCTTCTGAGATCATTAAACTACCATGACACTATCCTTACAAACAGGCATATTAATCCCGCTGACCTGGTCAACCTCTAATGAGGCTTATTACATCTTGCCCAACTTTTTTATACAGTTTCAGTTGGTGAAGGAACCCATTTGCACTTTGTCTACAAAACTGTAGAGCCTCCTTGTGGTGTCTTATTGGACAGATGAGCCATGACAACCCAGAAACTGCAGCACTTTCAAGATGGGTATGTGATTGAATCAGTGTGTGTACCTCATTACACTAATAAACCATTGATCCGCTTGCTGAGATGGCCAATATGCATGCAATATAGTGTACTTGCATTTCTTTTTAATATTAATATTCTTCCCCACCATCCCCACCACTATCTTTGATAACACCAAATTGTTCTATAGGCCTCTCTCAGTTTGCTAATTGGCAACAGCACCATAATTAAGAAGCCAACATTCCAAGTGAAATATTTGGAACTGGCTTTGAAATATTGTGTCTTCCTGCCTGCCTGGGGGATTCATGCAAATGAATAAAAAAATATACCCTAGCTCTGAAGTTTCTCTGCTCTTATCCCCCTCTTCCAGGACTTTATGAGCAGGAAGGAAGGTTATGGCAGTTTTTCATTTCCTATGAGAATGTCAAAGCTTGGAACAATAATGGAGTCTGGAATTGCTCTTCATAAAAAGAATGTGGAAATTATCAGTAGAATAGAGGGGAAAATGCACCAGGTGAGATCAGAGATATAAAAATAATTTTCCTATTACAAAGTAGTTTTCTTTCTTTAAATGGCATGAAAGGCTAATCCGTTTGGTATCCAAGCTACATATTTATCTGGTAATATATTTCCCTGCAAATAACTCCATCCTATATTATGATGGCAATATTTATTTTTTTTTTGTCTTTTTGGAGTTTTTCCATTGGTTTCACGTGCTGAACAAAGCTTTTAATTTCAACCAGGCAGCTTACAGTCACTGACTATAGGGCAGGGCCACCAACTATAGATTAGGACATTTATAAGACACAACAGCCAAAAGGTTAATTTGAATTGTGAACTTTAAAAGCCTCAACTGACTAAGTTTGGAAGAGAAAACGAGACAGGTTAAAGGGATAACGTGACTCAAGTATCCCAAGACAAGCCAGCTACAGCGCCTGGGAGGTTCTGGCTTTAAAATAACCCTAAAGAACGTAAAATGAATAATAATGTGGTAGGCTTTAAAACTACAGTATATGCCCTGGGTCAGTAGTTAATGCACAGAAAAAAAGATCCTCTGCTTAAAATTCAGCCATAGAAACTCGAAGACTTTTTTTCAGGCTTCCAAGATTTCTCTGTATGGGAAAAACTAATTCATAAAATATGTGTATTCTGTGTTATACATATAGAATTTCTAGGTCTCTGTGTGTGTACTTATGTATAGAGGTATGTTCATATAAATGTGTGTGTGTTTTTATATATATATACATATATATATGTATATATATATATATATTTGTGTATGTGTGTGTTTATATATATATATATGTATATATAAACATATAAAAAATATGTACATAATATATATATAAGACACCACAAGAAGGCTCTACAGTTTCGTAGACATCGTGCAAATGAGCTAGGCTGAAATGATAAATTGCTGATGGAGAAAAACAGACAAACCAAAAACTAGCTTTTGAGAAAGAAAGGCTATCAGAGAACAATATTCCACGTGGTGACTTGGCTTGTGGCATTGTGAGAAGAATGTGGAATATTTCACTCTTCAGCTGCTGAAGTCTGCAAGCATCTGAAGTCTGCAATGTAGATTATGTGCAATGAGTTCAGTGGTTTCCTAATGAATGGTTTTCCCTATCACAAAGCAAATGCAGTCCTGGCTTATACAAGATACACCAACATAGAATATCCTTGCTGGTAGCCTCATCATAGAGGGCTGTAAAGGCACCAAAAGCTGAACAGCTCTTTTAGGCTTAGAAGTGATTCCATTTCACATCTGGAGGGAGGTAACCCCAGGATTCATAATGGGCTACAATCTCTACTTAACTGCCATATTCCTGTTTTTTCTCATTGATTTGTTCATTTACTAAAACACTAACCCAGCAGTGCACCAATGGAGTTATTCCTTCAAAAATCACCTGTTGAAAAGGGCTGATAATAGATTCCTTAGATGACAAAATCTGTGTTTGGCGAATG
This sequence comes from Alligator sinensis, assembly GCF_000455745.1. Taxonomy (NCBI): domain Eukaryota; kingdom Metazoa; phylum Chordata; order Crocodylia; family Alligatoridae; genus Alligator; species Alligator sinensis. The sequence goes on along the minus strand of NW_005842158.1, from coordinate 876,364 downwards.
GGCCAGCTTCCTGTGGAAATGATTGTTTTAGTGCTTCTGAGGTTTAATGTAATTGTATTTACCCTATATTATGTTATAACAAGCTGTTTTATCATTTTTAATTGAAGTAAATTCTAGGTATACATATTATAATTTAGATTAAAATAATAGATGAAAATATTTTTATATATGTATATTTTTATATATTTATACATTATATAGTTTTTTTTCTAATTAAATACATTAATATATAATATTATAGTAATATTAATATAATTACATAGTATTATATATTAATTAATATTGATATGTAATAACATTATATAATATTAATATATAATATAATATATATTAATACATATAATATATATTAGAATATAATATTTTTGCCTGCTTTCCCCATGACCATCTCTGTATCCTTTTTTGTGTCATCTCTATATGTGGAGGACTTGGTACCACTTTACTGAAGTTAACGGGAGTCTTGCATTGTTTTCAGTGTTCTCCGAGTGCTAATGTTTCAGACAACTTCATTATCCTACGTCAAATCCCTCCTAAGCTTTAGATCTTCAATCACCAAAGGAAGTGGGTAAATGTAATCACTGATCAGGATTTTCAAAAGCATGTGTGTGACAGAGGAGCACATCCCATTGACTTTCAATAGGATTTCCTTAATCACTTTGGCAAGTTTGAAAACGACACTATATTCCCTAGCTGAGTAAACATTGGTCATAAAGTCATTTGTATTCATCTCCCTTAGTTCATCCTCTCATCACTGTTTATCATATAGTTTGTATATATGCCTTAATTAAATGTTTGTGGCAACAACTAGGCACCAGACCCTATTCTACCCATTTTGGGTGCTTATACACGTGCAGCAAGGCTGCTCTGATGCACTGTAATTACAGCATGGAGGAGCACACGCGATTAATCAAGTCTGCTGGAGCGTGGTAATTACTGCACTCCAACAGACTCTAGCATCATGTGTATCAGTGTCCCCGTTCTGAAAAATGGCAGCAGGGGTGCTTTAATTAAGCTCATTTGATGAGCTTTTGGTAAAGCGTCCCTGCTGACATTTTTCAGCGCGGGGATGTTGATACACGAGATGCTCCTGGTGCTTTAATTAGGGCAGCTCTTGGAGTCGATCTACTTAAAGCACCTCCATGACTCCCAGAGCATGTGTATAAATGCCCTATATGTCTGAGACAGGGCAGGTAGCACACCTATCACTTTAAGAAGGGAAAAGGCTGTTTGACAAGCAGTGTGGCAGGGGCCAATTAGAGAGTCACTGGACCAGAAGGGGGCTTGGCTTGAAGCATATAAACCTAGGGTCTGAGCTGGTCAGGCAGTCTAGCCTTGAAAGCCATGGAGAGAGGAGCTCCTGGGCAGCAGGGCTGCAGCCAGACACTTGAATAATGTCTGAGCTGGGGTAAGCAACTTTGGAGGTTTGTGGAAGGACTGAAGTGGAGGCAAGGAGGTCCCAGATGGTCCAGAAGGGGGAGAAGGGCCAGAGAACCTATAGGTTTATAGCCCAAAAGGGAGCAAGTGTCAGGAGAGCCAGGGAACCCAGAGGTCTATAGCCCAGGATAAGTGTTAACAAAGCCTAAAATCCCAAAGGTTTCACTGGCCCAGGAGCAGAGCCAGAGCCCAAATATGGGCTGAAGGCTGAGGAGAACCACAGCCACAGACTGATGGGGCCAGGGGAGCCCAGGAGTGTCAGCTGGCCTAGGAGCAGATCCAGGGCCCAAAGACAGAGGGCAAAGACTGGAGGTCACAGCCAGAGACTGTGGCCAAGAGGGGTGAAGACTGGAGTTGGGAGACAGTAGCCTAGGAGGAGCACGTATCGGCAGGAATGAGTATCATCTGTGAGGCATGGGTGTGGTGTAAAGGGTGGTCGGAGCCATGTAATTAGCCCTTCAGGCAACGAGCAGGAAGATCTGTGTTCATGAGAGGAGATCTGATTTGATCTCCTTTTCCTAAAGGTATCATTTCATCAAGGCTTGGCAGATGTGGTAACGGGGAGTTTGCCATGGGCTGAGGGGGTCTCCAGGGGCCTGATGGCCACCCCTGGAGTTGAACCCTGTTACAATGTCTAAGAGAGTAGGTAAGAACCTACTTTCCAGCTGTGCAAGTGGAACTCATTGGGCATGTCTACACAAGGTGCTTAATGCGCAGTAGACTAAGTCTACTGCATCTTAGCGTCTCATGGCAAAAGCCATGCTAATGCCCTAATGCACAGTAGAATTAATGTACTACCCATTAAGTGTCACAAAAAGACCATGCACCTTTGCTAACTGAGCAGCATTGCTGGCTACTGCATATTTAGTTAGTACTAGATATTATAGGTACTAAACTTAATACCCTGTAGCAATGGCGTATTAGTACATGTGCAGATGTGCCCAGTATCACACAAATTTTAGATCCCTATCTACCCCACACAACTAGACTCAACTTATTGTACATGCTCAGAAGCAATCCAATATGGCTGCCTCATCATCCATTTAGCATTGAATTGGGATGCTAATAGACCTGGAAAAGCACATACATTCTGTGCAAGTCTTGTGTTAGCTCTGAAATAGTAATCACAGAGAAACACAGCTACTGACTATTTGACACAACAAGCAGGGGCTGATGTCAATGTATGCCTTTTGCCTAATAGCTTCATGGTTAAAGAACCTGCCCATGAAGTGATAAACCCAGGTCCTAGGCCTTCCTTACCCTGGAGAAGGGTTTAACCCATATTTTCTACTTTTTCATCATACCTTGGGCAAAGCAGGACCCAAGGTATCCTCCCTTTCTCCTATTGGATATAGACTACTGGCTAAAAAAAAATAAGAAGGATATGTAGGGCCAGAAGGACAGCAAGCAAAGTGAGGCCTGACTCTGTTGTGGCCACCACCTTGGGAGAAAAAAAATGATACTCCCAATGTTACTTGTGCATTTTGTATTGAATTAGCAGGCAACTATTAATCCTACAGATCATGTTGGACACATAAGAGGTCTGGTCAGGTGCCTGATGAATCTGCTTGTATGAAGTCTTGCAATTATCACACCAAGACCTTTGATGTGTATGTGTAGATGAGAATATGGAGGAGTGGAGGCTGCTGAAGACCTAACCTTTCCCCACTTTAGACCACTGAGACAGAATCCAAAGGCCAGACCAAATCCAGATGTTCGGTGCCTTGATGGTTTGTAGCTTCTGCCAGAGAGCAATGGATAAATGTTGCTGACTGCTTAATGCCTCGGCAAAGGCATTTTTGTCAGGGTGATGTTCCGTACCTTAGCCTTTCTCCAACCAAGAAGCACCCACAAGGCAGTGGGGGCTAAGGTTTTGAGGCACCCTATACTTGTCTTACTCTGGAGGCTGCAACATTGTGGTATGTTATAGGAGCTACCCCACCACAAGTGGTCCCACCACTTTGTCACCAGGCCCTCCAGCTGGATGTAGTTTACAGTCATAGCCAGGACCATTGCATTAAATAGTTTTAAGATAAAATGCATTACCCAACCTGGGAACTGGGAGCTGTGTACCCTGAATCTGATATTATTTATCCTGATGGAAATGACACTTTTGAAAGGCATTGAATAACTCTGCTATAAAACAAATACAAGTCAGGGCAGTGTCAACTATTCAGCCTCAGCTTTTGAGTTCTGCTAAGCTTGTATGACAGTGCTCACACAAATCACCAAGCTTACATTTGTCATAAATGGCTTTCTCTCAAGATTTCGCATTCTGCAATCTTCACACATCTCCATTGTTAATAAAAAGCAAATGGCTTCAGGGGATGCTGAGTCTTAAATTTAATAACTGGAAATAGTTGAAATAAACAATGGTTTTTCACTGGTGTAAATGGATGGTGAATGGCAAAGGTAAATTAGACTTATAGGCTATGTCCAGATGAGCTGGGGCATGTGCTTGCAGTGGCAGAAATAGTAGCAGCACAAATTTGTGCTGCTACTTTGTGCCACAGCTTACATCCTTGTTTGTGCCTTTTGGTGTGGACCATACCCAGCTCCTTCCAACTTCCAATCAGGCATCATGTGTTGCGGGGGTGACTGGCTGCGGCACAAGGTGCCTCAGCATGGGGCTAGCCAGCAGGCAACCCTCAATACTGAGGCTCCCTGTGCCCCAGCCAGCCAGGGAGCGGCACGTGGAGATAGGAGAGCAGGCAGCCCTGGACTGCCAGCTCCCCTGTCTCTGCATTGTCCTGGCACATGCTATTTTCGTGTGCTTTGTACTACATTTTTCCCCAGGGTGTTTTTTGTTTGTTTGTTTTGTTTTTTGTTTTTTTGGTTTTTTTGCTACTAGGAAATCCTGGTAACAAATTTTGCCTCCGCTGCTGCAAATTAGCAGCACCATGCATGGTTTAATATACAATGTGTGTGGTTTGTGGCACCACAAAAAGGTTTGTGGCACCACAAAGCACATATGTCGACAAGTTTGGATGCTGCCATAGAGTCCTTGTTACTCCACAAGCCCAAAGATTGGGATGGGTACCTGGTCTGTGCTATAGAATTGGAGATGCCCCCTCCTTTTGTCTTCTTTCTGCTGGTGCCTGCATGCAGCGATGGGTACAGGCTGGCCTTCATTGTCTTGCAGCTCATTCTTCATTCATTTCACATGCACTCTATGCCCTTCTTCCCTTCTCTCAGTCTCTCCATCTCTCCCTTTATTCTCCATACCTGAATGTGCAAATCATCAGTCCTTTCTAACATGCTCAGGATACCAATTCAAAGGGGATCTGAAAAGGAATCAAGCCCTGGGAACACTGCACTGGGAATAAAGAATGCAAAGACTAGTTATCTGATAGCAAACGCCACTCAGTAGGAAGCAGTAAAAAGGAAAATCATAAGCATGCCAATAATTCTAATCAATATGCCTCCTTTGCAATGTTAGGCTATGAATGCAGAACAAAATTGGTTAAAATGCATGTCCTGGGACATTTTAACATCTGGAACATTTTATGTATTCATGAAGATTGTGACTCAGATTCAAAAAGCTGTTTAAACAAGTGTGTTGATACACATAAGGTTTACTGTATATATAGAAAAAAAGCATCATTGTTAACAAGGGTTTTTGTATGGCTGCCAACATCTTGCCAACTGGGGACAGAGTGGAGGTTGTTGGCACGTGTTACTTAAGCTCTCTGGAATGGAAACTTCCCAATGCTGGTTCAAAGGTTAGCTTGGTGTTTGATTTATCCCAAGCGGCATTGAAAAACAGGGGTTTATTTTTCCTTAAAATGAGAGTTCAGACTGGTAAGTTTTGCATTAGGCATTTATTTGTTATTCAGCCTGATTATTTGGGCTTGAGAGAAAAAAAATACATGTTAGAACTGGTACTAAGGGGAGTGACCCAATTTATGTACAGCATTTCTATGACATACATCATTGAAGGATCTGAGTCCTTCACAGTCTTGAACATGTTTAGTCTCACAGCACGAGGGGGATCAGGAAATGCATCTAGCCTAATATCCTTTCTCCAACAGAACATGACCCAGAATTGAACCACACTAGCATAAGGGTTTGGGATGAAGCAACAGAATCAGCTCCATGAGTGTGAACTCAAGCCCTGCTTCATACTTTTGTGAAGAGCTGCTCCTCATTGACCCAGCTGTAAATGGGGAGTCAAAGGTAGCTGGATGTGAAGCTAACCACATCAATCCCTCATGTACTACTGCTGTAGAAACTGTTGTGCCTTAACTATATTATCCTGTAGGCCAGGGGTAGGCAAAACGCGGCCCGTGGACTGGATGTGGCCCGCCAGGCCACTCTGTCTAGCCTGCGGGGCCCCTAAAAATTTAGAAAAATTATATATATCTGCCCCTGGCTGCCTGTAATGTGGCCCTTGATGACTTTCCAAAACTCAGTAAGCAGCCCTCCGCCCACCCAAAATAATTGCCCGCCCCTGCTATAAGCAGTTAGGTTCAGATGGGCCTTTGGCTACAGGAGTTCTCCCATAGCTCAATGGTATTTGCTCAGTTTTCAAAAACACATGCATTGCATTCAGGGTCAATGGGTATGGATAGGGTAAGAGAGGGCAGGGTAGTACCTTGGTTATTACCAACGTGCATGCCCACAGCTTCAGTAGAAATCAACTTTCATGGCTTAACCCTCAATAAAAGAGGAATGAGTTACCAAGGTTTAGCTTTTCTTTGCTGGAGGATAAGAGCATGCAAACAGGCAGATGTAGCAGATGTCCTTTCATCCATTTCCCTTCACTAAGCTCTTTGCATGTCCACAACCTAAGGAGGCACAGAGAGGGCAGGACCCAGACCCTCCCATACAGTTAGACATCTAACTCCCATTAGATTCAAACTATATTCAAGGACTTGAACCTAAGAGGCTTGTCCAAGATCACAAAGTCAAGCTGTGATGAAGCATGGGTGTTCTCCCAAATGCCAGGCTGGTATTCCAATCATTGGACCATCCTTCCTCAGAGTTTGGCTTGATCTGAAAAACTGCTGAATACTGTTTTAATTCAGGCTGAAGCCAATGGGAACAGTTAGGATACTCAGCATTAAAAAAAAAAAAAATCAGGTCACTTATTAAGATCTGCTCAGCTCTTAGGCCTCTTTGAAAATCATAGCCTAGGGACCTAAATATGGATATAGTCCTACATTGTAAAAAAAACCCGAAAAAAAACTAGCTAGAGAGTTTGAGTTCCTTAGTTATTAGTGCTCTCCTTGAAACTTGTTCAAGGAACTATGGTTTTCAAAAATTTCTGAGCAGCTGTGTCCTCAGCGTCAAACCCATTTCAGGAGCTCAAGTTGGGCAGGTAAAATGGAGTCAGACAAAATCAGAAATCCTTTTCAACAATGTAGAACCAGATGTGTTTGGACATTTGGCCTGAGAATGTACAAGGTTCGGCTAAAATGTTTGTGAGAAGAGCCTCTCCCCTTGAGATGTTGGGAACATCTGTTTTTCATCCTGTCTCAGGACCTGCCCGCCTTTGGGATCCTTCAGCATTTCCAGTTCCTGCCTCAGCTTACAACCAGAAGTAAAAGAACATTTCAGGGTCTTGATAAAAGTCTGGTTTGAGTTTACATATAAAAATAGTCCAAAGGTAATTTGCTTCCTAGCTGGTATGAAGTGGTGGCCGGAGCTGTTCACTGGAGATATTCAAAACTAGATTAGATACAAGGGGGCTCATGTAAAGTACTTAGAGAAGAGTTCAAGCTAGATGATCCAAGAAAGTGCTCAAGCAGAGGGCACATAAATGGGTATGTTTAAACCAACGAAGCACTATGGTAGGGAGTGCCTCAGGCAAGCCTGGTATAGCTATCTTGTGTGTGATACTCTTCAACACAGATGCATTATAGCTACATGATTGCTGTGTCAATGAGGTCTCTCTTTCTCTCAATGTACTTATTAGCCCACTCCCAATACCTCACCAGGGTTGCTACATTACATCTGTTTTTGCATATATAGCATGGGTGTGCTCATACTTCACTGCAGCACCCTCTAGCACAGCCCTGTGCTGGTCCAGACATGTCTATCATAACAAAGGAATGGCTCCTTCCCGTTTTGTGAATCCAGCGGGTATGAGATTTCATGCCACTTTTTGCACAGTAAGGCCTTGACTTCCCAAAATGCTGAGCATTGAAAATTTCAGCTGTAGCAGATGAAATCCATGTATGCGTGTGCGTGCATGCGCGCACACACACACACACACACACACACACACGCGCTTTCTGCACTTCTGATAAATTGGTCTCTGTTTAATTAAGCCTCACAACATCCTTGCGAGGTAAGTGGTATGATTATGCAAGTTTTACACATGAAAAAAATAATACTACGGCAGATGTGTTAAGCGAATTTCCCAAAATGATGCCCAGTATCAGTGTCAAGGCGAAAACTCAATAAAGTTTGATCCTGTTAACACAACTAGATGATGCTGTTCTCATGAACCCCCGTGGGAGATACACATGCACCGCTGACAATACGCAATGCATGTCCTTATTTAATTCTGACTATACCGTGTTCTGACTCAAGGGCTACAGAATGCTTTGTTCCTTCTTTAATGATGAAACATTTTGTATGTGCTTTTTTTTTTAGGAGATAGCAATCAGGATGTGGAAGTACAAATATGTGCCCCTGCGAGCTTTTGGAACTAGTAAGAGTGAGTTATGCATACGTCTCTCCACCCTCTGGTATTCCTGGTTATTAAACTGCCTTCATAACAGTGATTTCTTAAGCTGCATCCTTCAAAGAACAAGCATTTGCATCCTCTATCAGTGAACAGCAATGGTGTAAGCTTAGATTGGCAAATGAGAACTGGGCTTTGAATGACACCTCTTCTATCCTGCGCAGTGTAGTATCTGCATAGGAGAAACCACCAATGTTACAGCCTAAGTGGCTTCAGCATCCAACAGGGGTGAACATAGATCAGGTGAAGGAAACTGTAAATTAATCCCAGATGAGGGAACTGTAGTTCAGTAGTGTGTAATCGGAGTCAGCTTGCTAATGGGTCTGTCTTTGCTGGAAAAGAAACACAAAGCAACCTGATATGCATGGCTGACGAACAGTTTGCGAAAACCAATCACACTTCAAAATCCGCTCAGATGCGTCTAACCCAAAGTTAAAAACAAATATGTCCCCTTGATGATTTCATGTGCCATAGAAGGCTTGTTATCACACCTAGAAACTGATGTCTTTTGAATAAAAGATGAAAGGATCTTAATCATGTGTCCCATTGCATAAAAATAGACTTAATTATACCAACTATAAAAGAGCTACATGTTTTAACATTAGAGAATTACATATATTCACATTGGTTCCCCAACTGGATTTTCATGTCACTGAAAGCAAGGCAAATTAAGATGGACAGCCTAATGTGGAATTTATATACAATGGTCCCAATTTACCAGTAAATATGGCAATAACACAAACGTTAATTGGGCTTATTGCTGACTAAGTGCAAGGGGGACTCAGAAAATAAAAAGATCAAATACAGTGGATTTAACCAAGAACTAGACACTTAAATCATGCTATATGATACAGCAGCATGGGGAAGCAGAGTAATGGGTGTGCTGGCTCGTAATTCAGTATGTGTGGTTTCTGATCCTGCCTCTGACATGGCTGGATCGCTTTAGTTAAGTCACTTAATTCACTGAAAGTCAGGTATTTTATGTGTAAAATGGGAACAATAATACCTAACACTTTTGTAAAGCACTTTAAGATATATGGATGAAGAGACTTAAGTAAAAACTAGGTATAACAACAACAAAAGCAACAACAGAATAACAACGACGACGACGATGATGATGATGATAACAGTGATGATAACACCTCACTTTTCAGGTTTAGAGTTGTTCTTATGTTGTTTCCCAGACAACAGCAACAAAAAAGCATATTAGTAGTAGTAGTAGTAGTAGTAGTAGTAGTAGTGAAAAACAAACAAAAATGACTCTTACCCTGAAAAGTAATAATATTACCCCTATTATAATCCTAATAATCATTCTTATTGTTATGATAACATTGTTGGTATATCATTACATTAAACAACAACAACAACAATAATAAAACACAAGAAACCCTGAATAGTGAAATGTTACCGAAAGTCTGTATAACATGATAGCTAGCTAATTTTGTCAATTCATATGTATTTTACTGGAAGTCTGAATGCCTTGGAGACTATTAAGGGGATTTATTGTCTAATTTTTAAGTTGTTTGTTCCTATTTGTCCGTGATATTGTGAGCAAAGGTTGGCTGGATCATACCAAATAAGATTTCTGTTTTAATCCTTTGTTTATAGATGGTATATATTGCCATTCGTGTGGGGATTGTCAGTGAATAGGCCAAAAATGGAACAGACAACTGATGAACATCCTTTCCTCCTTTAGGATTTGTCTCTCCAAGGTAGGGTGGAGCTGGCAAAGCGGTACAAGGAAATTTGCAGACTTGCTGTACCTCTTCCTGCGGATAGAGTTCATTTTCCAGAGCTTTCAATGCTGCATCCCTTCTCAAGCACTGAATCCCTTTTAAGAAAAGCCACGTGGAAATAAACTTCTTGCCATGATTTAAAAAGAAAAAAAAAAATCATTGGCTTTCTACAAGACCCAGGAATGTAAATGTTAATAAATAGGTTAATTCTGCGAAGAGAAGCAAATGTAATACAATCAATACACGGTCAGTTTTGATTCTGAATAGGATGGTTACTGACTCTCAGCTAATCCCCAGCATTTCCCAATAACTATTTAACCTTCACAAAAAGATCTTTGAAACACTCGATTTTTAGCCCCTTTTTATGGTGTTCTTTTTGCTAGACCAGGCTGCAAGATGCATGGGTTTTGGACGTCGTACCATAATAAAACAACTGGAGAGAAGGGGTAAATTGGTTCAGTGAGTAATATCATATGCATCCATCACAACAAAAACTTCTCCCAACCCCCCCTGGCAAAACATTGAGTTCCTAAACACTCAGGGATCCGGCTGAAGATTTTGAATGATAGCTTCAGAAGAACGATCTTGCTTTGGACTAGTTATATTTGTTGCTGTCAGTGATGACAATGAACAGCTGCACTCTGTGGTAGCTGCTAGTAATTTCTTTGCTGAATCAGGGCATATAACCATTCACAATACTTAATGGATATATCTGGAAAAACTAATAAAAAAGAAAAAAAAAAACCTCACGCAAACCTCTACAACTGACCTACCGTTTTTTGTAAAAGACGCACATTTTTGGGACAGACAGGACGCGTCTACACGTCGCCATATGGCGACGTGGCTACAGCCTTGTGCATTAGTACTTCCTTTTGGAAGTACTAAAGCATGATGCAGTATGGGCATTTACTGTGCCATGAGAGCAGCGCATGGTTAGATTTTGCTGCTACATTACCATAGTGGTGTGCTATAACTGGGGAGTGCACTGCTGGCAATCATGTGTAGACCCATGTGATCGCTACTTTGCTGTAGTATGCCATATCGTGATGTAGCTCATCACTACATCTCTATAGGGTGATGTGTAGACACACCCACATAGCACCATCAGTAAATTTGTTGCAAAGTTGCCACGTATTTTGGCATATAGCCTTTCATTAGTGAGGTCTGATTCTTTCTGGGGTAGAGTAGAGACCATGAGAGATTGTCGTGATGAAAATTACAGTGCCTTTATCACTTCCAGGTCTAGCCCTAGATATGGATCCTTTCCCATAAATGCTGCTGTATATGTTTGAAAACACATCGAAACAAAATCCTGGCACCTTTGAAATCTGGCAAAAATCCCACCCACTAAAAGAAGAAGATTTGCCCTTTAGAAATATATTTTGATTCAGTGAGATTACTTCCAAGCTTTTCATACCCAGAAGCATAATTGGGCAGTTGTGCGGCCTGGGGTGGAGGTGGTGCAGAGGGAAGTGGCAGCAGTGGCAGCTGGACTGGAAGCAGCAGTCTGGTATATTTGCAGCACCCAGGGCTCATGTCCTAGTCCCCTTTTAATATATGCCATAGCCTTATTCATGGCTTTTTAGGTGTCAGTGGTTCTGCAGAACCTGAAGAATGAAGGTGTGATGTTTCTTGAAGCTGATTGTAACTGGCTTCATGTCTTATGGGAGGAAGCCCAGGTGTGGAGGGTTAAGGAGTAATAGCCTGCCTACTCATGGGCAATGGGGCAGCTGACAGGGATGATTGCCTGGCCCTAAAGGAAGTTAAAAGCTTCCAGGGAACGGAGCTGGGAGAGACAGGTAAGATTCCTGTGCTGAGGAAGCAGCACAGAGCCAGGGTTGCTTTCTCCAGGTCTGAGGAAGAACCACAGGTTTGAGTTAACCTGTTGTTGTTTGTATTTTATTTTTTATAATTGAGGTTATTTCCTCTGGGGACAAGACAGAGCAGGGAAAAATAAAAATTGAGTGACAACCCTCTACACTGATGTTCCTTCTTTTCCTTGAAGTTGAACCTGATTTTAAATTTAAGAGCAAAATTTGGGCTATAGCTAGCCCTGTGCATTTGCCAGTATGTCAATGCCAATATAGTTGCTTGCCAGAAACAGGTAGGGGATAGGGAACATCTTAAGTTGTCTCTTAGATGCACAATATTGAGATTCTCTGGCTGAAATTTGCCAGCCTACGTTATACATAAAGTTAGAATAGATGATTATAATGGTCCCATCTGATCTTAAAGTCTATTAATTTTTTATGCAAAAACTGATCTCTTAACCCAGGGAAATGAACTTTTCATTATGAAACAGGGTTGTGTAGTAAATATGAAGGGGGAAAAGTGAAAACAGCACTGAGAATTTGCAATACCTGGGAGGGATTACAGAAAAATATGCTTCCTCCCCAGTCCCAACAAGTACCCATGGAGCTTAGATTTAATTTCTACTTACTGGTGGCAGATACACAATTTACAGATCCTAGAAGGAAATGGTGGTGGTTGTAGTGATCATTCAGTTCAGCAAACACAGGCATACAGCAAAGAGAAGAACTAAAAAACAAGTTTTATTTGTGGAGTAGGAGGCAAGCCTCTGCAGTGCTTTAATTTCTCTAACTAGCTTAACCAAAGGACCATCTCCAGACTATAACCTCTATCACCATAGTGGTGGTAATGGTTTTTTTAGGACTTGACTTTTCAAATGCATCAATTAGTCCCCCCCTAAAATAGATACTCTTCTGGCTACTTCTGAACAAATTGAAGCCTCCTGGTTCCATAAAATACATGGAACCAATCTGGGAGAAACATCATGTGGTTTATGTCCTATCTCAAGTGACCAATCCCAGTAGACCAGGCTTATATCTTAAATGTATCCTCAGAAAAACAGTGCAATACACTTTCTTGGTAGTCACATATGAGAGGCTTCATAGGTTGGGAAAAAAAATTGAGCAATTGTTAAGGATGTGAACAACATGAGCAAGGTTGATTTCAAGTGCTAGTTTGGTTTCATGCAGCCTTGGTTATGACTCCCCTGTTTCATGTATGCCCTTATTTGAACATTCATAAATGTAACACAACCATTAGTCTTTAACATCACAGCCATTAAGTGTGTGGATATGTATATCAGTGAATATCTCTGGGAACATATGTATGAGGAGGTTAGTTGGCACGTAGAAGAAAGGACACCCATTGATACATTCAGACAGCCTTTATCCCCCTACTCATTATTTTGTGGTTAAATCATTAGATTGGGAAATCAGGAGATCTAGAATTAGTTCCCTGTGCTGACACAGATTTCCTCTCTGACCCAGGACAAGATTGTTCTGTCCCCTCTGTTCTTCATCAGTATATTGGGATATGAGGACTTTGCTTGTCATTTAAACTGTAAGCTCTTCAGAGAAGGGACCATCTCTAACTGTGCTTTTAGAGGGTTCATTACATTGGGACCAGGGCTGGACACAGGCATGGGCAAACTGGGCTGCTGCCCAGGGCCTGGACAGAAGGGGGGACCATAAATGGTAATTTTAAAATTATTATAATCGTTATCTGTGGCAAAGGGGGGGTCTGATACTAAAAATTTGCCCAGGGCCACCAGGAATCTAGGTACAGAGCTGATTGGGACTCTGAACTCAGTTGAATGCTTGAGCCCTAAATCACCATCATGGTAATGATTCTGATGCCCTGTGGTGTTCGCAGCATGTTCCAGTATGAGTTGAACGAGGTGGGCGTATAAACAGTGCCTTGCTCACAATGAGAGAACCTTTCAGGTAATCTTCACCATTAAAGTGCAACCTTTTTGGGCACTTAAGATGGTTTGCTCTATTTCCAGAGTTCTTAAGTTTTTCTTAGTTGATTTTGGCCATGTCTAGATGAAATGAGAGGTGTGTGCGCATGACACTTTAAAGTGGGGTAAATGCTTTTGCATCACTTTAATGGTGTTGGTGTTTTCACACCTCATGGCATATTGCACAATAATTCCAGCTGCGATAGGAAATTCAGTGGTGTAATGCACCTTAAATGACTTGGGGCACAGCAAATAAAACTCCTCCAAGGAGTTTCAGTTTGGTGCTCCTACTGCTACAGAGCGAAGCTCCAGGCTCCATGCAGCTCCACAGCAATGCAGGAAGCCCTGCAGGCAGCCTGGCAGCAGCCTGGGAAGGCAGCTCCACCCAAGAAAAGTGGTGAGCCTGATCTTCCCCCGTGGAGCCTGCCTGCCTGAGCTGCACGGGGGCCTGGTGCTTCCCTCCATGGCTACGGTGCCCCCCGGGACCGCCCGAGCTGGGTGCCTGTGGGTGGATGCTGCTTGTGGGGGTGGGGCATCACTGCCATGGAGGGAAGCACCAGCCCCCCTCCCTCCGCAGCCCAGGGACTGCTCCACCTGCTGACAGCTCGCCCTCCCCTCCCTGCCAGAGAGGCAGGTAAGTCGGCAGGGTATGTACACAACATGGTTTTTTTTTTAAACCCTGCACTTCAATTTAGGGCCCTCATTTTGTCTACACATGCCCTTCATCATAATCCCATCCATAGACAGAACTACTGGTGCCATGTTCTTCTTCTTGAGGCACCAGAAAGGGACCTTAGCTTTTCTCTGATGGTACACTGCACCTTACTACCTAGCAGGAGAGCAGTGCCAGCTAGTAGTGCTATTCTGCTTTTTTCATCCACAACCATGATATCTGGGCAGTTGTCTGACACCCTGCAGCCTGTATTAGGTGTCATATCCCAATACATGTTGGCTTTGCCATCTTCCAGCAGCCTGTGTTTATACCAAGGGGTGAACGTGCAGGCTGTCTGTTTGTAATAAGCCAACTGTTGATGCAACACCTTAGCAACAGCCTTGTGGTTTTTTGTGTACTCTTGAATAGTGTATACATGTTGTGTATACCTTTCTTTCAGTGTAAATGCTTTGTATTTGTTTGCTACAAGAATCTGGCCCTGGATAATGCATGCTCTGGTTTGCCTGGGAGTTTTTTGTGTCTCAACCATCAACACCATCATCATTATTGTTGTTGTTAAGAAGACAAAGAGAAAAGAGAAATTATGAAACAGAGACGGAAGAGTATAAGAACACAGCAATATTCAAAATTAACCAGTATATTTCTGTGCAACAACAGAAAAAATAATAGAACAATAATCTGATCTTTAAGCTCTGTTAATGGAAATAGCCTCTTGTAGCAATTATCTTAGCAGCACTTTTTTTTTTTCTATTTACCCATTATCTTTTCTTTTTAAGTTCAGTAGCATCAGCAATAAACAGAAAACCTGTATATTATCTAGGTAGAGTAAATGCAATAAAATGAGCACAAATGATCAGCCCTTTTCTAAACATTTTGGAGCTGGCGGTGGGGTTATGTTTTAATTTCCAAATCTAGATCTGAATTCTTCAGCTAGCCAGTATATGGACTGACACCCATTGACTTTAAAAGTCTCTACTGGGTTAATTGAAAATGTCACGTAGGAAATTTCCACCCAAAATATGGGGAACATGAAATCAGGATTCAAAAACTCCTAAATCTTGAGTTCACCCCATTTCTGTAATAAACATAATAAAGGGTTTTTAATCTCTGTTGTATGCACTGATTTAAAGCCAATAGAAATCTTGTGGATTTACTCCACTTTAAATCAGAATTCTGGTCCATTGACTGTAGTGAAATTGTTTCGATTGACTCCCATTGGGAGAGTGTTTTTCTTAGATAAAATTGCACCTTTCGGTGATAAGTTTTATTTCACTGGTGATAGGAATAAATTTTGGGATAGATGCTTTATTAAAAAAAAAAAAATCCAAGCACTCCTCCTCTCCTCCCCCCTGCCCCTCCTCGTAATACTGTAACTAATGAGGCAAAAGGCATCACTATAGATCTAAACATGACAATTCGGCAACTTTTATTTCCTTAGTTCAGCTGAATTTGTTAGTCTCATACATTTTTATAATTGCCTTTTTTCCCAGCTATCAAATTCACACAGGTAGAAGAAAGGCTGTTTTGGACGTGAATCTGATGCTGGAGGTCGTTGGAAAGATTATGTAATAGAACTCAAAAAGCTTTACAAACTGTTCAAATAGCAGAACATTTCTAGTACAGTGCAGGAACATAAAAGTGAAACCACAAACCCAAATCGTTTTGCAATTACTGACAAAATTGTGCACTGGCAGAAAATGTGAGGGAATAACTGGAGCAGAGGACGGTTTTTGCTTTGGTGGCAATAAAGTGAATGCATCTTGAGTCTTGAAACAACTGAGTACATGTGTCCACTTCCTTTCCCTTAATGGCTTCTCTTGTATTTATGAGGCAGGTATAAGATAACATTAGCACCAAGTGTAAATTAAATGATGGATGTTACAGTTCCCTTTTCTGAATCTAACTCTTTAAGCCTTCGTTTAGAAGCTTAAATGTGGAATGAGGGACTCTGTCCTGTTTCTTCCTGCTGGGTTCATTTAGGATAAAACCCAGGCTGTCCTGCATTTTAGTTGGAGACTCACACAGTGGGGGTGATTGGACTTTCTCTGCCCTAGGCACAACATATGCTACTTCCCATCACTTTAATAGGCATTAGTTCCGCAGACAGCACTGGTCAAATGTACATTATTCACAATCACTTTAATGCAAATATGCAAGGATGAGAGAGAAAATATGTCACAAAGAGAGAATCGGCCATTTCTGTTCTTTTTGCATTTTCTTCATCCGAATTGCCTTTATTCCTTTATTGTTATCTAGCTTTCTATCGATACCTACACCATATTTTTAATAATGTTAATTGTCTGAAGTGCTTCAAACTGTAAAACAAAATAATGAATATGTTTTCCTCTACAACGTCACTAGCAGATTGCCAGTGACTAGAACAATGCAAAATATAGGCTTATTATTAACCTTTAAAATTTTTTTTTTAATAACTTTTGGTTCAGTAGATCGCTGTATATAGCCTCAGATCAATGTTTCTCTTCAATAAAATGGAAGGGTGGAACCAAATATAAAGTGTTAGTCTGGAAGTGGGAAACAAACAATTTCATAATTTAGCAGTTTTATCATTCAAAATCTGTTCGGTTTTCCCTTTCAGTTGCACCTATGTAAATAGGGAGTAACTTCATTTGGCCAGATTCTTTGTATTTACAGTACTAATTCTTGACATCTCTCTGTCTGGGTTAATTGTATTTACAACGTATATGCTTTTGGCATTGCCAAAGTATTCTAAAATCAGGCCTACTGACATCAATTAATTTATCCTGGAGCAAAATCAGTGTTCGTGGGTGCATCTACACGAGACACTGACTGAGCAGCAGCTGAATAATACTATGCAGTAGCATATCACAGTACCAACAGTGCTAATACGCTACTGCACAGTATTATTAGGCTACCGTGCAGTAGCATCACTTAAAAGACATTTATTTGCAAATGCTGCTGTGCAGTAACTCCAGTTACTGTGCATTTATTTCGTACTTGCTTATACAAGTACTAAATAAATGTGCAGTAACCACTGAACAGTAGCATCTCATGTAGACATGTTCAGTGAATCCAGAATGAAGCTGTTAGCATTTCTCTCTCTCTTATTCCTACCATGGCATGCAGCAATCTGTCATCGTGCGATGTCCTATTCAAATACAAAATAAAAGACAATTTCTAATATGAAAATCTCATGGTCCAAATGTCTACACCAATGCTATGGTCCCTGGGGTGGTGTAAGATCCTTTTAAGGGTGTTATGGGCTGTTGCACAATATTTGCACTGTGAGGTATGCAAGCACCTACACATGATCCATAAGATAAACCCAGAGATTTCAAATAGGGATCCATAGTGTCAAAGACATTCTGATCTGAGTTCATTGTAACAGAAGATTCTCTCTATTATTTTTCTGTTAAAAATAAAGAAAGAAATAAAACAAAAAAAACATTAGCAAGAGCGAAGAGCTGGCATTTTCCAGGGGTGCCTTGGGTCTAATAAGGAGAGCCTTGACTTTAACAACTTTGTGAACCACTGGGCTGGACAGACAAACCTAAAAAACAGACCAGAGCAGCTTGTCACACGTACAGACTGGTAAATTATCATTTCTGCCCATTTGAATGTTTTTAAAACCTTTTTCTTTCATTTACCTGCAGTAATAATACCCCAATCCTCAGTGTCTAATCTGTTTTAGCATCACAGCCAATCAACGTTATTATTGATCACCCATAAGGATTTCCAGTCTACCTAACAGGTAAACCCAGTGAATGTTTCCAAGTTCAAAGTTTATAATGCACGTGACACAGTGTGCGTCTTGTTCTGATGTAGCGCGCTCTACATTACGTGAATGGTTGAAACCTTTTGATTTCAATGGGTACAGGAAGAGGCTGTTTATTTACAGATCATCCATCTTATTCTAGGAGATCACACTCTGGTGATAGCAGGTTGAAAATGCCCCAGGACATGGTATTCTGGAGCATTTCTATGGGATTATATCTTTCTATGGGAGTTACAGTTTCTTTTTCAGATCTTCTTATGGGTAAAGCTGGCTTGTAAAGTCTCAGCCTAACTATAAATATACTGCATTTGCAATTTTATACCCAGTGCAAGATAAGTAATTATCTATGCAAGGAAAACGAGTCTGATTCTGAAAAAACTTTTAATTTAGTAGATAAAAGCATAGCAAGATCCAGTGGCTGGAAGTTGAAGCTAGACAAATTCGAAGCAGAAATTAGATGGGATTTATATATTTTTTTAACAGAGAGGGAAATTAGCTCTGAGAGCAATTTACCAAGGGATGTGGTAGAATCTCCATCACATGAAGTCTTTTAACAAAGCCTTCTTGTTTTTGTTTTTTTTTCTTATAAAGAGGTATTCTTGTTTTACCACAAATCATTAGGCTCTGAGCAGGATTCACTGGGTGAAATTCTATATGACCTGCTTTATACAGGAAGCCAGATTAGATGATCAACATAATCCATTATAGCCTTCCAGTCTATGAACAGCTCTTGGTAAAAACAGAGTTTCAGTCCACTGTTTTGATAGTGTCAAGTTGTTTTGTTTAGAAAATGCCACCACTTAATAGCCCATAAATATTAAATGCAACATATAAATTATTAAATATGGTAAATATGAATATATAGTTAACATTAATACTCTAATCAAAATTCTAAACAAAATGCAAGGAAACGATAGTGTTGAAGTAAAACAGATGCCTAACAAAACCAAAATATTTAGAAATTGTCAAAATGGAATGAGAAAACCCTTCCCCCAAAATTCTTCATTTGCACTTAATCCTGAAACTCAGGGGAAAAAAACCCAAAACGTTGATATTGATGCACTCCTATGACACGTTTTAATTCTAATGAAACTGCTTTTTCTGCTGGAAAATTGCTCTGACAACATTTTGTGCCCCACTCTGTCTGATTCTCTTAGCTATCAGTACTTCCAGGGATCAGACATTTGTAAATTGTATGCTTGTTATTTCTACATTTACATTTATATCATTATAAATTTGCTTTCTCATAGGCAATTGTTTTAAAAGCACAACACAGCGTGAACTTGTGGTTTAATTCAAGTTGGAGAGTAGGTAATAGATGCACTTTTTATGTAGTTGAGGAACGCAGCTTTGTTAAAGGGAACTGAAATGAAAATATCTGCATTCAATATACATGCCAATTCCTGTTGTTGTCGCAAGGGTTCTCACACAGTAGTTATCATACCTGGTTTCATAGACCAAACACATCTACAAAGAGATGTGTGTGTCTGAGTAGATGTGTGTTGAATAACAGGCCTCAACAATTCAATGACATTTGAGTGCTATTATGTAGCATTCCTATAAAAGCATAACGATATATGTCAGTTGTACCCATATTGACAAAACACTTATCAACTGGTTTATATTCGGGGAATCAGATATTGGAGTAAATCCAGTATCATTCCATTTGCAAATTCACCAGAGTTATTTTCGTTTTATAACAGAATTTGGCCTCTACCTGTCATATTGTCACAGTATGCAACCACTTAGCTTATAAATAGCTGTGTCAAGGGATATATTTTTGTTCTGTGCTTGTACCGTACTGAACGCAGTGGGGTCTTGGTCAATGATTGAGGCTTCTAGGCATATTAATAGAGGAAGTAATATTAATCATTATCTACACAGTGCTGTGTTTTAATTTATTTCCTTGTTTATTTTACTCCCGCTCTATCAATATTACCATTATTGAAAAAGAAAGATGACTTTTTTTAGAATACATTTGATAAATAATTAAAGTTTACTGCCTTCCGAAGCCTTTATGGCATATACTGTTTTATTTCATATCCTACAATAATAAAGACATTTTAATCACATATCAATTGATGAGGGTTTTTTTTACCCTACTTCTCCAAAACATGATTTTCTGACTGGGGATGGCATTTGCCCTCTACACTCCTTCAGACCTTATTTTTCCTTTATTGGTGTTGAATGATTTTTTTGAATACTCTTATACTTGGTAGTGTCAGTGGGTAAATCTCTCTGCACTGGATGTGCAGAGAGATTTACCCACTGACACTACCAAGATTTTAGCAGTCTCCTAAAAAAGGACAAAGCAAAATTTGTCTTTATAAGGAGCATAAGCAGGGATTAACTTGCAAGATGGACACTGATTCTGAGCATTTATATATATCCAATTCATATAATTATACAGGCAAATTAATCACTAGTGTAACTACTGGCTTTGCTGGAATGTGGTGTACTGCATCTTCCAGTTTATGCGTTGTGGTTAAATAGTGGTTTCATGATTTTCGTGGAAACCACAAAAAATGGCGGCTTCCGTGATCATCACGAAAAAGGGTGTTTCCCATGATTTTGCATGGAATCGCCCCCTAAAAATAAAAGCTTGCCAGAATACACATAAAACACAGCAATCTCTAAAGATAGAGCACATGGCTTGAGAGAGAGCTACTGAGAAGCTGAGCTAGTGTCATAGACTCAGTGAAGGCGCCAGTCAGGAAAGCAACAGGGTTTCAGCACCATCTTTTAGGAAGGCAGATGCAATGCTGCAGCAGTCTGAAGATGATAAGTGAAAAGAAACCCAAGAAAGCTAAATACAGTTCAGCTAGAATCGTGTAAAGTGGTTCCCTGTAAGGACCTTGCATGCAGATGGTGGTAAATTGTTTTGTTCATCATGCAGTGTGACTCTGGGTATGTTGAGGAAAAACAGCATTGATCAGCAGTTAGAGACCATATTGCATATTAAGCAAAAGGCTGCTGCAGAGGTCAGAGCTAGATACAAGTCTTCCATGTCCTCGACCTTTAAAATAACCAGTGAAAGCAGTTTGACAAAATGAGAGGCTACGTCCGTGCTCGTGGAGGCGCTCGTGGCCACCAACATTCCTCTGGAGAAAATTGATGACCCTAAATTAAGGGACTACTTGAATGAACACATGCCAAATGCAGGTAGTTTCTCAAATGCAAACAAGCTCCATCAACATTATCTACCAGGAATAAATGTGAGTATGCAAAATTTGCATTGGCAGAATATGAATCTATCATGATTGCAGCCTATGAAGCAACAGATGCCCAAGATAAGTATGTTCTGCACATTTTATTTGTGCCTAGGAGTCGGACAGAGTGCGACGTGTCTGGTTTTCAAACAGAGCCTGTTCACCTTGTGTCTGCCATTTTTTTATACCATGGCACAAGCTGTAGTGAAGGCAGTTCACATATACGTGCAAAGCTTTCTCTGATGTGCTCCATGGAATGATGCCCAATGCAGTTCATACACCTGCAATGCACACTTCCTTTCTTTAGCAAGTGACATTTGATGCACACATTTTCCTGATGTGGCTAGCTCAGTTTCCTCTTTTTAAAAAAATGTGCAAACATTATCCAGGCCGTAAGTTTTGATACAGGGAGCCCGTTGCCAATCAAACTCGGGATCTACATGTGACTGTGTCATTTCCACCAGAGCCAGTGCTTACAAGTTGGGATTTGTGGCTTAACACAGTTCATTACCACACAAGGAATATGAAGTACTACCAGCAATTTGTGAGCGAGGAGCTTGAAATCACACCTGTCACACAGTGCATGTTTAAACTATGCAATATCTTAAGACAGGGCAACACTGAAGATCAAGGTAAGTTTGTGGCTGAAAATACGATCCGGTTCATGGATCTTCTAACGTGGTTTGAAAGTCGGCAGGCTTTGATCCACCAAGCACACAACAAGCTGATGGATTTGATAAGTTGGGTCAAAGACATGGCATCACAACAGCTTTCAAACTGTCAGTGTGAAAACCAGTGGAGACAAAAACTGTTCCAGGCAATAGCTGTGGAGTTGAATCAGTACTTCACGTACAATCAGTCACTACCACTGTGGTATAAACAACTGGATGCCTTCTTTTTTAGTGTTGTATGCATTTTTTACCCCAATCAGGTGCCTTTTCTGAGTATTGACCCTCAGCTGCAGAAATCAATCCCTGGATGGCAGAAAGAGCATGACAAGGAATGTGCTGCTTACATGAACTTTATTGAAGAGTGCCAGATGCTTTGACTGTGACCGCTTTGGGAGTCTGTTTCTGGTTGTTTCCACATTTCTACAGTTTAGCAAAATGCTGCTTTACCATTCCAACCAATTCAGTGGACACACAATGTGTGATCTTAGTGTATGGACAAGTGTTCACACCACAGAGACAGAAGATGTCGTCTGCAACTGTTGGTGGATGCGGCATGCTAGCATTTAACGATGAACATGACTTGTTTCTATCAAGGCTAGCGTTATTTAGCATTATCTTTTTTATTTTTTTTATAAAACATGAATAATAACTGATGATGATATTAGCTACAATTCATATTGTGTATACATTTCTATTCAGAATATATTTACATTTAGATTTAAATTTAGTACTTAGATTGATAATAAAATGGTAATTTACTTGATATTTCTGATGAGGGTTAATAATAGGGCTTTTGTAAGAAGGGTTATAATAGAAGGATTTTAGGGAAGACAGTGGAGGACTGGGAAAAGGAGGCAAAAATGGAATAATAATGCATTTTTTTTTAATATACAAGTAGTCAAAATAGTTCAGTTCTGTTGAGAACTTGCTATCGGCTTTAACAAAGAAGGTGATGAGAACCATAGCCACAACAACAATCATGCCACCCCTGCCAACAGCTGTTCCCCAATGCCGGTGGAGGAAAAGCACTTTTTGTACAAGCAGATGTGGCCCACCATGTTTACTACATGCATCAACTTGCATTCTGTGAACCTAGAGCATGATGGGGATGATGATGACAATGACTACAATGACAGTGACAAAGATGGCCATGACGACGATGATGATTACGCCTCTTGTGAAATGAAGACACCTTTACAGTTGCTCTTTAACAGTACAAAGAAATAATACATAGTGACTTAAACCCCTAATAATGCTTACTGTCCTGAGCACCTTCCATTTCCATTAGCTTAAAATCACTCACAACTGAGGAAGTTTGGCCCCTCACAGAATTTGGACTAAAAGTTTTGAGAAATAATTGTTTCTAATAAGAGCAGCATGGGAATTCAGGACATTCAGTGTGTATTTTCCCTGAAGAAAAACTGGCCAGGAGATGAGAGTTAACACCTCTTCTCTTACAAAAATAATTCCTTGGTCTTTAATGGCCACAAATGGTCACATTCACAGTTTTGCATCTCATAAAAAATATTCCTGCAGTAATATATTTCCCTGGAAGGCTGGTTCAATACTGGACTCCCACCCCAAGTTATCAACATTTGACAGCTGTTTAGTGGCATTCGATAAATTAGATCCTCCAGTCACAAAATACAAGCATCCCAACCTATACTAAGTGCTACCCTTGTCAGACTTCTCAGCAGACTCCAAGGACCAAGTGAGGTCCCATTGCAAGAGATGATCAGGCATAGGGGAAGTAGTAGGTACTCTTCTGACATGGTAGTGGGGAATCAGAAGATTTTGGTTTTCAATGTCATTTCTCAGTTACCTTGTCTATTGTAAGCACCTTTATTTTTTTAAGACAAATAAATAAGGCAACACAGATTCCTACAAGACCTTCATTTAAGAGGAACCTGCTACTCATGAGAAAATGTTTACCTTGAAGGGGAACCTCAAGATTCATTGATCTCGAGTACATTTCTTGAAGGAGCAGACAAAAATATCTGGCTGCAACTGTAGTTCATATTTACATCAATATATGTGAACTTTCATATATTTAGCAGAATATGATTTTTTCAGGGTTAGGTTCTTGCAAAGAATTGGCCTTTGTGAACAGCTGGGCTGGAGGATGAGGGGCTCCAATTGTTTGCTATAGCTTCAGAGCATTGGACTGAAGAGAAGCTCCAGGTGATTGGAGAAGCAGCACCCTTTCAAGTAAAACCTGTTGCAAACAGCTGAGAGGATTGTCCTTAATTGGGAACTGGCTGTCAACCAAGTGTTACAAACCACTTGGCTGGATTTGAATAACTTAAGTTGTACTGGAGCTATATACAGCCTGTCATGTGGTCTGTGGGGCTCCCCACAAGTCCAAAAATTGGGGGCAGGGGCAGCAGCAGCAGTGGTGGCAGTGTTAATTTCTGCTCCCCTGATGCCAAATTTCCAGACTTCAAAGAGTCCTGCAGGCTGGATAATGTGGCCCTATATGCACTAGGTTGGGCATATATGGGTCAGGCCAGCGTGTTTGATTGCACCCATGGACCAAAGGCATCTACTGACTCCACGTGGGATCTGGGCCCTGGACTAAACCTGTACCACTCATCCAGAAAGTTTGGCACCACAGTATTAGACAGGTTGCTCCAAAGATCAATCGAAAATATTAGTATAAAGGAGACCGTGGCCAACTGTTTTGTCTGGTCAATAAGGAAAGACAAAAAGAAATTAGTGTTGGGTATTTGACCGGTGAGATAAATTTCAGTCAAACGTTGGTCAAAAATTGCCAATAGGTTCACATAACGCACAGAAAAAGCACATTTTTTTCCATTAACAAATGTGTCAAAAGACAATAATCAATTATGTTTCTGTCAAGAAAACTACAAAAAAGTAGTGTTTTCTTTTGTTTTTGTAAAATTGCTATAATCTTTGACTGGTCAAAAATATGCAGTCAATTGACAATATTTGACTGGTCAGTTGACTGGCTTGCCAACCCTAGAAGAAATCAACCTAATTTGCACCCACAAGATTTCATTTGAATATTAGGAAAAGTTTTCCTATGAATAGTCTGGTGAAACACTGGAGCAGGCTACCTACAGGCTGTGGAGTCTCCTTTGTAGGAGTTTTTGTGAACAGGTTAGATCGGAGGTTGGCAACCTATGGGAACAGGCTGGATCCAGCCAAGCGATTCTATCTGGCCTGCAAAGACAGTGACAATTGGCAGAAGCATTGGCAGCATGGTGGCAGGGGAAGCAGTGGTGGTTGGGTTGCAAGTAGTCTGCCTTCAGATGGAGCTGTACTAATTCAGCCCTCCGTTGCTAAAAGGTCGCTGACCCATTGGCCAGCCTACAGCTATCAAATGTTAGGTGCAGTCATAGGTATATGCGAGATGTATTGGCCAAGGATACTTGATCTTCCCTCAGTAAAACAGATTGGGCTAGATAGTACCTGCCATTCTATTTTTCTGTGATTCAGCACATAATATTTTCAGACATACGTTATACATACAGAACAACGGGCTGCCCAAAGGGAAAATAGTTTTTAAGATGATGGTGTATTGCTGGAAGCCCTTGACTTT
This sequence comes from Alligator sinensis, assembly GCF_000455745.1. Taxonomy (NCBI): domain Eukaryota; kingdom Metazoa; phylum Chordata; order Crocodylia; family Alligatoridae; genus Alligator; species Alligator sinensis. Next base: position 850,865 of record NW_005842158.1, on the reverse strand, counting down.
AGGCTATATATACAACCAAATTAACTTTCTTTTCCTCGGAGAATAGTTTGATGTTTTTTCCCCTCTTCTTGCCCTGGGGACAGTAACCAATTTTTAACCCCTATTCCTTGTTTTAGTATGATTCGGGCTTAAAAAAAATTGAGCATGCAGAGGCTTCCGCAGAGAAACATGTTTCCACAAAAATCATTGCCCCTAAAGAGCAGAAAGAGTAAGTATCAACATTTCTAGGAGGATGAAGACTTCATATAATTCATGCAGAGAAATCTATTCACTGGCCAGTTCATCTTCACAGAATAACTAGGGGTGCCTACACACGAGAGCAGAGGCTGCTCTGGTCTGCTGGAATTCCTGTACGTTGGAGCGGACTCGAGTAATCGAGTTGGCAAACTATGAGCACTCGATTAATTGAGTCTGCCGGAGCATGGCAAATGCTGTGCTCCAGCAGCCTCCAGCGCCTCGTGCATCAGCATCCCCACGCTTAAAAATGGTGGCGGGAGAACTTGAACTAAAGCTTGCTAAATGAGCTTTAGTTCAAGCAGCCCTGACGCCATTTTTAAGTGCAGGAGGGCTGATACAGGAGAGGCGGTGGCATTTTAATTAAAGCGGCTCTTGGAGCCGCTCTAATTAAAGTGCTGCTACCCCTCACCTCTGAAGGACATGGAAAAGTGCCTTTAGACACCAGGTAAACCTGCAGGATTGGAGCAATGACATCAGAAATAGACTTTTCCCTCTGAATTTTTTATTACTCTATTAAAAATAAATAAAAAGTATGTCTAAACCTTGGCCGCTGGTACTAAAATGATGAGCTGCTGCTGCTTGACTGAAGGTCTAGGTTCAACAGCTATCAGCAATAGCTTTCATAAATCTCCATTTATGATCCCACCAGTTTAGCATGACAAGGATACCATTGTCTAGTAAGTAGCATACTGCTCCTGGTCAGGGAAGCTCTTCCCAACCTTCAGAGGCCAATAGCACTGCAGCTCCTCTAAACACACCATTGTTTGCACTACAGTGAAGGAGAGTGCAATTGTATTGGAGTTGTATGACTAAGTATCTTTTGACAGAACAGACATCCTGCTCTATCAAAAGATTATTTTAGTCACAGGCAGTGCTTTCGTGATGTCCAGGGATGTGGAACTAAGGAGACCTTTGAAGAAGCTCCTCACTGTTACAAGAGTGGGCCTTGATCATTTCTGGACAAGGTAAGCTTTGGACTTTGAGCAGGATCAGGACAAAGTGGGCATCCTGTGTGCTTTGTTTTTATCAGAGGCGTCCTACTTTAAAAAGAAAAGCCTTACTGAAAGAAATGGAGGATTGCATTACGCCAATGATTCTCAACCTGGGTCCCTTGACTATGTGGAAAGCATTACCAAAAAATCCATGTCCTGTCTACTGAACTGGATAGGTATATCAGCAAAGCATAATGGCATTTTTTGTCTGCTATGACACAAATGAAGACCTGCTGCCAGTCTTGCTTTCACATTATGAGCAACATCATGTTTGGTTATGATGGACTTTGGGTTTGTTTCTCTTGCATTTCCTGAGTTGCCATACACCGCACACCAGACATTATCATGACTTTTTACAGGCCCACTGGGATCCTACTCTGTTCCTCAGGATGAATGTCTTCTACTACCCTGACTGTTCCTGGGGGGGAAAAAGCCCTGTACTCCTAGGCAGACAAGGTTTTTTGAGAAAATCTGATATCTAACCCAGGGTGTTTGTACCCAAAAGATTGCAAAGAAGAATTTTTCCAACTATTTTAGTTCATCTAAGATTTCAGGTACAAACACCTGAAAGCTTGCAAAGAAGAATTTTTCTAACTATTTTAGTTGGTCTAATAAAGGATATCAGATTTACCCAAAGGACTTTTCTGCCTATGTCCTGAGACCAAAACGACTACAACTGCCACCCTTGTCCTCCTGTAAACACCCTATTATATGAGATCCCAACGTGGCCCCTAGGTTTAATCCATATCTATTTGCTATTCCTGTACTGGGAAGGTCACATTTCTTTTTACTCACCTACTGTTATGAGAAAACTATCAAATTTATTTCATTGCTTCCTTCCTTGTGTCCACATGATGTGCTCAGGTCCCTTGGATTCTCAGCTTGATAATCCAGATCATTGATTGTCACAGCGCCCCGGGTCCCAGGAGATCCTTTTAGGGTACTGCAGGGCGCTGGGCAATAATAGTATTGTTAGGCATGCAAACATCTACCCATCATTCAGAAGACAAACCCAGAGATTTCCAATAGGAACCCACAGCATCACGCCCATTCTGACCTGATGTGGTTTTTCCAAGTTCTTTGCAACAGAAGGATTGCACCATTATTGTTTTTTCCTGTAATCAATATACATACATACACACTATATATATATATATACACACACACACACACATATATATACACAGACATACACACACACAAGTGAAAGCTAAGAGGTGGTATTTTCTGAGGAGCACCTTGAGTCTAACATGGGGTGCCTTGACTCTAAAAAGGTTCAGAACCACTGTACTAAGGCAACCATTCCCTTGCCTTTAGCCACGTCTGCCAGATAGCCTTCAATTGTCCCTATTCAGAATGCGTGCATGAGCCACTACATATACTGCGAGGACTTGTGCTGTAAAACAAGAAAAAAACCCAAAACCTGACCATGTCCAAATTCATTTATTTAAAACATTAAAAAGCCTTTGCTCTTAAATTTTTTAACAGGAGCCTGTGCTTACTCTATTAAAAAAAATTAATCTGGTAGGATGTCTTTAATCAGCTGAGTCACACGAAAGCAGAATAATGGCATTGTAATTCTAAGGCTCCCTGGCTTTGAGCTGAGTTTTATAAGCGTGAAAGGGAGAAGGGGGAAAAAAAAAAAATCAAAAGCAGTAAAAACTTATATTATTTCTGTCAGTAGCCCCTCTTCAGAAACTGTTGTGAAAACAATCTCTGTGCGGAGGAAGCAACATACTGAGCAACAAGGCTCAATCACAGGAAGTTCATTTTTTTTTCCTTGGCGCACAGCCCAGTGCCATCAGAACTAATTAAAAACAGAGCCACGCTGGTAGGAAGCTCAGTGTTTGGGTTTTACAATAACAGAGTAGCAAAGCGGGGGGACGTCTAATGAGAATAGTTTCCGAGTTTGTTTTCTAGCATTGGGCAACTATGTCAATTATGAGAACTACAGCTCAGGGCCAGCTCCCATGCTGAGACGGGGAAGAATGTTATTGCAGTGCAGATTGAGCTGCTACTTTGATGCATGTGTTATGCATGTCACTTGTATACTGGTGCAGTTCCTTGGCTCATGACTAAATAGGAAGAGGCTGGTGCCACCTTGCTCTTCTTGTCTGAGGCTAGATCAAATGTTATGAGACAGGGCTTTCCCCCAGATCATTAGCTATGCTCCAGTTAAAAAATGAAGCATGTCTTCTTTGCAAGGATGCTACTTGTGATGAAGGCTCTGGCTTCCAGGGTGGGGGGGAGAAATGATCAGTGAGGGATTAACCCCTTCATGGTTAGTAGCAGAGACAGGCCAAATTGGTTAATCATTTAACAAGCTGGAAAACCCATATGCCTCCTTACCTGAGGAGTGTGGCCTGATGTCTCACATAGCTAATTCCTATCCACTTGAATGGTCCCATTGACTTAACATTTTGCATAATTGGACATCATGTTATACGCTGAAGGGACCTGATATTATTATTAGTAGTAATTCTACATATAATGCCTGGGCTTTTTCTAATGGAATGTAATCACAAAATAATATCCACTTCCCTCTCAGTCTTAAAGGGTTGTACCTAAGGATCCTTTCATACTCAGCTGAAATGCATGCCTCCTTGTGATAAAACAGAGCACCTCTTTAACAATGCAAAAGCAGTACCAACTTGCATCGATAGCACTGGTATAGGCAATGGAAGTAGGAAGAGATGCCTGGATAGATAATGTGGCCCAGTGTGGAAAGCACTGGCCTGGGATTCAGAAAACTGGCCTCTACTTCCTGTTCTGCCTCCTGGGTTACCTTAAAGAAGTCGCTTCATGGCTCTCTCTACCTCAGTTTCTTTATCTGTGAAATGATGCTAGCAGTACTTCCTTTGTAAAGCACTCTGAGATCTACTGCTAGATAGTGCTAAGTGAGATCTGGGCCCTATTATATTTACTTGTATGTGACCGAGAAGCTGGATCAAGTCCTATTTTGTCTGCTGAATGCTCCCTTTTCTCATCGCTACTCTTGCTCTGTGGCCCTTTTAGCCTTCTCAGTACTGCTACCATTAGTTGCTTCCTCTTCTTCTAGATGGGTCTCTTCCACACCCCATGCCTATATTCTCTTACTTCTTTTCCCCACACTAAAGCCACCTGAGTAGAATAAGGCTTACAAAGACATACATCTTGATGAGTTGTCACTACAGGCTGGTGAGCTTCGACCCCTGGTCTAGGTGGAGGTGTGTGAGAGATGGGTTTGGGGGCAGGGCGTGAAGCTGGGAGGCAGGGAGTTAATGGGATGGGGGTGTGTAATGAAATGGGAGGTGGAAAGGAAATTGGAGTGGGGGAAGGCGAGTGAAATGAAGGAGGTCAGCCACTAAAGGGTAAAATAAAAAGAAATTAAGAAAGAAAGAATTTAAAAAGAAATAAAGGCATAAATTCAAGAAGGCCTCACATTTTAATAAATTGGCATATGGGATTGAGGTGTGTAGGGTATTGGTCATGCTTCCCAGGGTGGCTGGGAGGTGGAAGCAGTGAGAGAAGGTGCTTTTGGGGGAGCTGCTGCCCCTGCCCTGGGAAAGAAGACCCAGCTCATGGGAACCCAATGCAACCCTCTACTTTTTTCCCCTCCCACCGCCTCCTAGACCCCACTTCTGGACCTTTCCATGCCCTGTGACCCGGCTAGCTGGCATGTGCTCTGCAGGCTGTTTGCATGGGGTTGCACCTCTGGGGGTGGGAAGGTCACATCCCAGGGGCTGGAAGGAGAAGTTGGCTTAGTGCCAGAACTGCCCTTTGAGCAAGAGAATTCAAGGGGTGGAAAGTTTGTCCACATAGAACAGGAGGGTGGGGAAGGGGACAGTGCATCCTGGGATACTGGAGGCCAGCAACATGGGTGGCTTGTCTGTAGGCAGTGGCCATACATTAATAGATCACGAGCTGGGTAACACAGGTCAAATATAAACCTGCCCAGGAGTACAGTAACTTTAAGCCACCTAAAGTGTGCTTAAAACTAGTTTTAGGTGTTAATGTGCAGACGATCTGGGAGTTAAACACTCTAGGGAGCTGCCTTAAATGAATGGGCAACAAGGCCTTGAGAAGTTAAAAAAAAGCTGAGGCTGAACAGAATACAGTAGGTGGGGGAGGTAGAAGGATCTAAACAGAAGAAATATAGGACTTAGTTTATAAGGGAGGAAGCCATATGGATAATAGCAAGCACTGAACTATCAAAATCCATTATTCCTCAGGTTTGAGGCTGAGGTCTAGTGGTAAGGCACAGGAGAGTGACCTATCTGCCCTGCAGAGAGATTGAGTCCTCTACAGCATCTACATTCGTCAACCCAGCACTAAATTCATTTAGGAGAAAAAGGTTCAACTTCTAATAAAAGAACAGTTGGTCTATGTAACAGCATGACATCCTAGGGGTTGCCAGGATCTCCCCTAATGCCCCGTTACTGTGCCCAGTTAGTCTGAAAAGCACCCTCAATTCTCGCCCACCACGTCTTTGATGTTAAATATATAATAGGGAGACTGCCTTTTAGTCCTCCAGGCCACTGTTTTCCTGCTGTACACTGGCCCCATTTCTGTAATGGGTGTTTTGGTGCACCCCTGCCTTATGGGCTATGCGTGGCTCCAAACACCCCTTTACCATGGCCCAAGCCTCGCTGATGGAACTGACACTCTTTGGTCTCGCTCTGCACCCCACTGGGCGCTCAGGTTCTCTGCAGCCCTGTCTCGCTCTGTGCCCCACTGGGTGCTCGGGCTCTCTGCAGCCCTGTCTCGCTCTGCACCTACTGGGCGTTTGGGCTCTCTGCAGCCCTGTCTCGCTCTGTGCCCCACTGGCACTCTTCAGTCACTGCCCCCTCTCTGGGGCTTCTCACTGCCCCCTCTCTGGTGCACCCCCGATGCTGTGGCCTCCCTGGCACTTGGGTTCAGCTCACCCCCAATGCTGCACCTTCTCTGATGTTCGGGGTTGGCGCATCCCCAATGTTGCGCCCTCTCTGGCACTCGGGTCCCCATGCTGCTGTGGACCCCCTCTGAGGCTTCCTCCATCCCCTTGTAGTCTCTTCCAAGCCACTGGTGAAAAAAGCAAACCAAAACACAAGCCCCTGGGCTATAACATAAATCCTAGCCACCTGGCTATAGCATTATTCCAGCCACACCAGGGGTGCTCCATCTTTCCCCAATCTTGGGCTGTACCTGCAGTCTGGCCTCCTCTGCTTGTTCTGGGAGAGCTCCTTCCCCCTTGACTGCTGGCAGGGAACTGCCCACCTGGCCTCTGCCCTGGGGTTTAAATGTGAGCCAGGCCCTGCCCCTTCTGGTCAGCTGACCACTGGTAGGTGTGGGTAACTGGCTCCCTCTGGTTGCCCTAGCATCCTGCACCTGGGTAGTTATCTCTGCTCTACAGTCTAATAAAGTCTGCTACAGTCTAATAAAAAGATATCACATCTGCCCACAGAAGCTTGCCTGCCTATGTCCTTAGACCAACATGGCTAGAACCAAAAACCCAGCAACATGGAAGATCAAGAATTTTGCCATTTGCAATGGAAACTTCACAACTTGAAGAAAAAACAAGCTAACCTCAGCTGCGACACATACTTTCTAAGCCTATGCAAGACACACAACATCATCCCCAAAGGACTGAAGCTCCACAACCCTCTAACCACCACACAGAACTCCAAATATGCTTCATAGCTCTGCAACAGAGCTTCAGACAACTACCCAGTTGGTCTAATAAAAGATATCACATCTACCCAAAGTACCTTTCCTGCCTAATAAAAAAAACAGGAATTTTGGGAAAGCATGGCAGCAGCTAGCGTCATTTGTTTTTCACTATAATTTTAACAAATGTTTCTTTCAGACAAGGTACATCTCCAAGGATTTTGCTTCAACTCAAAATGAAGTCTCATAAGAAAAGGCCAAGCTGAAATGTAATAAAGTAACGGGTGGAGTCAAAACAGGGCTTGAAAAGCCACGTTTGCTGAGAATGGGAGTCAGCTCAGTGGTGATTCCTAAATTTCAGCCCTGGGAATGGGGTGGGAAGTGTACCTTCAACAACTGAACTTTGAAGAAAGTAGAGGTAAATAAGGATGACTGTCTCTCTGCCACTCTCACGTGGACCTGTGGTCAAAGCAAATGAATGTTGTGTTAGCTATTATAGTCAATGTTGGTTCATTTGGTTTAAAACATTAGGTTATCCAGAGCGGAGGGGCCAAAACATGTTACAATTAGGTAGGAAAAAATAGATTTTAGCTGGGGTCTCTGCTACGTTATTGGCTGGAACACAGTGAAGCTTAACCATTCATTGGGTTGGTTGGGGCGCAGTTTTGGAAAGAGAGAACCAAAACCTCTATTGATCTATAGTAACTGGGTTTGGTAGGCGAGTACGCCAATGGAAAATTTGTCCTACCATGTCAGCTATTTAAAATGACCTGAGTGATCAGTGCCTGATTTATCAGTTGTATTCAATACAGCAGTTGCATTCTGCTCTATTATTTTCTGATCTCATAAACATCAGGGAGTCTTCTCTTGAGAGGAGATAGCAAACCAACAAGGCTCCATGAAGCTTGTGGAGCAATGTTCAGGGCTGGAAGATGTCAAAGTCAAGGTAGAAGAGAATGAGCGCAGGGAGTGAGGAGAGTGGTGGGAGCTCCTCTGTTGAGAGATACACAAGGAAGTACAGAGACGAAACAAAGAAGCTGGTGTGGCTTCAGATTCAGAAAAGAGAAATGGAGAAAACTGAGAACTGAAGGTGGTTCAAAATATATCTCCTTGGAGAAACTTTTCTGCGTGCCTGAGTCTTGCTGCTTGGCCTTGGAATCCTGCTTTGCTTTGGTGGTCAGGAGAAACACAGCATGCATTTGAAGTTGTCTAAATGAGATATGATGATATTTGGATCAAGGCCATTATGGGATTCAGCGTGATCAAACTGAATTTTCCAGTTCAGATGTGAAGGCAATTAAATCTTGCACAAGGTGTTCTTCCAAGTATTCAGCCCAGGAGGTAGAGATCTCGAGAGTTCAGCTGTTCTGTGAGATTTACGGCATCTTGACTTCAGTAGTGCTCCTCATGAATAACACCAGCAGAAGGGAGAATAAAAGCCAGGCTCATTGTTTTGGGTTTCCAAGTGGCAGATGCACATTCTTATTTACTGCTGTTGTGGGTAGAGGGCTGCCAGGCAGCTAAGAGCCTGGTTTGCTACTGCTCAGAGGAGCCTATCTGATTTCTACCAAAGCAGCATAGCCTCTGCTTCTTGCAGCAGCATGCATGCTTGCTTATACCTCTGATTTTATTTATTTGCCTGGGGTATAAATACACTATGTTGTTGCCTACATGATGTGCACAACTTTACAGAGGTAATCCACATAATAATCCAAATACTTTCAGATTAGTGAGACAGGCACTTCCTTACTTTTCAGCACTGGTAATCCTACCTTTTAACTCCCCAAACCATTATGATTGCCGGCCAGATAAAGGTTAGCAGGGAAAGAGATTTACTTTTTTAAGAGCTATTTCCAAGTTAATCTTATTGTAAAGCCCTCCATAAAATATTTACTGAAGACCATCTGAAAAGCATACCAAGAGGGGTTAATTTTCGTGCATGGAATAAATAAGCCTTCTCAGCTCAGTGCCTTGTGGACAAAAGTCAATATCACAAAAATTATGCCTGCAACAGGGAATAAGCAAAGCCATGGCTTGCAGATGCATTGGCAAGGCCAAAGATTGAATGAGAGCCTAGTGGAATGGAGACTGAACTGTCCTTTGATCCTAAGGGCAAGGATAAAAGTGTATTATGTGGG
>NW_005842158.1:811123-841842 GCF_000455745.1 Alligator sinensis | reverse complement strand
GTAGGGAAAAAATTACGACTGCTGCTTCCCATGGTCTGTGCTTTAATAAGAACATCAGTCTCCAGGCTGTCAGCTGGGCATCCTTCCTTAGTCCTAGTGTAACCCACACTAGGAGAGTGTGTGTTTGCAGTTCCCCAAGCATACAACAGGGATAATAGTTACTTAATGAATACATTAAAAGTTATGCAGTGCTCATACAGTATAATAGGGTCATAAGTATTAGCTGGATAAATTGGTGTAAGGAAGTACAAGTTAGAAGTATTAGAATTTTCCAAAATGCAGTCAGCACTGCGCCAACTGAAGTCTACAAGAGCTCGGACACTGGCTTCACAGAGAACAAAGTTAGAATAATGGCAAGTACATACAGGGCACATCTACATGAGCTGCTTTACTGCACAGATTAATTTGCTGTGCAGTAAAGCATCACCATCTACACACACACGGCAATTAGGGCACACTAGACTAATTTACTGTGCTGCTGGATAGTCCCATTAGACACAAGTGGTATCTGGCAGTGCAGCAAATTACTGCACTAAAACACACGTGTAGACAGTGACATTGGGATTAGTTTACTCCAGCTCCAACTGAGCCTGAGTATATTCAGTTGCATTAATTACATGTGTAGATGCACCCACAGATACCTCACCCATGGGGTCCAATTTGCTCTTGCAATATATATCTTTTCCAAAGACAGCAAAATTGATTCTAGTGACATTTATCCAGCATTAACACTACAAAAAAGTGATATTTCTGAATATTTTAGAAGAAATTTGATCATTGTTAATGGGTCAGAACTGTGATTCTACTTTCTATTATCTGTTAGGTCATGTTTTACTCATTAAAAACTGAAATTGTTTTATAATTTTGAAGTATGTTCTATATTTCCCCCTTCTTATGGCAAAGATCATAAAAAAAAGGGAGGAAATTCTCCAGGATACACTCGTCACACTCTTTTAGAACAGGAAATTACAGGAAAGAAGCCCAGAATCGCTAGACAATATAAAAGCAGCAAGATCAGATATACATGGGCGAACCATTTTAGTTCATGTTTTTAACCCAGAGCAGAACATGATCTATAATCTCTCCTGATTCTCGTATAATACCGCTTTCTTCAAAGACACAGTAAAAGAATATAAAGGAGGTAATTTCAGAAGCATATTAAGAAAACTGAAGTTTGAGTCCCTGCAGCTTTGAAGGAGTAGAATGACCTAGGGATGAGGAAGGGTTATAACATCAAAGTGGCTGGGGATGTGATGTTCCTTAATGCTGTCTGTAGAATCATGAAATCATATAACAGATGTTAGCACTGAAAAAGTCCCTTAACAATCTCTGAGTCCACCTCCTTCACAATGTAGGTTTGTTTGATGCAATATATTCTTAAATTCAGATCTAAGCATCTTAAATGAGGAGACTTTTGGAGTGTAATGAACCTCACCTTTAGGAGATTCTTCCTGATAAAGCTACATTTTCTTTTCTCATTTTTGTTGCAGTTCTCCTGAGCAGTAGTAAAAACATGACATTAGTATCAAGGAGAATCAGCCAGTTCTCAGGCCCTATTGTGGGAGGGATTTTGTTTAGTGAGACAGACTCCAAAGAACTTGATGTTGAAGTATACCAGAATATCATCTCTGTTTTATAGACGGAGAGTTAAAGCACAGAGCAATGAAGTGATTTGCCAGTGTTAACAGAGGAAGTTTAGGGAACAGACAGGGACTGAACATATCTCTCCCGTGCCCAGTGGCTTAACCAAAATATCCTGCCTCTCCCTATGCAGGACCTCAGTAGCACTGTGTAGCACTTATTCTTATGGTGACTAGACAGGCCAGCCTGCATCTCCCTAGGATCAAATACCACATTTCATAATGCCTGTCATGTGTCCCCCATAAACATTTTGCAATGAAATAAAATTTAATCAGAAAATTATGATTTATTAAACCTCAAATACTTTGTTTGAAACATCTCAGTTTGGATGACATGCCTCTGAACCTCAGGGATCGTTCCAATGGAGCGATTCCTGGATTTCTAGAGGACTTTTTCTACAGTCTGCAGCTCTGAGACAGACCAATCAAGATCTGTCTTAGAAAGTCCATGGAAGTACCAGATCTTAGCATAGGGTGAGTCTGTGTCCAGGACTGTGGAAGCACAGGATTCACAGATCTGGAACAACCTGCCGACCATGGGCTTCTTGGCCCTGGGAGAATCCATCTGGTAGGACGCCAGGATTTATAGAACCAGGTCAGTCACCGACACCCGAACTTCCATGCTTTCTGCTGTGAAGTCAGAAGCTTGAATGCCCTGGGAGACCTGGCTCTAACTGGGACTTCCACTTCATCATGGAGCCTAGCAGCTGCAAAGAAGGACCCAAAATCTGGAAGTCCCAGGACTCTACAGCTGCTCCTTGAAACTGACCTTCTGCTCAATTTCATCCCTGCTCTTGGCTGTGACGCTGACAAGAATGTCAATTCCATGCAGCAGCTCCAGAGTCCAGCAGCTTGCAGGAAATGTGGCATATATTTGGTTCTGTTTTGATTCAGATGTAAGGTCTACCTTCAGGTGCTTTCACTGTATCGTTGGAGCACCAGAGTTCGGAGGGGAGTTGACTGTGATTGGATTTCCAGCTGCACTGCATTTTCCTTTATTGGCCACTGACAGATTATGAAATGTGGTATTTGAGCCCAGGGAGATAGAGGCTGGTTTGTCTATTCATTGTGGGCGCATCTACACATGCATTTGGTCCAGGCTCAGTTTACTCTGGAGTAAACTTCAGCAGATTAAGTGCTTTCAGGCAGGTGTTTATACATGCAGGGACTAGGCAGCAGATTTGCTGCTCTTATCACCAAACTTCCTCAACCCTGCAATGGGCCCTGCCACCACTGGGGGCTGAGTGCTAGCCAAAGGTCTGGCAAGGAGCACCAGGCCAGAAGACAGATGTCTCCTGACCTTGGCTCCCTGATCAAAGTCCCTGGAGGATTTTGAAAAAGCTGCAGGGGAGGGGCAGGTTCTAGCCCCTCTGTCCTGATCTCCTAGTAGGGTAGCTAGCTTGATGATAGCTGCCCCACCAGCAGATTGGGGCAGGGAGCTGGGACCTACACTACACTTGCAACTCTTTTCAAGCTCCATGCTTTAATTTCCCAGCCCCCCGCTCCCTGATCACAATCTCCAAGCAGGGGGCTTGGAGCATCCTGCTGCTGGGACAGGGGAACACAGTCCTTGCCTGGGCTCCTGTGGCAGAGCCTGCTTTAGCAGCAGGCAACTCCTGGGTACAGGGAGCTATCTCCCTCCCCAGTGGATGGCTGACCAGGAGCAGATTTTGCTCCCGGTCAGACATCTACATGAGTGCTACTGCACCATTACTAATCTCAAGTAAATTTTCTGCTTGCATTTTCAGGTAGCAAATTTACTCAGAATTAGGGAGATTTACTGGGTGCATCTACACATTGCCCAATGGTGATGTAGCAATGCATTATGTTGCCGTGTCATGTCCTATGGTGACATAGTGATCTCATGGATCTACACATGATTGCCAGTAGGGCTGCGCAAAGCTTCAGTTGCCAATTTGATTTGGAGGAGATTCCACCCGATTCGGTGGCTGAATCTCCAAATCTGAACCAAATCTGGAAACACCAAATCAGCGCTGAATCTCTGATTCTGATTCTGCCAAATCAAATAGGGACAGTGATTTGAAATACCAAACCGAATCACTGTCCTCTGAATTGGCCAAATCTGAATCCAAATCAAATACTTCCCAATTCTCACAGGCCTAATTGCCAGCTAGGCTGCCATAGCTGCACACTCCCTGCTTATACCGGGCTGCTACAGTGACGTAGCAGGGAAACCTTTCCATTTGCTGCTGGTATGGCACAGTATGGGTGGTTACTCCACCATGTTTTAGTATTTCCAAGACGAAGTACCAAAACACAGCACAGTAACAACATTGCCGTATGGCGATGTGCAGACACGCCCACTGTGTGGTAAGCCTGTGCATGCTTACTTCACAGTAAACTGCGAATTTGCATTTGCATTGCATTTTGCGTGTAGACGTGCCCTATGAGAACAAGTGATGGGAGCTGCAACCTGGGAGCTGTAACCAGCCAATGCAAAGCAAGTGAACAAAGGGAAGCAAAACCCAGAAATAACCCCAGCCTGCTGACCTACAAAGCCTGACACAGGAGGCATCTGGTCTGGTTCACACAGGGGTAAATTCTGTCAGGTGACTAACCATTACATAATTAGGTCCAGCTCTGCTACCCTACTTGTAAGCTGTCCCATTGTTGTTCTGTACCAATCTGCTTACAACTCGGTGCCATTTATTTGCTCTTGCAGGCTAGTCACTGGGTGCATCTACACAAGATAATGCTCAGAAGACTGATTGACTGTGCATTACAGTGTCATGACAAAACCGTGCTATTACGGTAATTCACAGTTTAGTCTAGTCTGCATTAACCACACGAAAAAAGCATGCAATCATGCTAATGCACAGTAGGGCAGCCTACTGCACATTTATTTAGTAGTTCCTGTTGCAAGTACTAAATTTAATGTGCAGTAGGCCCTGCACATTAATGAACATGTAGACACACCCACTGAGAACTATTAGTGGTCAGAATAAAGCCAGGTCACTTCTTTCCTGGCTTCCAGTGATAAGCTGAAGAAATAATCTCTTTCGTTGCTCTGCACCTCATTCTCCACCTTTCTCCTTCTCCATTTTTTCATCACTTTATAGATCAACCTCCTTTGCCCCCTCAAGGTGAGTGACTGTAAGAAGAAGTGGGCCTTCGGCAGCCTGAGCTTTAGAGATGTGGAGGAAGAATTTAAAATCTGGTTCTGAATTGAGTGGAAACTATGCCGAGCTCAAGACCTAGCACCTTCTGCGCATGGTAGAAGGCTAGGCCCCACATTTGCTGTGAACTTCTTCAAGGCAGATCCTTGCACCTGCATGGACCCCCACTGCCTTCAATAAAAATGTGTATATTTATGGAACTCAATGCAGGAGCATGGTTTTATATATGGTCTTCATAGACAGACATTTCCCTAACAGGTGAGTAGGGAGACCATTTGGAGACCGACCTTTCTGCGAGGAGGCTGTATGGGATCAGGAAGATGGGAAAACTTTGGGGCCAATCCATGTGTTGGATAGACCATCAAAGGAGCACTCAGTAAAGATGAGCATGTGAGGAATGAATATAATAATACTACAACACAGAAATGTACCATTTTGGCTTCAATGGGCATGGTAAAGAACTATATCTCCTAAGGACTGCAGGAGTCTTTTGGCCTCTCCCAGTGTCTTGGGGCACACAGAGTCGTTTATATTCCTGTAAGATGGAGCCAATTTTGTCTGACTGGACAAGCAAGCTCTAATAGCTGGTGTACAAAGGAGAAATAAAGGTGAGGAGTGATAGTTCTGCTGATTTCTTGCTTCACAGCCCAGACTGGGATAGGTAGGAGCCAGGCTTTATGCTCCCACGAATGCAGAGAATACGGTTCCCTTCATCGGGAATGCAGCTGGTGTTTACCTCCTGCAGGTTGGGCAAAACCCAGCCATCTCCCATACTGACCTGTCTCATACTCCCGTCTCCCACTGGAGGACTAAGCAGGACCATAACATTCCCATGTCATCATCATCATTTAAATGTGCATTTGGAGGAGGGGATGTTTGATTTTGGAGAGAGAAGGAGAGCAAGAGAGTGCCTACAGCATAATTAAAAAGTTGTTGCTCTAATTTTTCTCCTCATTTTAGAATCCTCTGTTGGCTTTAATTAAGTGCTCAAATTAAGATCGTAAGGCAAACAACATCTGATGATTTTTTTTTTTTAATGAAAGCAAGCTCACTCACTAGGTGGATTTCTCCTCAGGTGCTCACTGCTCTAATATAGCCAATCCACATGGGTACCTCTGCAGGCAGCCTTCTCTCTTCCTGAGTGCTCGGGGGTTAAGAGGTGCTCTTCCATCCCTTTTCTCCAATGCCTCCAACTGTGTTGTGCAAAGATGTTCACGGTTCTACAAATATTTGAAGGATGGGAACAGCAAGGAAGGGGAGGAATGGTTGAGGGTTGTTCATGGATACATAACTAGGGGCAAGGAGATGAAGTGGAGCACGGGTAAAATTAGGTTGGATATCAAGACAAACTTCTTAAGTGTCTGTTAGATCATTTGTAAAACAGTCCCTCCAAGGGAGCAGTGGAAATTATCCATTGGTTGAATCTTTTCAAAGCCCTTGTCTCCCCAGTCACGTGCCCATTGCAGAGGCTGCTCACCTAACACATGTTATGGATGTAATCAGACAACCCTTCTGTGAAGACTGGAAGGGTTATTATCCCATCCCACATATGAAGGAACAAGACAGGGAGAAATTAAATGCCATGCTGTAGCCATACCAGGATTTTATAGCAAAAATGGGAAGTAAATTCAGGCCACTATAAGCACAGCCTCAGATAGTATGCTACCTCTAGGACATCTAAGTCTTTACTGTCACTGGCCTGGAAGTATATGTCTTGCTTCAGGAGACAGGCAATTTTCTTTTCCCTGGGAGAGGCACAGCTCTGTCCGTCTCTCAATGGACAACTTTGTGCACTTCTGTCATTTGAGGATCCATTTGTGTCACAGAAAGGAGATGTTGACCTGTACCAGTGAGTCTAACTTCAATGCAGAGTAGAGGGGTGAGGATTTGCTCCCTTTTTGGCCGATACCTCATTGGTTAGGACACTTGTCAGGGAATGGGAGACCTGGGTTCTAGGCCTATGTGATCTGGAGGAGTTCAATCCTACATCTCCTACCTCCCAGGGGAATGCCCTAATGATCAGGCGAGACAGAACCAAGGGGTTGCTTCCTTCCCTCCTGTTGAAGATGGGCCACTGGGCAGTAAGGCAGAATGAAACTATCATAGGGCTGAATATGAGGAAGCCAGAATAGGTATGACTGTGGCACAGCGAAGATGGTGCTACCCTGGGAAGAAGTAACCTTCAAAACCATTTTTATCCAATGGATATTACTGAAAAAACCATGAGCAGCATTGCAAACTGGAGTCCAAATCCAGGGCTTCCTTCCCCCCAGCAGAGTATGTACACCACAGAATCAAGGTACTTTATGCTGCTCTTTGGGCTTTTTCATTCCTTTTTGCCCAATACATTGAACACCTTCAAGAGCAAACTGGATGCTTATCTTGCTGGGATCCTATGACCCCAGCTGACTTCCTGCCCTTTGGGCAGGGGGCTGGACTCGATGATCTTCCGAGGTCCCTTCCAGCCCTAATGTCTATGAAATTTATGAAATCAATAGGGCAGCTGCTGCAAAAGAGAAGTCTGTGCCATCAGCCCTTCCTAGCCCATAGTGAGGCTGAACAGGGCCACAGATCCAGGCCCTTCACTTTCTAGGGCAGCCTGAGCCCTTTGGTTTTTGGACAAAGGGTCGGTGGGTCTTCCTGTTGCCACAATCAGTATTCAGTGTGGGATTTACTCTTTCTAAGGAATCAGGATCCAATTGGGTCACAACAAAGGTTAAGTGGAGGTAGACTTCTAGTTGGACAATCTCCTAAGCATGCACAGTAGCCAAAATCCAGTCACCTAGACCTTTTCAGTCTTAAATAAGAGATGGATGAAAAGAAATCAACAGGTCCTAGTATTAAGAACTAGGGTATGGTTCTGATACAGATGCAAAGTCCAAGGGCTGAGCTCCTGGAGAGTCAGGAGTCTGAAGACAGAGTGAGGGGGAACCAGCAGCTGGTGCTCAGGTCAAGGTGAACCAGGAGTGTGAGCCAAGAGTCGGGGCCAGAGATCTAAGTAAAACAATGAAGTGCAGGGAGCTCAAGAGCATTGCCTAAGTCAGCGGTTCGCAAACTTTGATGGATTGCACACCACCAATTTAAAACGACACCACAAGAGACAAGGCTGTCTTTCAAGTTACTTTATTTTTTGCCCATGAAAGAAAGGAATTTGTTATACTCCCCCTTTATTATTCTCCCTTTGTTATACTACTTCATTATACTATGATATTAATGAAGTGTACAGTACATTTCAGATATATAATACAAAGAGTGGTTTTGATAGTCTCTGTCTTTGGATGTCCAGCTTGATAAACCATAAAGGGGCCTAATTTTCAATGAGCAGGAGTGGGCACACAGAATATTATAAGTCAGGCCTAGGGTCTCAATCTAGACCCTCAAAATTGAGTCATCTACAAGTTGATTTTGAAAAACTTGACCAAATCCCCTCATTCACAATGTAGATCCAGGCATTTATGTTTTGCCCACGGATACTTGTGCCTACAGACTTCAATAGGACAAGAGGCAACAGCCAAAGGAGTTGTAAAGGATGAGGAGGAAGAAGATAAAGATGATAAAGAAAAGAAAATGATCATGAGTTGATTGAAGGCCTAATCCAAAACCTGCTAAAAGCAATGCGTCTTCCATTTATTAAAGTGGCCTTTTTTCAAATCCTCTGAAAGCAATGCCCATCTTGATGGTTAAGTGGGGGTTTTATTTGTTTTTGTTTGGGGCTTTTTTCCCCCTTACTTCATGTATAGCCTACAGTTTTGTAAGTCTGGCTGGATATTACGTCTCAGCATAATTTGACTGGCTCGAATAAAAATACCAAAGGGAAATGAATAGAAACAAGTGTATCCCACCCCATCCTCAAAGGCGCTCAGAGAATGCATGCATGCCTGGTCCTGACTTGTTAATAACCATAAAAGACAGCAGTTGGAAGCATTTAATACAGCCGTATGAACCATGCACACTCTCAAACAGCTTCATCTGGTGTATTCCTTCCCAGTGGCAAATAAAAAAAAATTACTATAATTAGGGAATAATTCTGTTAAATTTGGTCCAATAAAAGCTTTATTAAAAGAAAGAAAAGATCACCCTTAAAGGCTAAGCTGCAGAGAAGCCAAGGGTAGCATGGTAGAGTTATTTTTCTGATTATATTATGTGACTCCTGAAATGCTATAAAGTGTGAAAGAGGAGGGCTAGATGGAGTTCTAAATGGGCTCCTTTCATCACCAGCAAATCTTCCCATATCTTGAAGCCACAGCCCTAATCACTATGAAGGGTCAAGATTTTTGGGAGGCACTGATGCTGTTCAGCAAGGTACAAAGCTTCTCTAGGGCACAGCAGCATACCTGCTGCCGCTGTTTGGGATATGCTTCCATTACAGCCATGGCACTAACTGCAGGGTAATTTAGACATCCCTGGGCTACCGCACAACTATCCAACTTGTGAAGCAGTAGCAGTCTGTACTACAGAGTAATGCAGAGCTCTGTGTGGGCTGCAAAACCTGCCTGAGAAGCTTGGTTGTAGTTTGGCTCTGTTAGTCTGTGCCTTTCCTAGGCTAATACCACCAGACACAGGGTTTTGATTAAGCATCATTTCTATAGGCCTGGAGTTTTCCCACACTTTTGCTGGGTTGGGGCTGATGAGCCCCAGAGAGTCGTTCCACTTTGTCCTGAGGAAACAAACAGCTCTCCTATTTATTTTAATGGGCATTACATAGATGTTGGCAGTGGAGAGGTATGTTCAGATACCCTAGCAAGCCAGAGAATAGGTGGGCCATTGAGATGGCTGCTACCCTGGGAAGGTGTGAGCCCTAGGATCTGGCCTGTACTCTTACTCTGAATGGTGCAGAAACCTCCCCACTTCTCTCCTTCCATTTTATCCAATGAACACTAAATGGAAGATGCAGTGGCTCAGCTTCAAGAAAGCCATGGGAAATGCCCAGCCTGTGATCTGGTGCTTAGAGCTGTGTGTCAAGATGAAGAAAAGCTGTAGGTTCAAACCTCCTCAAGAGCTGGCGGGGCTTAGAAGCTGTGTGAGTGCCCTGGCTACTTGGCTAAAACAGAAGATGCTCTCTTTCTCCTCTATCCACATAAGAACTTGTTCAGATACAATTTGGGGATTTATGCTTGCTCAGGTATCCACAAATGGAACTGCATAACTGTGGACCTGGTCAAAGGGTAGTGTACTGCATGCGCTCAGGAGTCATGCAGATGATGACCAGGAACAACGGCCTCAAACTTTACCAAAGGCAATTGAGGTCGGAGATCAGGACAGCTTTTTGTCTATGAGGGTGGTCAAACATTGGAACAGGCGGTCTGAAGAAGCTGTTTAATTTTCACCCCTGAAATTTTTTAAGAGCAGTTTAGACAGATAGTTTGTGGGGAGGGTTTATTCAGGAATGATCCTGCCCTGAGGAGTGGTCTGGATTAGGGTATAGTGATAAAAATTATAATGTAGAGATGCCTCCTAATTTAGAGTTAGTAATAAAAGTTATAATTTAATGATGCCCCCTAATTTAGAGTTAGTAATAAAAGTTATAATTTAAAGATGCCCCCTAATTTAGAGTTAAGTAGCTGTTACTTTGCTAGAGTCCGAAGGAGTCTGTAGAGCTTACACACTGCTCAAGATTAAGGTTTGTTGTTCATAGGGTCAGACGGGACCTCAACCGATCATCGAGTCCAACCCCCTGTCTAGGCAGGAAAGAGAGCTGGGGTCAGATGACCCCAGACAGATGCTTATTCTCGTTCTTGTATCCCTGCATTTATTGAATCTGGTGATTGCTACATAGATGAGCCTATGGAGTCCCTTCCAGTCCTGCTTTCCTATGATCCTACGGCTGCATCCACAGTTGTGGAGCTTTTGCCAAAGCCAGCAGTTGCATGGATGGATCAGTGTCATTTGGGTACACATAAGGACTAGGATCCTTCCCTAACCCTATTGTCCTCTTTAATTTGACTTGCACTCTGCAGCTCTCTGGTAAACCTTTATCGAGATTAGAGCAGTACTGTACAGTAGCATATATTAAAATGGGTTAAACTGTGAAGGAAGGTGGTGTTCGCATCTGTATTACCTCCCTGTGCTGCTGCAGAACTGTTGTCCGGCTAATGCTTAGGGGTGTTCTGGCCTTCAGACATTATTAAGTAATAGAGCAGGTTGGGACCTAAGTATTTATTCTGATGTGCTGTAATACGGGCTGTTTTCTTACAGCCCACATCCTCAGCTGACATAAATGAGCATGGCTCCATTGAAGCTAAAGGAACTAGCCCACTTTACATCAGTGAGTAAATACCAGAGAACTGTTAAGCAAATTAACCAAACTGGAACGTCTGGTGCACAGTCTTGCAATGCTCTTTCCTGTCTCTTTGCATCTGCCAGCCAGTGTGGTACAGCCTTTTACTCGCCTGCCCAGACTTAGAAATGTCCAGAATGATCAATTTTCACCAAACTGCTCAAGGATAAAAATCTCACCATTTCTGCCAGCAAAAAACAGTCTTTTTTCTCAACCAGACAAATAGCACTATGTCCCCAGAGAATCGGACCCTCCATAAGAAGATAAAGACTACTCATTCTTTTGAATTAGATGGACAACCACCATCTTCTACCCTGTGAAAGAGCATGTATTGGCCATAGCTGGAAACAGAGTGTAGTGGGCGTATAAAGCTGAATATTATACCAGTAGAGTACTAAGAATCAGGACCCCTTTTATTAATCCTTATTGATCATTACCCATATGTGTTTATTATTATTAATTGATCCACTAAGATGGACTCCGGTTTCTAAGAAAGCCAACTGCTGAGGTGCCCACTCGCCTTCTCCTTATCAATTCTCTGATATTTTGCAGTTGTAAGAAACTGAACTGAAGGCCATTATCCAGCACACAAAGAGGCACCTTTCTCTTTAAGTGGTTTTCCACTGCATTCGATTTCCAAATGTATTACATGGGTCACATTATGGGCTGCTGTCACATGGAAGCCCCGGTGTAATTCAACATGACACATGACAAGTAGAGATGTGTTGAAATACCTGAGACTATTAGATCCAAACAGCCTCCTGTTAAAGTTTTTTACAACCGCATAAATAATCTTCTAGCTGACCAGTCTCAGAGGAAATACTAGAGCGCAGGTAGAAATGTATAGTTGCGGCTTGGGATCTCTAGAAGCTGCCTGCTTCTTTTCCTCTTTTGATATTACTCAAGGCAATAGGGATGAAGTGAATTGTCCTGTTTTTGCTAATCCTTCCCTTCATAATAATAATAAATCAGAGACGAGAGAGACCTAAAAAGATATCCTGGCCAGATCCTGCTGTGGTCACTTTGCAGCTGGAAAACCAGCTTAGCAGACGCCTTGTGAATTCCTTCTTCATGAATGAGCTTTCAGATGGTGAAAATCTAGTGCAGTGGTTCCCATATCACCAGTCTTCTGGATCCTGGTATTAGGAGCATGGCAAGGAGGAGCATGGCCATCATACCCCTGTACCAACTGTTACCCAGTCACTAGAGCAGTCTGTTTTGGCCATATGCACAGCGCCATAAATTAGAGCAGCTCAGTGGGAATATGCCTGGTTCTGGGATAATCTCAGGCTATTAGGAGTAATCTCAGGCTATTAGGAGTGTAAACTAAGCATAAAGCTATTTTTACTATACTTTCCAGGCCCTGCATGTAACGTGGCTTCTCCAGACCAGAAAGAGTGAATTCCATCCATTCTGAATAGATTCTTATATTTTTTTAAACAGTTAAAAACCACCCTAAGGTTGTCATTTTCTAAGGGTCCCAGTATTCTTACTATCCTTTAGTAAGGCTACAGCATGTGGCCTTATTGGGTGAGCTAAAGTGAAGTGCTGCCGATCCAGTAGTACCGAACACAATCCTCTCCCTGGGCATGAGAACTGGATACTGTATTCTACCACTGGTCTCATCACTGCAGAATTATAGCACTTCTCTTCAATACCTCCCTTAGTTATATATCATCGAATTATCTTAATCCTTTTGGTCAGGACATTACACTGGGACCTCCAGTTGAGCAAGTTCTCCAAGTGGGCCTGCCTTGTTTTCAGCCTTGATAACCATTTCATCAGTCTTTTAGGGATGCACACATTTCATCAGTGGTGGTTTCATATCTACCTTCAGATCACTGATGAAAATGTTAAATAGTGTTGGGTCTAATATCCAGCCTGGTG
Source organism: Alligator sinensis (assembly GCF_000455745.1). Classification (NCBI taxonomy): domain Eukaryota; kingdom Metazoa; phylum Chordata; order Crocodylia; family Alligatoridae; genus Alligator; species Alligator sinensis. The sequence continues at coordinate 828,901 of NW_005842158.1, read as the reverse complement.
GTACTTCCCAACTAGAAACATCCATCCCCATTCAGTGGGGACACCGCTACCTTTTAAGATCTGTGAGTTAGCCAATTCTTAATCAATTTAGCATGTGCCTTATTGCTATTGTACAGTGCTAATTTTTTAATCAGAATGTCATGCAAAATTCTATTACATCTACACAGTTACCTTTATCAACCTAACTGGTAATTTCATCAGTGACTGAATCTTGTTTGACAAGCCCTATTTTCCATAAATCCATGTTGACTGGCATTAATTACATTCCTTTCCTTTAATTCACTATTTAATTCACTAGTCACTAAATGAATCACATATCAGATTTTCATTATTTTGTCCAGGATTGATGGTGGGATAACTGGCCTATAGATATAGAAGTCAACCTGCTTTTTTTTTTTTTTTTTTAATATTGGCAAAGCTTTATCATCTTTCACTCTTTTGGGATTTCCCTGATTGTCTAGGATTTAATCAGAATGAATATTGATGGGCCAGAGAACTTCCTACCAGCTCTCTAATAACTTCTCAATGAAAAATATTTAGTCTCTGATTTTAAAAATAATTATCATTAATAGATATTATCTGACATTCTCCTGGGTCACTCATGGACTGGATAGTATATCATCCTAAAAACACACATTATTTTGCTTCTTTCCAAATACAGAACAGAAATATTTATTGAAAAGTATGCCTTTCCTGCATCATTAATAGTTTTAGCATCCCCAGATAATAATGGGCCTATGCCATTGATATTATTTCTTTTGTTGTTATATCCTTTAAAAAAATCCTTATCTTCTGTAGTTTCCTTTATCAATTTTCTACTCATAACTTCTGTTTTATACTGATTGCTATTTATTTTTCCCTGTCCCCATTTTGTCCTTTTTTACTTTTAATCAATATCTTCACTTTACCACTGAAGAAAGGCAGCTATTAGCAAAAGTTATCCTCATTCTTGATTGTGGAATTATGGCTTTTCCACCTCCTAATAAATCTCCACTTTTCATTCACATTATGCTGTCTGAATTTGTCCTCCCTGTTAATGATGATCATAATTTCCTTTGACATTCAGAAATCAGCTCTTTTGAAGTCTGAAGAATGCATATTATTGATTAGAAATCTCCCCTCTTTAACCATACTAAGTGTATTTAAGTCATGATGACTCGTTGCCAACTTTCAGGCAACTGCCAACTTCTAGGCCAGTGATTAATTCATCATTGACCATCAAACTGAGGTCCAAATGGAACAATTTCATGTTGATGTGCAATCCATTTTGTGCTAGATAATTATGATGTTTAAAAAAAAAATCTAAGGTTGTTATACGACTGGCTGCAGATGTCTCCTAAACTGAAAGTCTATATTAAATACAATTCAACCCAAATCCTATTCCATCACTTAGAGGGTTAACTCTTAAACACTGTTAATCCCTTATTTTGCCTCACAAGTGGGATGCTATCCCCTCCAGTAAAACACACTGATTTCTACTTCTGTCAATGGGCCAGAATCATGCACCATCACGGGCTGATCCTGTTCTGTCCTGCAGAGATTCAGAGCTCTCCCCTACTAGAAGCCTTAATAAAACTCTGGCAGGCAATTCTCTTCTATGTAACAGAAAGGCACTGTTATATATTCCCTTCATGTTAGTATCCGGCTTGCTTGGAGAGGAGGTATTTTGTTGGGATCCAGCTCAGGTGTGTCACGTGCCGAAGTGACATGCAGGAGAACAGCCCCCCATAGTTAATCCAGTAGCCTAATGACCAGGAAGGCCTACCCACCTTTATTCCAACAGTGCAATAGTTAAAACACCTGCCCAATAAGAGACCTGGATCTTAGACCCAGCTTAGCCAGAGAAGGTTTAAATCGAAATTTCTCCCTTCTCAGGCATGGCCCTAACTATTAGGCTATGGACTAAATAAGGCTGAGGCTCAGTCCTCCATCTCCACCTTTAGGCTGAATGCAGTGAAGGGTGCAGGGGTGCATAATTTGAAAAGAGTTGAAATACTTCATTTGAACCTTTTCAATGAAATGCTTTGCCCCTTTCATTTTGGAAAGAGCGAAGTATCCACATCTATTTCTAAAGAGTAAAAATCCACCCGAATGAAACAAAAAGGTTATTTCACATCAAAGAAACCACAATGATTATTATTTTGAGGAGGGGGGGGGGGGGGGGAAGGAGGGGAACAAAAAAGAAAATCCATATGTTCTGGGTTTATCCAAAAAATGAAGAAAAAAAATTCTCAGTTTTTTTTCAAGTCACACCTCCCCGCTCTGCTGAAGAAGAAATGATTTACCCAGCCTCACTCAGGTGATTTGGAAACTTGGGAAAATGATGAGGACTTCTCTAAGGGAACCTCACCCTAGTTGCTCCATGAGTCAGGTAGGAAGAGATTCTGAATGAGCCTGGAGCGATCATTTTGGATGCCACCCAGGTGAAACTGTAGCCTCAAGGACTGGATGAGTTTTGCTTTGAATTTCAGGATTATTGTAGGACAACATTTGAAATAAAATGTATGGGGTATTAAAAGTTATTAAAATAATTTAAGAATCAATTAATCATCAGCCCTTGTGCACCATCACATTTCTCCGAGCCCTGTAAGAATGATAACTTGGATGAAGCTCAAATAGCACCTTCCTGCTTCTGCACAGATCTGCCTATTGGCAGGCGTTTCCAAGCCATTTTTTCCTCTGGTTCCCTTTAAGAGAAATCCTCTTTGGAAGTTTTGGCAGCTATTTACACATGCTTCTAACTCATCTCCTAAATTCACTGGAGGTGACCTGAGCAGTGAATTCTCCTGTAAAACATACAGATACCTCACAGGGAGACCTGGTCATATGTTTTTGATAACTGCTGTTTTGTATAACCACGATGAGGTCCTTCTCTACACCTATTCCCCTCTCTTCCCCACAACCCCTTGCTTTTCTAATCAACACATTATGGATGCTGAAATAAAATCTGACCAAGCAACTTAGCTTGCATTAGTGGGACCCTGGTCCAGTGATTACTTAAATGCATTTTCAAAGGACCCTGAATAATGATGTGTATACATATTACTGTAAATGGCTCACTTACATATGCATGGCAGGCCTCCATACCCCCTTGGATCATATCAAATCTCTCAAGGTAATCAGGGATGGGGAACCTGCCAGGTATAACCATTGAGATGGTAACCATTCTGCAGGGGGGAATTCTTTGCTAGGAGCCTGCTTACACTATCTTCATGGTGATCCCAGGAGCACATTTGAGAAATAGGGACCACCCAGTTGCTACGCTGCATGCCAAACCCTGGGCAGCGTTGCTGACTTAGCATGGCTCTGAGAATGGGTCCAGAGCTGTGCTCACGCTATACCCAGCTTGCTGCACAGTGTGTGCTCAGCACCTTACTAAACCAGCTCACCTCCAGGCTGAGGCCTGGGCAATGCAGGTTGAGTAGATGAAACACATTTCTTGGTTGTGTTCCCAAACTTACCTCAAAGGCCCATGTGCAGGGAGGCTAGACCCAATGATCTGTAAGGTCCCTTCCCACCCCTAACAACTTCGAAGCTATACAAAGACCTGCCCTGCCTCAATGCTCAACAAATTCTCCAGCATGGCATTAAGGAGATATCACCATGCTGAAAACACAGATATTTGGATGGGAGGCAAAGCTAATATCCTGACCATCTGCAGTTCTTAGATATGCCATACGCTATCAGGTATTCTGGTCTTTGTCAGAGGTATGGCACCACCCTTCAGTGTGCACTCAGATATCCCCAGGCTCACTTTTCCATCATGGGAAATCTGCTCCTGCTCAGGATGCCAGTCTAATGGTGAAAACACTGGACTGGGGCTCAGAAGAGTTTTGTCCAGTCCACAGCAGTGCTGCAGAGTCCCTGTGTGACTTTTGGCAAGTCATTTATTTTGGCCATGCCTCAGTTGCACATCTCTTCCTTCTTTCTTGTTCCTTATCATCTGTCTATACAGGGGCTGCGTTGCATTGTGTGCAGCAAACAGCATGATGGAGCATTTGTCCTAGGTGAGTCTGTAAAGCACTGCTGTAATACATCTAAATACAAATAGCACTGGGGCACCTGCTAGTTGAGATGGGGTGGCTCAGCCTGCTCCCTGAGGTGTCGTGCCCAGGGCTGGTAGCTCCTTCTTTCTTTTGCAGCAGCTCGTCACAGACTCAGAACAGCGTCTCCTGCCTCTCCTGTCATTGCAGAGCTGTCTCTCTCGCGCTGCCCACAGTGACCCAGGCAGTGCGAAATGCCATTTGAAAAGCTGTACGAGCGGCCGGCACACAGCGAATTCCAAATGGCTTAGGCCATGTGGGAATAGTCTGCCTCTGCCACTCAAACCCTTCTTTTTCCCCAGGCCAGCATTAAAAATGAAGTAATGCCTCTGACCCAGGCCCATTACCATACACTGGATAAACAACGATTAGGAAATTAGGCAGGGGTGATAGCGGGTAGGGTAGGAGGAAGTTAAAACACAAAACAAAACAGAGGACGAGGATGCCGCCGTCTCTGCTTTTAGAGCGCCCAGCTTTTCTTACTAATGCTTTTTAATAGAGAGCTATACTAAAACAGTGTGGGCTGTTGGGCATGCTGTTCTCAACATGTGGCCAACATACTTGGCCACGCACGTTGGAAGATTAAAGAGCACACACCCACAATTTATTACATGATTTTGCCTTCGTCATTTTGTTTTGTTTTAATTTTTAACAGATAGAAGCAAATGGCAAAGGAGATGACTAACTTCCCTGCTTTAAGACAATGCAGGGCTGTGTTCTGAAGAAGCCCTGTTAGGGCACTTATTCATTATGAATCGCTCATACAGATCCCCTAGAAATAAATAAATGCCATCCTTTACCAACTGTTTCCCTCCTCCCAGCCCTTTCTTTTCTTTTCCGCAGACCTACTCTGGTCTCTTAGGCTCATGTTTTCCAAACTCGGCTGGCTTAATTCAGTCATTTTAATATCCCAGGCACTAAAGAGAATAGAAGCAGGAATCAGGTTTGTGCTGTTAGATTGATAAACAGATGCTAAGCCGATGTGACACAGATGCTACTGCTGAGCCAGGAAAAGCAGGTCAAGGTTATCAGGAGAAAGTGCAGTACTGTCTCATAGCTGTAAGCAAAAAGTCCCCACGTGGAGCCAGCTTGCTCTCTCTCTCTCAGTTGTCTGGTGGTAGCAAAGGATAGTGGTATGCATGCATCTCAGGAACTTTTTTTAATTAACCACTGTAAAAAGTGGAATCATTTAACATTTTACGCATACATTTTATTATATTTACAAAGCAGCTGATGAGCCACGGAGAGAAGCACAGGACATATATGGGTAGCTACTCTGTATCAGAGAGGCGCTGATTTTTCTCCCAGGGCTTACAGAGGGAACAAAAATTGCTGCCACAATCAGTCCAGAGCAAGGCCATAAACTGGACTTGATGAGCCCATTTAAATTGCACCAATATTGCGTGAGATACCCTGGCTTGTGTTATGTAGGTGGTCAAGCTGGACATCCACAATTTTGTCTTCTACCCTTAAAAAACCTGACATTCGCAAGGTGACAGCAAACCATCTGGGTGTGGTTTCAGGGAAAACACACGCATCCTGAAAGGACAGCACCTGAAAGACAGCCACCTAGCCAGGGCCATTTGACCCCAGCATCCTTTCCTGCCCATGGCAGCAGGTCAGACTTGATGATCTGCTCAGGTCCCTTCTGACCCTACCTACTATGAAACTATGAAGCGGCAGTATTTCGATGTAAGTTCTGTAATGAATCCCTTCCTGGTATGAAAACCCATATTATAAAAATAGAAAAATATTGACTCAGAGCGAGGAAAAAAGACTCTGCACTGCATAATGTATGGGTTTTTAACCATTAGCGCAAGGTCATATTGTTCAATGGATAAAGAAAATACAGGGAGTATAACTGGGATCTATGCCCTGTTCTCTCCCTGATTTGCTGTGACTTTGAGTAAGTCACATCACTTGCCTACACCTCTGTTTTCCTTTTATGAGCTGCCTCTTCAGGCTGCAAGTGCTTGGGGAAAGTGACTTTTTCTTCTGATGCTTTTGTACAGTGGCTGGGACTATCACTTACTGCATAAGATTATTGACAGCACCCAGAGGTCCCAAATGAGATTAGAGCCTGTAGGGTTTGGTATATAATAGAAATAATAAATAATAAATAGCCAGTCTGCATGAAGGTAGAGGAAGCTATGTTTGTCATAAAATCTGGTCTCATGCAGTGCCCAGGACGGACTGCAGCTTCTAAGTGCCCCACAATGTATGGTGAGGAGACTGTTGTCTGCAGAGTGCCTGCCTCTTTTGGAAGGGGGCTAGTGAATGAAGCGGAGGGGTGCAGAAAGGAAACAGTGGCCTCATGATTCAAGCAGATTCAAGCATCATGAGTCTATCTGGATCTCCAGGGCCTATGACGGAGATGCTGGGGCCTGATCCATCCTGGTGGTGTTGTGCGGGGAGCGCCTCTTTAATCATAAAGATTAAGCATAGGGCTGCATTTGCTCAGCACATGAATTTGTAAGGCAGAAGTTGGTAACTCTCCCCATTGACTGTAAAGGGAGCTGACTGTATCTTTGAATCACCTATGTAGGGGCTTGATTTTTAAGCATAGTGAAGCCTGAGTTGGAGGTGCCTACTGGGCCAATCTAGATTTGGCCTGTAAATCTGAATTGACAACAGCGACAGCATCAGAAGAAAGCCCAGGAAGAAATTAGTAATTCTCTCCGCCATGTAGGGTTTGGATGGCATCCAGTAAGTAATGCATGAGGTTGCCCACTGAACAAAAGAAATAGTTACCCACTCAGTGAATATTATCCTTTCTCTGTACTGAATGAGGCACAGGACTGAGGGAAAATTAATGTCTGCCTATATAATTATAGGCTGTATCATGATAATGCATGTCCCTCACTTATACATACACAAGCAATTGTAATTCTAGCCTTGCAAACTTGTTAGTACATGACTTGCATTGTTAGCATTCTTTTCGCGAGCTGTCATTTGGATGGCCTATATATGAAATAACAATGGACACAGTAAAATGCAAAACTACGTATAAATAGTACCTATCCTTGCATGTTTCCCTGTGTAATCATGGAACCCATACATTATAATTCTGCTATAAATTCCTGGAATGGTAAATGCCTTGATGCCCATGTTTCTGGAAACTCTGTGTGGTTTCATTCGGTCATAAACATCAGCTTCATAATAAAATGAACCGAGCTTATAATTGACATCTGCACCATTTCAGAGACAAATCTATCCCAGACATTATTCATAGTTACGTAGAGCTCAAGACCAGAAGAGGCCATTAGATCATTTAGTCTGTCCTCCTATATATCACAGGCCATTAAATTTTACCCACTTACCTTTGTGCTACCCCAACAGCTGGTGTGTGATTGAAGTCGCTCTTCCAAAGTACGCAAACAGGGTTTTAAAGAGTGTCCATGACCTGAAGATATCAAAAGATGGAAAATCCACCATCTTTCTTTGTAGCTTAAGTTGCTAAACACATTTAGAAAGTTTTTACCTGATTTCCAAGTTCAGTTTCTTTGTCTCTAGGTTGCAGCCATCTTTATTATGCCTTTCTCCACTAGGTTAAAACATAAAGTAATACCCAGCTTCCCTCCCTACCCCGCTACCCCCCCGCCATGAAAGTACTTATACACTGTAATCAACTCACCTCTTAATCTTCTTTTAGGTAAATTGAATAGACTGAAGTTCCTCTGTTATTTTAAAGCATTTTCTCCAGCCCTCAGAATATTTCTCCAGCTCTTTTCTGTACCTTTGCTTTTTTCCTAATTTTTTCAACATCCTTTCTGAAATATGGGTGCCAGAAATGGTTGCAGTATTTCAATATTACTCAGCCCACTTCTCTAGGCAGAAGTAAGATCCCATCCCTACTGCTCCTCACTGATCTTCTGTTTAGACATCTAAGGATTGCATTAAACCTTGTAGCCATGGCATTATACTGTTGTCTACATGCTGACTTTTAGCCCACCCTGATCAATAGATGCTTCTCAGAGTCCCTGCTTTCCAGGACACCATTCCCCATTATGTAGGCTATGGTCTGCATTCCTTGTTCCTACATGTATAGCTTTGCATTTGGCTATATTAAAATGCATTTTGTTTGAAGAGGCCCAGTTTACCAGTTCTCACAGTCATTTACCACTCAAAAGCCCTGTCTACATGGCAAACTTAATCTGCTCGACAGCAATGTCTTTGAATACACCACACAGGCAGCTTCCTAACTAGACATAGCACAGCTTCACCTGCATGGCACTACAGAACAGCTAAATAAACTGGAAGTGGGCTAATTGGTACTGTCATGCATTAGCCTCTCCACAGTATGACAGGGATGTGACTACCTGTCGTATGTGTTTGAGGCTGCTGCTGTCTGGCAAGGTTGCTGCATAGTCATGGCTTGACAGTCTGTGGGCATGTCTACATGTGCGTTAGTGAGCCATTGCTACTGCTTATTAAGTTTAATACCTGTAATATGAGGTATTACATAAATGTGCAGTAGCTGGCGCTAATGCGTAGTAGCAATGGTGCACGGCCTTTTCATGAAAATGTTTAGTAGACTAATTATACTGTGCATTAGTGCATCAGCACAGCTTTTGCCGTGACACAGTACTGTGCAGTAGACTTTGTCTACTGTGCATTAAACGTCTCATGTAGATGAACCCCGAGCTTCACAAATTTTATCACCAACAGTTTTCCATTCACTTCCAGGTCACCAACAAAAATTAGCACTGGGTCTAGTCCCATTCTCTGGAGAACTGCATTGAGGATGATTACTATTGAGCAATACTTGTTGAGATCCATTCGTTGATACAATGATCCTGTACTCACCTGACCGCTAAAGCACGTTCACTTCGATTCATAGTGCTTGCATTTAAGGCCTTCCTATCATAAATGAGACACATGCCACACACAGTATTGGTCAAAAGGTAAAAATACTAGGAGTTCCTTAAGTATCAATTCAAAATCAGCTCTATGTACTGAGTAGAAAAGTGAAAGTTCCCCTTCCCTCTTTTCCCTATGTGCCTGTTTGGAGGCAGCATGCCATCCCTTCCAGATACGACCTGGAAACACTGCCTTGTTAGAAGTCTCCTTCCACTTTTTCTATACTGCATCCATAAAACAAGCAAACCTATTAGCATTTCTTATACCTACCCACCACTATCCTGTCAACCATGAGATGATCCATACCCCTTTTTGCTAGAGAGGGTTTGCAACACCAAGACAGACTGAAAAACAACCGATTTCAACTTGGAAATGTTGCCATGTTGCCTTGTGGGAGGTTTATTGGTACCTCATGTTCCTATCATGTGTTTCCCTCCATAATCTGTGACCCTTTGTCGAACTACGTCTCTTGTCACGCACCAGGATCTGCCCTCATGCGGGGGGAGGACAGGGGGACAAGCCTTTTTGTATGACGAATCAAAATATTTTATGTTCTGGACAAAATATGTTGGCTTTTGACCCAAATAGTTTAGTTTGAGGCAATTTTTTCATAATAACAATTTTCTGCAGATGCTTTTAACAAAGCAGATGCTTTTTTTTTTTAAAAAAAGGGTGTAATCAACATCCACATTTTCTGTTAAAATGGTTTGGAAGCATATTTTTTGACCAAGTCTAGGTTTTTAGGTGAAATGCACTCATTTTGTAAGGGTTGGGGATACATGGCAATATTTAGGCCCACCATGTGCTATTCAGGATGACTGACTCATTAAAGTGGAATGGATCAATGTTTATGAGATCATAAATGTTTAAGACTGTATCTTATGAGGCATACTCAGTAGGCGCATCTACACAAGACACTACATCGCTGTAGTGATGGGCTACAGTGATGTAGCATTGGCGGGCACTAACTGTAAGGCTGCTGCTACTGTGCAGTAGGGTCAGAAATGATCTGTGTGCCACCAGGACTGAGCTTGCAAGTACTAAATAACTGCTCAGTATCAATTGCACAGTGGGACGCATGTGTAGACGCACAGTTTATGCACACAATGAAGGCTCATTGACTTGAAGTCAACCGGACCCCATGAAAACCTAATGGTTCAGAAGGGCAGGTGATCAGGACCAGTGCATTGGGGTGACAAGATTGTAACATTTTCAATTCCTGTGTCAGTTGGTGCTTTTTCACTTCTTAAGGTGACTAGACTAGAATTGAGATGGAGCAAAGGTTCTTTGGGGTGGGAAGACAGAAAGGGAGTAATCTTATATATATTTTTCCACACCATTTTCCCCAGCCCTGCAAGAGAGTTACAATCATTTCCTCTGAAAAGTGTGGCATGCAATTTTCCAACCTGCTATTTTCAGGGGCCGGCTCAATTACATTGTTTCTGCTCTAATGTGATAGTTCAGCCATTTCAAGTTAATTGTTAATCGAGCCCAGAAATAATCTCTCTTTCAGAGTCTTGAAATGAAGTTGGAAGACCAAAGGAAAAACAAAAAACAAAAAAAAAAAAGAAAAGGAGGGAGAAAAGAAATCAACTCTTTTATTACCTTTGTCATCTCAATAATCTCAAAAAAGGTCTTGATAGTAACAACCAGAATGGCCTCAAAGATGTTATTACAAGAGCAAAAATAATCCACATTGCTTTTCTGCCATTTTTATATTGTTTCTTTCACCTGCTAGAAAAAGAAGTAGATCATAGCTCCACAACATAAACTCCCTAGGTGCAGACCTGAGCTTTTAACTCTTGCAGTCGCATGACTCCAAGGACACTCACCAGTGGCTCTGCTGAGCCACTTAACAGCCAAATTATCAAACAGGTGAGATGAAAGCACAATAGCAGTTAATTGGATTTTACAAGCTCACACATCTCACTCAAACTGTAAAACCACTTCATTAGGAACTTCTCATCTGACTTGACAAATGTGGCTTTTCTCCAAATCTAAGGTTTTCCACTGTAGGTATTTCTATGAGATACAAACAAGTTAATAAATGTTTGAAGTCCCAGTTCCTTTACTGAGTGACCCCTCCAGAGCCTATTAACACCTGTTTTATGGAAAGCAGAGCAGGTAGCCACCTCCGCCATGTGTTGGCACTCTTTAAAAGGCTTTTAATGCTTTGTGTTTCGGGGCATAACACACTAAGACGTTCCCAGAAAAAGCTTGAGTTAAAAAAAAAGGAAAAACTATGATCAACCTGGTAATTGCCTAAGATAACAAAGCTGTTAGCGTAGGGCTGAAAACAGAACAAACTGAGGTTTTGGTTGCATTAGAAAGTGTTGGCCAGTGAGATAAATCAATAAGGCTATTCCCCAAAACCCTCCCTAATGGAAATCCAGCTTAGTTCTTTGAGTTGCTGACAAAAATCAGCTGTATAGTAGGACCTTCACATGGTTAGCTCCCTTAGCCCCCTGGAAAGATGAGGGCTTGTGAACTAGGTAGAGGTCTATAGAGCTACAGCAAACAATTTTAAGTTCATCATGGGGGCACAGAAGGGAATTGGTGAGTATTTATTCACCAAGGCGCCCCCGGGGGTTACAAGAAATAATGGCCACAAGCTAGCAGAGAGCAGATTTAGACTGGACATTAGGAAGAACTTCTTCACAGTTCGAGTGGCCAGGGTCTGGAATGGGCTCCCAAGGGAGGTGGTGCTCTCCCCTACCCTGGGGGTCTTCAAGAGGAGGTTAGATAGGCATCTAGCTGGGGTCATCTAACCCCAGCCCTCTTTCCTGCCTATGCAGGGGGTCGGACTCGATGATCTATTGAGGTCCCTTCCGACCCTAACATCTATGAATCTATGAATTGTATGGGATTGCCGAGTGCAGCTGTTTGCTGTGGCTTTTATTTCAAAAGGTGCTGCTTTTCTGGCTGGCTGTGGGACCGTAGATGCGTTTCTTTGAAGTCAAAGCTGCTGCGAACAGTTGCACGGCTTATCCTTCTTTTGGCAACCTACTGCAAATTAAGCAAGTTGTGAACCATCCCCACACAACAAATCTGAATTCTACTATACCAGCCAAAGACATGTTTTGCTCATGTAATTGCTTCTACCCTAGGGCCTTTGCCGGCATAGCTATGTTGGTTAGGGATGTGAGTTTTTTCGTTCTTCCAATATAGCAGGAAACTTCTCAATGCAGAGACTAGGTCTGAATTCAAAAACTGTGCTAAGAATTATAGAAGCAATGTTTGATCCAGCCTGGTCTTTAGACTGATGAATTCAATGGAGGGAAAGGTTGCAATGAAATGCCACCTTAGGTGCAACAAATGCCATTTAAACTAATTCTGGATGAGCATTCCTAATTGCTCCTGTCCATTGGCATGTATAACTCCTAACTCTGGTTAATGTAAAACAACAGCTTGCAGTGTAGACACCTTGTAGAAAAAGGGCTGCTTTATGGTACGTGTGCAAATGCGATTTGAACATGTCAAAGATGCATAGAAATAAATATCCTCTATGGCCAGGGTTTTTAAAACAGTTACATGTGCAATTCCCTTTGTGTCCACTAAAATTCCCAGTCCATAATTTTATCATGGTTTGGACAAAATGGGAGAATAGATTAAACCGTTCCATCCACTTCAGTGCAGTTGATGAGAATGAATCACTAATGACTGAAGAAGGGCAAAGAAACATAATTTAGGCTCAATCTTTCTTGCCATGGCATTGGCAAGCAAGACCATTTTGATTTATCTAAGGTAAGGATCTGTCTTACTTACCTTCCTTTCCATAGGATGAAGAAAGACACATGCTCCTTTCATATAATAGTGAGATCACTAGAGTATTGTAATGGATAGTGGGAAATACTTTCACCAAAGGAACTTAAAAACAGGTCAAATGAACCTCTAAAGAATTCATAGCGAAACAGAGCAGTACTGGTTTAAAAAATCATGAATGAAAAGGGGAAGGCACTGTTTCTTTCCTCCTCACACTGAAGTCAGTAGGTGTTTGCCATAATTTGACTGGCCTCAATAGCGTGCTCCCAGCTAGCTGTTTGGTGGGGGGGGTTCATCTTTAATTTGTACGTCTGACTTAAACCTAGAGGTTAATGATTGTCCCGCACAAATATTCACTGGAATTCAAAAGTAACTTTCAATGACAGGATATCGATAACCCTTTTGCTTCTCCTTTTCCACCAACATTCAAAAGCTTGGGCTTTCATTAGCATGAATAGGGAATGCAAACTCCCCGCTGGGGTAGTCCAATATTCACCGCAGGCGAATTTCCAAAGGCATCTTTTATTATAAACTTTGCACTTCTCCATGGCCAAATCAGCTGTGCAGATGATTCATATAGGAAAGAGAAACACTGCGGCATGACGCAGAAGGAACTGAGGTAGCAAGGGCTCTGCATTATAACTCTGGTGCTGATATATGCAGCTTGCACATACATTATGCCAATACAACATTGACAAAAATACGGTTGCAAGGGTGCTCTGGGGCTGAGAGTCAAGAATCATTCACCACAGGCCAGTTTCTGATACTCTCGCTTATTTTGAATAGCTCTTTATTCTGGGAAGGAGTCCACTACTCAAGTGGAAGTGCCTGTAGGCTGAGGTGTTATTCTGCAGTTCTGTGTGCATCACAATAAAGAGCTTGTGTAATATCCTCCTTGCTTCACCTTTGCCTGTTTCCTAGAAAATACATGGAGGCAGGCTCAGTGCCTCGCTGCAAGCCTATTGTGTTGCTCTCCATGGATGGGAAAAAAGTTCAAGTAGCTGGGGAACAACCATGCCCAGCCATTCCTTGCTCTTCCTCCAGAGGTGGTGCACGCAGCTACTCTGGACTCCTTTAAGAAGCATTTGGATGCTTGTCTTGCTGGGATCCTTTGACCCTAGCTGACTTCTTGCCCATGGGGCAATGGGCTGGACTCGATGATCTCCCTATGTCTATGAAATCTATGAGTTTCGTGGGTACCATCAGTAGCCAGTTGCAAAGCAGACCAGTCATTAAGGCTGCTATTCTTATTCTGAAAAGCAGACCAGGCTTTATCTGGATCAGGACTGGGGCAACAGAAAAGTGGCTTAGCACCATCTTTTCCCCTCTGCTCTAGTTCTGCTCTACACTCAGCCAAACCAGAGACTCTGCCCTGCAGTCTCTTTTAACTTGGATCTGAACAGACCTGGCACCGTGTGCTTATCACAGTGATAACTCAGCCTTGTGATTTATATAGTGCTTTTCATCCCCAAATGAATGCAGCTGGGAGAACCTGCCACAGCAGGGAAGTCTGTCCTTTGCACTTTAAAAACAATGATGGTTCTGAGTACAAGGCTAGGCTTCAGCTGCACAAACGCCTATTTTCCCTCCATGTTGGCTCCTTTTCCCATGTGCGGGAAAACAGCACAGCTCAGGAATGTCCAAGCCCCCACAAGTACACAGTCATGCCATTAGACATGCTAATAGGCTAATAAGTTACCATGTGCCGCTGAAGAAATCCCAGTGTGCAACAATCACTGGTCTCAGGGCTTGCAGGGGGATGAGAGTGGAGACAACACACTGGATTCCCAGAAACAACTTGATGCAGGACAGATTTTGGGTAAAGACTAAGCCTGACATTTTTTATTTTCAATGTGCCAATGCAAATATAGTTACAGGAAAGTCCTAATATGCTCCTGGCTCCTATTGGATAGTATAGGAGGAAGTGCTTCAGCACTTTGCAATGCTTCAGCTAAAATGGTCACTGGACCCTTCTGAAGCACAGTCACTGCTGAGATGCTGACTCTAGACACGAAGGAGAGAACAAGGGTGGTTCACCCAGTATCACCACCACTGACCAAGTGAGCAGGGACGAGGTTGTATCAGAGGAACTAAAGATTTCTTTGCGATTCCTAGTTCCTCCTATACTAAGTTGCTTGAAGGAAGTTAACAAGGGGCACAATCCACACTAAATACATGTGAGCTGGGACACTGGGACATTTGAACAATATGACACAGGGAAAAAGGAAGGGCTTTATCATACATTTGCTGCTGTGGAGCATCTGCTTGTGTGTCTATATTCTTACTAGTGGGGACTGGGAATGAAAACATGGAAACCTACCTCTCTCCTGGACTGAGGACCAAATGATCACAGTTGCATTCACACTTACAGCAGGATAAGAGGGCACCTCAGTAGCTATCGAGCATGGGAGTTAGGAATACACTCTCTGTGTTCGAACTTGCTAGACCTGCAAGTGAGAGAAAAAACCCCTGGTCATACACAATTCACTTTCCCTTTTTAGCATCTTCTCTCTGCTACTGTATGACACAGGACACTGGGCAAGATGGACCTGTGGTCTGATCCAGTAAATGCAATTCTTGTGTTCTTCCATGAATAGTTACAATGCAGTGGTTATTTGCGGATGAAACATTATCCTCCTTTTGCCCCAGAGTAAAGTGTCTGTATGATCAGAATCTCAGAAATGCAGTCTTTAATCATGATTAAGGGCCTTTCCTCAATTGATCATCTCTTGGGTGCGTGGAGAAATGAATTGCTCTGCTAATCCCTATGGTATGAATGTGAACGGGAGAAAACTATCTTTGAAAGCAAGAGGCGCTGCCTTGAATCAGGGGAGGGAATGCCTGTACAAGAAAGACCATACACACAAGGTATGGATAATAGAGACCTGGATGCAGCAAAGAAACATGGCTCTGAGACAACAAAAGGCAGAGCAGAGGGTCCAGCGATGGGGACTGCTTTCCCAGGCTATATGCCACTAGCTTCTCTCTGCTTTCACTTCAGAAATAAGCTGAGGAGGCTTTATCTAAATTTATTCTATGACAAGTTTAAATCTTACTGGGCACATCTACACTGGGCACATCTAAATGTGCAGTAGACTAAATCTGTTGTACATTAGTGCGTCACAGCAAAAGCTGTGCTAATACGCTAATGCACAGTGGAATTAGTCTACTGCGCATTAGCATCACTAAAAAACCATGTGCTAGTGCTCCTGCATGGTAGCTCCAGTTACTTCATACTGAGTTAGTACCTCCTGCATGGTAACTCCAGTTACTGCACATTGAGTATGGGTACAAAACTTAATGTGCAGTAACAATGGTGTATTAATGCATGTGTAGACACACCCACTGCATTCAGGAAACCATTTCTTTGTTATGCAAGTCCATTTTATGTCTATTTTAAATGAACCTTCCTTTAGTTAAGGGCTTCACAGATGTCCTCTGGGGGAGAACCAGGAAGCTTTGAGGAGAAGCGGCAAGGAGTGAAATGATTCTGGCATCTCTTTTCAGGGTTTGTCTATGCAGGGACTTATAGGAAAGTTATTAGGGTGAAGTTACACATTATACTTAGACCACTCTAAGGACATTTAAAATGTTAGTGGCCACTTGTTACTAGTCATTAGCTTGTGCAAAGTTATGCTACTTGAGGTGTGGATTGACCCTGGGTTGTGCTATCTAGCTAATGTTAGGGTAACTTTGGTCTGCTCCATGGAGATAAAATGAGCAATTTGCAGCCATCTAACATCCCAGAATACACCACTCTTCGCAGCTCTCCTCTCCAAGAGCAGGGATTGGGATCAAGTGTCCTGGCTGCTAGCCGTACCCCTGCTCACCAGTCCTTTAGAACTGTGCCTACAAGAAATAATATTAACCCTTGACATGCGACTACTTGCTCGCACCATGTTCTGACTATAAAATCTTTTAACATTACACAGATTTAATATGATCTAAGTGTAACACTTAACTTCACTCTTAATCTGAATGAACTAATATTGGAAAATTAAAGTGAATTAAACTGTATTAAATCCCTGTGTGGAAGCTCTTATTCAGAATTAAACTGTCCTAATTTGATTTAGCTTAATTTACCTTGGAGTTAAAATGATTGAAATCCCACTTCAATTTGGAATGGGAATGACCCCAGAGGGTTTTAATGAGGTTTAACTAAGCCACTTTTACAAGTTCGTTTGGATTACTTTGCTTGAGCATGCCTATGTAGACAAGCCATCTGACTCAGTCATGGGGCATGGATCAAGGAGTCCGCTGGGGATGAGTTATGTTGCCATCAGGGCATGGTACGTGAATACAGCTGGAAGAGGCTGCAGAGTGAGGGGGGAGAGGAGAGTTTATGAAGGTGTATATTAGAGGAGCAAAGAGGGGTACTGAAAGGCATAAGCTTTCACTTCTCCCCATACCTCCTCCTACCTCTCTTACCAGCTGATACAGCTAGCAGGTACATAGAGGGCATGTCTACATGTGCATTTTAATGCAACACAATAAACTCCAGCACTTATCATGCTGCAGTTTACTGCTTTTGAGAGCCATGTTTACATGTGCACCCAGGACTGCAGCACATTGAGCTGGGTCAGAGCAACCCCAGCTGGCAGGGAGTCTGGGGGGTCAGCCTGCCATCCTGGAGGTACTCCAACCTGGCTCAATGTGCTGCGGAGGGGCTGGCTGGGGCATAAGGGTGCTCCAGTGTAAGGCTAGCTAGCAGGAAGCCCCTGCACTGAACTGCCCTCATGCCCCAGCCAGCTGGGGAAGCATCTACACATAAAAAAACACTGCAGCAGGATAGTACTTGTATTAAAAAGTACTTGTATTAACAACTTGTATTAACAAGTACTATCCTGCTATGGAGTTTATTAGTTGACTCCAGCCTAATAGCCCTGCATGTGTAGAGATGTTTATTGTGGAGCTAATTAGCCTACTCCGCAGTAAGCATTACATGTAGATGCGCACAGGGAGGAATATATGAATCCACTAAAGGATGTAAAGTTATTTATTTTTTCCCTAGAGCAAGTACAGAGCAGGGGAAAAAATGTCACCTGAAGGACATTTCCAATGCATAATACCTATACCTGGGGAAATACACCTATTGTGAGACCCCCCCCCCCCC
>NW_005842158.1:808158-811092 GCF_000455745.1 Alligator sinensis | reverse complement strand
CCCCCCCCACTTGAGGCTGTACCTAACACCGCAGTCTAACCTTATACAGGGAAAAAAATAGAAATATTTGATTTCCCATGGACCTGCCAACAAGTGATTTAAAAACTGGAAATATTTTACACACAGCTTTAATGCATTTATTTGTGTGTGGAGCTCTCATAGGATTTGCTGCACCAGAATGCACCAGCACCTCTCAGCACCCGGACATGTCCAACAATGAGCTGTAGCAGATTCGTCATCGGGCAAGCTTCTCTTTTCCTTCAAACCACTCCACAGAATAACCTTGAAAATCCCGGTAGCACCTTGTTTAAAAATGTACTCGCTGCAGGATGATTATAGAGACAAATGAAACTATAGAGACCTGCAAATAAGCCAAGAAGGACCCTCCTGCCCTTCTTCAGGCAGCCCCAATATTCCCGCATATTTTCTAGTATAGCCCTGGGCACCAGCTCAATTGGACCACAACAGAACAGGTGGGAGAGTGAGTCTGATACCTATACTTGCAAGTTTTCCAGTTGTATCCGCAACACAGACTCTGCTTTCACTCTAAGAGTTTGGGCTGCTCCCACAATTCAACAATCTCCCTTGTTATTAGAGATGTATTCATGTGACACAGCACAGAGACGCACGCTCCAATTCCACGTTCTTGACTTCTTTGAGGGAGAATTTTCTCTCCCTTTGTGCCTTAAAAGCCTTTTTTTTTCCCTTCTTCTTTCATGTCCTGAACTCACCTTAAGGATGTTGAACAGTGGAAGGAATGCAGAGGTGATGTGTGAACTAAGACAACGCATAGGTTAGCAAGTGAAAGTAAAAGGGTGTAAGGGCATGCAACCAAGTTTAATTTACTGTAACCTAAATGTTGCAGGGGCTGGAACTGACACCACTTCAGACTCATTCAAATGAGTCTAACACCGTTTTCCAGCCAAGTCAGCATTTAAGTTGGGACTCAGCCTTCCTTACACCTATGTATTTAACAATAGGTACAGCGCACCACGGTACCTATCATCTCCGCTCCCTTTACATGTATGCGTGTGCTTGCCTCTGTGTGTGCACACCCGGTGCTTAATTTTACAAAAGGAAATTGTGTTTTCTCATTTCTTCTTCCTCTTGCATTCAAACACTGCTGACACTATACATGCAAATAAGCTAGATTTCAGGTTTAGCTATGATCTTAACTGTATAGCTGAGGCCTGTTTGATGTTCCTTAAGTGATGGAATTGAAAGAACATTTCTCTGCTAACTGGAAGAGCTACTAGTTTATTAAATCCTTGATTTGAAATCTTGCTGTCAAAGAGAACACAGTCAGCTGATGCCGTGAAAGGCTTGCATTGTCAATTCTTGCTGAGCCTTAAACCTGGCATGAAGCATAAAGTGAAGTGACATTAAACGAACTGACAATCTGAGGTTTCCAGTGTAAACCTCCAGGAAATAATAACTCGGGCTGGCAATGTAAAAAGACGATGTACATTAAAAAAAGGGAGGAAAAAAAAATCAGTTAAAAAAAAAAAGGAGAATTTGAACATTGTTATAAACCTAAACCCAGAATAGCTCATTCAAGGATTTTTTTTTTTCTCCTTTTTCCCTTTTCAATTTAATGTGAGCAAAATAGAGGTGACAGGAAAGATTTATGAGGAACATTTTTAAAGGTGGGTTCACCATGTGTGTAGAGCAGACAGTGTTTGAAGGGCCTGTGGCACTTGCACTTTATATAAAATGACAAAATGTGACTATCGCTACGATAAACAGCATGCGGTATGTGGAAATTGGCTACAATAAGCAAAAAGCTGGAATAGTGACATGTGACATCCAGTTTCTGTGTTTGGAGTTATAGAGATTAAAAGTGTAGCCATGAATTAGAAACAGGGATTCCTTTTTATTAAGAGTTAAAGTCAAGTCAGCCTAGCTTGCATAAGGAAATCTGAACCTTGCCCAACACTTACTTGAAGGAGACAAAATGTACTCAGCAAATCTGAATAAAGTGGAAACATTGTTTCAGCAACAAAACCAAACCAAACCAACAACAAAAACCCTGATTAATAATCTTGCAAAGTCTCAAAAAAGTACTAATCTCTTCACACATGTTAAATATGGTGAGCTATAGTTAGGATAAAGAGAAAGAAGCAACCAGTATAGAAACAAGAGACCAGGAGACTGAAACATCCAGGTTTAATCCTAAATTCACCATCAACATGCTGTAGAACTAGTGAAAGCTCTTGAAAATCTGGGCTTTCACCTCTCAGTCTCTTCGGACTTGTTGACACCCAGCCTTGGGCTGGTATAATTAAACTGGTGCCCCGCTGTTTCCTTCTCTTATTTTGCTATAAGAGTGTTGTACTGATGTAGCTTAAATCCATTGCTAAGGGTTTGTCTACATGGGGAAGTGACTGCAAAGCAAGCTCGGGTGTGAATTTTACAGTGTACCAGGTACTCTGGTCTTTGGCACGCTCTAAACGAGGCAATTTATTCCACTTTCAAAGATACAAAAACATCCTTATTGTTCACCAGCAGCATCTGGGTGAAGCATTAGTCTGAACTAGAAAATGCACTGTAAGTTTACACCCTAAATCGCTATATTCTCTTCCATGAGTATGCAACTCCTAAATCAGTTTAAGGGTGAGATTACACAATGCAATTAGATCATGTTAGGAGCACTTAAAACTTGAATGATATAACACATTAAGACTCATTAACTAGTGCTGAGTACCCTTCAAGCATCTTAAAGTTATGATATCTCAGGCCAGGATCATCTTTGAACTGTGCTACCTAGCTTGACTTAAGTTAAAGTCTGGGTGTTCACCTTAGAGAAAGCCACCAATTTGTAGTCATCCAGTATCCCAGGAGGCACTGCATCCGGGTGAACTAGCTATCATCTATGGCCCTGGACTAACAGCTGGTAAGAGCCAGGCAACATGTAGGGGAGGATGGGGTGAGTGG
>NW_005842158.1:750656-808127 GCF_000455745.1 Alligator sinensis | reverse complement strand
GAAAGAGAGGAATGGGTGTGTGGTGAGCTACTGAGTTGCTACCCCCTGTGCCCCTCAAATTACCCCCTCCACCTCCAAATCACTCCCCTGGGAACCCAGCTGCCCCCTCTGCCCCGCATCGGCCCCTCCACCCCCAGAGCACTGCCCTGCTGCCACAACCAGCCCAAGAGTGGCAGAGGTGCCAGTGGAAGGGGGTGGGGGTCCCCTCCCTGCTGGATCCTGGGTTTTTTGCAGACCATGCCATCCCAGTATTCAGCCCCCACCAAGTCTTGCAACTGAAGTGGAGCCAGGGGGAAGGGACAGGGTGGGTAAGGAGCTACCAGGCAGCTGCAGGCTGGGTGAGGGCTGGATCTAAGAGCATGGGAGGGGTGCAGGCTTCAGGGAGCCTGGGAGCAGGCAGGGATGGGGACCTCCTCCTTTTGCTGCCACCACTGCTGCTCTTGGGTTGATTGGGGTGGCAGGGTGGCAATCAGGGGATGGAGGGGCCAAATGGAGGATGGAGAGGCTGATTGCAGGGTGGAGGGGAGATCCAGGGGCTGATGGGGGGCAGTGGGGTGATCCTCCCCAACCCCTACCCCCCGGCCTATACTGTAGCTAGAGAGACATTGAGCAGGGCAGACATGAAATAGGCTTGCAGCCCTTAGCCAAACCCCTGTTACCAGTCCTGTAGTGGCAGGACTGACCGATTTACAATTAAGAGGGTATTTACCCCAGATACGGGACTGTCACTAGCACTAGTTAACCTTAGCACAGACCGACATTCCTTAGAAGTAGCATCTGTTAACTCTAACATGAGCTCTCACCCTAAGCTAAACAGCAGGATCCCTGTCTGAAACCAAAATACAGGTGCTCACACACCAGTTTAAAACCACACAGCAAATTAAACTGATGAAACTGTATGGCACTAGTCTAACATTTCACTCTGTGTAGAATAAGGATAATAATCCTTACCAGTCGCACAGAAGTGCTGTAACGTTCAGTGAATTAGAGTCCAGGACTGGGACTCAAAACATCGTATTCTGCTCTTTCTCTTGTCTGTTGGGCAGTCCCAGTCAAGTTAGTTCATATTTCTGGGTCTGATTTTCCTCATTGGTAAAATGAGGATAATACAGTAACCTCCCCTTTGTTTAGTATTTTAAAATCTACTGATAAAAAGTACTATATAAATGAAGGTCTAATAAGTATTCTGAACCGATGTGCAATGGGTTCTTTGGCAACGTGTTTATTGGAGTCCTTTTCAATTTAAGGTCAAATTGTCACGAAACATAGCAAAGGTGTCAGTTACCTCCTCTAGAAAATGCATCTCGTGCCTACTAGCATTTTCAACGTATGACGAAGGGCTTCATATTCTTGCTCAGAAATAGCCTTCAAGATTGTCAACCCTCATTTAGAACAAAATCCACATGCCTGAAACTGCGGCATCAAGAGGCTGCGGTCCCATTCCCTACCACGTTTGCCTGCGTCCTTGCCTTCAAACCATTTAATGGACTTACGTTTTAATCCAGTTTTATCATTGCTTTTTACAAGTTTGCATTGCATTGTCCTTGCACTGATAATTAACTGGTAGGTTTTTTGTATCTCACTTTGAGCTATAGACTAGAAAAATGTGGTATAACTGCATGTGGCAAGTTCATATTATGTATAGTCACCTGTGGGCACAAATAGGGCAGTTAGGACTATGTAATTAGTTATCAGAATTATGACAGACTGAAAGGCACACTCAAGGGTCACTTAGTCCATCTATATGCATAAAAGCAGAATTTGCTGTAATAGTACTGAGTACTCAACCAAGGGCAGAGCTC
This sequence comes from Alligator sinensis, assembly GCF_000455745.1. NCBI lineage: Eukaryota > Metazoa > Chordata > Crocodylia > Alligatoridae > Alligator > Alligator sinensis. The sequence continues at coordinate 806,325 of NW_005842158.1, read as the reverse complement.
CTTTGTATGCAGTGCAATCAGATAGAGGACATATCTACACTGTAGTAGCCCCATTTCCGAGCAAGCCCTTCCTGCCCACATTCACATGTATGGTGCAAAGCTGGGAATACACCAGGGAAGACACTCTGGGACATTCCTCTGTGGGAGCCCTTGAGACTTCAGTCTTCAGTGTGCTTGAAAGCAGTCCCTAGGGATTGCCTTGGAGCAACTTCACTGGCTGGTTTCTGGGTGTAGAGCAAATGAGTAGGAGCAGGGTAGGGAGGTATGTTTGGGAATATCCCAGCATGGTATAATAGTGCCCTGAGAAGAACCTCTGCCCTTGAATGTTTATCATCTAAATTGTCCACACAGCCGGTGAATAGATGAAGGAAGGATGGTTAATCCCATTGCACAGATTAGTGATTTAGGCACAGAGATTAAGGGCAGAATTCAGTCAGAGCCCAGGGCACCTTCTTATCCACACCGGTGCCCATTACACCAAGCTGGACACTCTCTGGCTTGCTCTCCCCCTGTCCCAGCATATCTTCCCCTTTTAGTTGCCCAGTAGGATGACTTCAAGAGGAAGCTTGTGGGATGCTTAGTTGTGCCTAGCCCAGAGCCTGGTGATGCAGCAATTTGATGGGAGGTGGGAAATACAAGTTCAACCCTTCTACAGATGAAGGAACCTAGGTCTCCTTTTCCCTGGGCAAGTGCCCGAACTACTAGGCTAGAAGGTAGGAAGGGCCTTCTTTGATGTCAGAGTCACTTGTCATGCTTTCCTGTGACACACACATCTGGGATTTACCCAGAGTTTATGCATCTGCTTGGGTGGAATAGGATCACAACCGAACATAAGTGACCACTATGGGTCAGAAGGGTTCAGGATTTTATGTGGGGGTAAGTGGGATGAAAAAAACCTGAAAGTGGCTCAAAAAGCCAGTTATATGGCTAGAGTTAGCTGCATATGTGCTACTTACCTACCGAAAGAAGAGGTGAATTTGGGCCTTGGCCTTCATTTGAGCATGTGCAACTTCCTACACACATACCGTGTGCACAACTGCTCCACATCATGTTAGTCTACACAGCTGAGAAGGTTTGCAGTTAGAAAACTCATGTATGTTTGATTTCCTTGTGCTTTGGCCTCTTCCAAAAATTCAGTCCCTGATTTTGCATATCACTGTAGTTTTATTTCTGGGATGTTCTGGATTTGAACAGCAAGTAGAACACGCCCCCCTCCCCCCCAAATTTTAAAAAATGGAAACATATATGTGTGTCTGTGTAATTTGAAAGTGGAGGTAAGTTTTAGTTTAACATCCAGTCTAGATAGATGAACTTTAGAGGGAGATCAAGATGCCATTGTTTGGCTGTATAGATAGAGTATTGCTAATCTATCCAAACTGAGGGTCTGGTGCCTTGTCCTAACTGTTTGTCTGTCCTGACTTAATACAGAAGCCCTCTGTAAAGATTATCTGTTGGTGTAAGGTTAAAAATATGATCTATCTACACTTCAATCTGCCTGAATTCCCTTCTGAAGCAGCTGAAAAAAGTGACCTTGTTTCAATCTTTATGTCACAGATAAAAGAAGACAGTAGTTGGGGCATGTTTCAGAACCTTGCATTATAGGGACGAGGCTTGTATTTAACACATTGCCCTCATTTTAATTTAGCAAACTCCCTACCTCTAACTTCAAAACAAGCTGTCTACATGAGAAGAAGGGGGAAATCATATATGGTTCACCTATTGCTATTAAACAGTAGCACTGATAAACTTGGCACCAGGTCTGAAAGGCGTCATGTGATTAACCCTTCAGGCTAGCAGTTGAAGAAATGGATAATTTCATACAAAACAGAAGCTGAAGGAGAAGTATAGTAAGCTGGAGACAAACACATAGATTTTAACATTTCTCTAGGTATATCCTGGTCAGTTCAGTGGGATCAGTGTGTGTGTGTGCACGTACATGAATTATATATATATATATATACACACACACACACACACACACACATACACCATTGGCAGTGAAAATATAGGTAATAGTCATTCATATGGGTAATTTATTTATATTTCACCTTGTTTTCAAATACTGTATTTCCCCCTCAAATTAATCACTCAACATTTTTTAATCTATCATGCCTGCAAATATGGGTGGTTTAGGGCTCATTCTTGACTAATTTGGTATACTTACTTACAAACTACTGTCACCTGATAGGGCATGTTTGTACGTTTGGATATCTCTGGTCCCTATCTGGATAAGTGTAACTCTTTGAATCAGATTTCTGCTATGATTATTCGTGACTGAATCCCAAAATTGCTTCATTGTTTTTTTGTTTTTTTTTAATATTTACTAGTATTTAAATATCCCTCCCAATACATTGACTCAATAGTATATTCAGGGACAGCAAATGCTGCATGGGTATAATCTTCTTTTTCATTTAAGCATATTAAAAGCTGCCTGTTCACACTGTTCACCCAGTTCATACTTCCTTCCTGCTAGAGGACAAACCATACCTGAATGCATGTGCAAAAGCACAATGCCATAGCCAGAACAAAGCGTTTGGTGGATTTGATCCAGTGAGTTCACTGCATGTTGAACATTTGTCTGGATTATACCTGACTGTTACCCTGAGTAGATATTTTTTCCAGTAATACAACTTATAGAGCTGGCTTTCCCTGATACAGTTCATGCCCTACCAGAAGCAGCAGCGAACTAGTGCTCTCAAATTGGGGCAGGACTGAACAATTTCAGGAGGGCTGCCAAGAGGGTCATGGTGATTTTTTTTTTTAAAGATGGCTCACTTACCAGAGGTGCTTCCTTTCTTCAGAAGAATGCTCTCCTACTGAGCCCTGTGTGAATAAACAGCAAGAACCTAAGTCCCTTAATCCTATTGATTCCTGTTTCTTTTGATCTTTCCTAGACTTCTGCCTTGCCGGGCAGGTTGAGGGAAGTTCAGCTCAGAGCACACAGGCACATTGTCTATCTCCCACCAAATGATGAGCTACTTTCTCAGCAGGCAGGACATCAGAGAGGAACGATGGCAGTGGCCATCCTGTGGTAGCATACCCTAAGACATATAACTTCAATGTACTGTTTTTAATCCCATGCTGAGACAATTATTGAGGGTCAAAGAAAGATTTGCTAATTTTACTTGGCTCTTGAGAGATCATTGTTCTTAAAATATGGCTAATCAGTCTTTATTAATACTCTGTTGCTTTCAGGGAGTCTTTAGGCCGTGGACAAAACAACAAAGGGGGAGAAGGAGATTATAGATAATGAGGATTGTATGAAAATATTCTGGTATGTTTAATTGTAGCCTCGATTACCATGGATACTAAACATTAACACAGGTAGGTCATTTGTATTACAGTACCACCTAAGATTAGTAATCATTAAGCAATATCCCAGTGTGCTAATCCACTGGTTCTCAATCGTTTTTGACTCAAGGCACCCTCTGGAAGATGCCAGCTCTTGACTTTCACTCCATTTTTGACCATGGAAAAATAATAGAGCATTTCTTCTGTTGCAAAGAAGTCAGAAAGTCCACAACAGGTCTGAATATTTTTGATGTTATGGATTTCTATTTGAAAGCTCAGGGTTTATCTTGTGAATCATGTGTAGGTCTTGCACACTAACAGTGCTAATATTGAACAGCACCCTGGAGCACCCATAAAAGGACCTTAGATTCATAGAATCATAGAAAATTAAAGTTGGAAGGGACCTCAGGAGGTTATCTAGTGCAACCCCCTGCTCAGAGCAGGACCACCCCCAACTAGATTATGCCAGCCAAAGCTTTGTCTACCCAGGTCCTGAAAACCTCCAAGGATGGAGAGTCTACCATCTCTCTGGGTAACCTGTTCCAGTGCTTTACTACCCTCTTAGTGAATTTTTTGCAACACACCTACCAATGCAGCCTAGGATGCCATTAGCCTTCTTGGCAACAAGGGCACACTCCTGGCTCATATTCAATTTATTGTCCAATAAAACCCGCAGGTCCTTTCCTGCCCAGCCAGTCACCCCCAGCCTGCATTGGTGCATGGGTTTGCTCTGTCCCAAGTGCAGGACTTTGCACTTGTCCTTGTTGAGCCTCATAAGATTCCTTTTGGCCCAATCCTCCAATTCATCTAAGTCACTCTGAATCCTAGCCCTATCATCCAGGTGATGTTGGCATTACATCAACACAGGGTGCCGCAGCACCCTGGTTGGGAATCCCTGGCCCATGGTGTAATGATATGGAGGGGAGCCCCACCCTTTGCTTTCCAGTGGGGAAGGCAGCAGGGGGTGGGGAAGGCAGCCAGATCCATTGTGCACCATTGCTCCATTGTGGACAGCTTCCCCCAGTGGCACACGAGTGCCGGGAGCTGCACGTGCACTGCAAAGAGCCCCACGCATTAGAGACGGACTGGCCTGGATGCACTCCTTGCCACCATGTGCAGCGTTGGCCAGAGCCACATGCCAACGGGCAGTAGTACCTGTGTGGGCCACAAGCACCCCCAGCCTGCTGCTGCCGATGGTGGGGGCTGTGCACCAAAGGGGGAAGTGTGTGGGGGAGTCCCAATACACCCCCTCCCCCCCTCATACCCCCACCCTACCCACTGGAGCTTCATGCTCCCGCTGCCGCAATGGGCACAGACTTCATGCTACTGCCATCCCCAGTTCCATGCTCCACACTCCCGCCCAGCTGCAGCTCCCCGCCGCCTCCGTCCCTGCCGCTTCCCAGGTGCCCGGAGTGAGCGGGATGCCAGGGAGGCTGAGCAGGTCCCCTGGCAGCTGCAGCGGTGACAGCAGCAGCACCACCCAGAAGCTGCGTGCTGGCTGGGACAGGCCCTTCCACCCATGAGGATGGGAGTGAGGTGCAGGCAATGGGCAGGGTACAATTAGTGGATGAGTTAAATTAGAGGCTGAATTAAATTGTCTGGCAGGCTGGATCCAGCCCACAGGCCATATTTCACGCACTCCTGGCGTAATCACTGTTTTGTGGAGGTTAATAGCCCAAAATATAGGCTCAGAATGAACTACTGAGTTTCGTGGCCTCACAAGAAGGGCTATTCTGGATCTCTTTCATAACCAAAGAACCTAAATTCCTCCTGAGTCCCATGTATTTATCAACTTGGATTTTGCCCTTAGTTTAAAGCTGTTCTTATTAATAGTCCCAGCCTCAGTTTCAGAAAACCTATTTCCGCAGGCACTCAGATGGAGTCCATCCATCAAGAAGTTACTGCTTTCAGTGAATGCCTCTCTTGGTAGAACATTGCAAACCACTTCACAGAAAACTGGCCTTTGAACCTTTTGCTCACCTGCATTTTTTAGGATCATAGGAAAATAGGCCTAGAGGTTATGAGGTCACCTTGTCCAGCCCCCTGTGCAAGGCTGAATCATCCTTGACTAAACATCCCACCCAAGTGTCTGTACAGCCTACTCTTGAAAATTTGCAAGGGCAACTTTTCTAGGTAGCTTGTTCCAATGCTTGACCACCCTCATAGTCAGAAAGTTCCTCCATATCTCCGAGCTACTTCTACTTCTGCTTGAGGCCATTGCCCCTAGTCCTGTCCTGTACAGCCACAAAAAAAAGTCTGCCTGCATCCTTTCTGTAAATCACCCTCCAGGGATTTGAAAACTATTATTAAATTCTCCCTCAATCTTCTCTTCTCCAGAGTAAAGAACCCTAATTATTTCAGCCTTTCCTCATAAGTCTTGTCTTCCAGGTCCCTAATCATTTTTGTTGTTCTATGCTGGACTGTGTCTAATTTGTCCACTTGTTTCTTGAAGTGGGGGGCCCAAAACTGGACACTGTACTCCAGATACAAGTTCACCAATGGTGAACAGAGTGGTAGAATCCCTTCCATTGATTTGCAAGGGGCACTCCTGTTACTACACCCAAGTTCGCTGTTGGCTTTTTCTGCAATTAGAGCACGCTTATCCTATACAACTTTTGATCTATTGTACTTCTCTGCAGTGCTGTAACCTAGCCAAACATCCACCAGTCTTTACTTGTTCATATAATTATTCCATCCCAACTTCAGGACTTTGCGTTGTCCTTGTTAATCTTATCTGATTGACTGTGGACCATTTCTTCACTTTATCCCGGTCATTCTCGATCCTAGGCCTGCCCTCCAGAGTTTCTTGAACTCTACCCAACTTTGTGTCATCCACAGTTTGCTAAGTGCACACTAAATCCCATCATCCAAATGATTTAAGATATTGAACCATGCCAAACAGAGGACAGACCCTTGGAGATCTGAACGTGATAGCTCCTCCCAATGAGACATTGAGCCATTGAGCACAATGATCCAACTAGTTATGTGTTCACCTTACAGTACTTTCATCTAGTCTGTATTTTCTTGGCTTGCTAGTGAGAATGTCATGGGAAACAATGTCAGATGCTTTGCTCAAGGCAAGGTATATCACATTCACTGCTCCCCACACTGTGCTTTTTGTCCTACATGCCTACCTGTCCTACCCCGGGGATCAGAAAAAAATCTACTTAGAATAACTTCTGCAGTTATCCTTGATCCATTTAGGTGAGAATCGCAGAGTTTTATGTCTTTTTGTAAAGTATGGTTATTGGATTCCTCCATATCCTCCTCCAGATCCTTTCTCTGCTCAGGTCCACCTCTTATAGCCTTGCTTCTGCAGACATCCTTCTATTATCTGGATCCAGTCTCCATTTTTCTTCAGAAAGAGTCCTCTGGATCTTCTCTTCTATGAGTTCTACTAGATAATGCTTCATCCATCAACCATCAGGATAATGGATCATGGGCATCCTGCAGTTTCTGCATCTAGTTACCTTCATTGTGTTTGCAGTATTGCTGGTCTCCTCCATCGCTGCCTCTGTCACCATCAAAATGTTCTTGCCTCTGCCTTTCGAGGAAAAAACATCTCCCGTTCCATGAGCGCCCCTACTAACTTCTCTCTGTTTGCTGACTTCCTTAGTTTCTGGCTGCTTGGATTTTTAATCTTTTTCCCTTGGTCAGTCCTGCCCTCTTCTTCAGCTTATGTGTTAAATGCCATGAGCTGTGATGAAAGGCAGGAAGTCTCCCTTCGAGCCTTATTTGAAAGACCTCTGTCTTACTCCTGACACAACCTTTGTAAACTCCGGTTGGCAACCACCACCTCCCTGCCCCACAAAACCAAGCAACAGGCAAACAAATAAATTCACTTAACCCAAAACAGCAAGGACAAACCCCATGCAAACTCCCCTGTTTATTGCTTTTTGGTCTCCGCTTCTAAATTCCCAAAGCCTTAATCAGCTCTGGGAGCTTTCATAGCTGAATCCAAAGACAACCTTCCCCCCACACACATTTTCAAATGCCTGATAATTGTCTAGAGGGCAGAAGGAATCACTTTTCATTTCCCTTCACCCTCCCAATAATTTCCTGTGACAACAAATGTAAAATTAATAAAAAAAATATTGTTTGTCCCTTTTAGAAAAAAACTGCCCAACCCGATGAGTTTTCTGACTTTTTTGGCCACAACAAGCAACCAGCCTTAATCATGGTGAGTTAAGTTTCATCTAAAATGAATACATGATGGAGATCTGCAGGTGTATAGCTATCTGGTTTAGATGCCTTTTCTTTTCTTTGTTTTGGGGGGGTCATCTCTTTGAAAATGTCATCCCTTTGAATGGTCATCCCTTTGCAAACGTGTGTATACAGGGTATCATCCACTTATGGTAACAACATATTTTGCTTGAGTCTTTTAGAGCTGGTGTCAGACTTAAAGAGTGGAAGGGAAGAGCAATGGATGTTAGGCATTAAAAAATATTTATCCTTGGTGATTTTAATATTCACTTTGATACCCTCTTCTGATCCCCTCATAAGAAAATGTGTGTCTGAGGCTTCCTCCACCCCATTTATTCAGCACTTTCTGTATATTAGGAGGCTCATTTTAGACCTTGTGATTCCATTAGGTTTTAGTTCCAAGGCAATCTATTTAAAAAACACATCGGAAACTTATAGTAGGGGTTTCCCATCCTCTCCAGCACAAGCATGCTCTGTTAAATCATCTGTTGCCCTTACCAGCTTATAGAGGGGTGGCCTCACTCTAGCTCCATCTAGCGACATAATTTCCTTCTAGGGATTTAACAGACCAACAGGCCATCTAGTTTTCTATTCTAGTCCTTGTTTTACCTGTGGGAAGTTAAATGAGTGTTTTTTGATATTTTTGGCCATTGTGCCTGGTAGCTGTGATGGCTGCTCCCAAAGTATTTAAAGACAGGTTAGCGCACACCAACTGCTGAAACTTCCTTAGTCTAACGAAGGGTTTTTGAACCCGAAAGCTTGCTTAATAACTATTCTCCACCATTTGGGTTGGCCTAATAAAAGATATCAAATTCACCCAAGGAACCTTGTCTGCCTATGTCCTTAGACCAACACGGCTACAACCTAAACCCCTAAAAACAGGTTAGACATTTATCTAGAATGGCTTGGACTGGGATGATGCTCCTTTGAGCAGTGGGGTGAAGCACTCGTGGTCTCTTCCAGCCATAGTTTCCCATGATTCTGCGATTGTGGCTGGTGATAAAGGTTTCACAGGAAAGAGCCCAAATCATTTATTTGTGCAAATATGATATTGCAATGTGAAAGATCCTTCTGAAGTCAGTCTTTGGTGAGCCCCCGGTTACCTTTGAAGGTACCTTCCTTCTTGCACTCATAAACAGCGGTAGAAAGTCGGTCTCATCTGCCCATGTTTTTAGCAGCTCTGTTTTGTCAAGGCTTCTGGTTCACCGAGGAAGGGCAACAGAATCTGAAGGTCAGAAACTGGTGAAAATCGGCTGGTCTTACAGTTCACTTTGAAATATGCAAACAACTTCTCACCCAATATCAAAGGATATTGAAAAGGCAGCACATTTTTCTAATATCTCTTTAGGGAAAATTTGCCCTACACTTCTTTTAGTTGCTATCATTCAGAGGCATAATTTCAGCTAACATTGTTATGCTGATTATACGTGGGTTTATGTTTCGATCTCAGCTGACCCTAGGGAACTAATTTCTGATTCAATTAAATGACTAGGTGACATTCAGTCAGATGTTTTTTTTTCCTGAAGTTAAACTCCGAGAAAGCATAGCACATGTTGGCTTGCTACCTTCTGAACAATGCGGCAGTTCTCATTGATGAGAACCAAGTATAGCCTGCTTTCAAGGCTTCTTCTAACCTTGTGATTGCCATTGTCTTAAACTATTCTGTGATAACCCATGCAGTTATATCGTCCAGACCTCATTTCATCATGCTCAGACACAGCAAGCTTACGACCATTGTTGCCTCCAAAGCATGCCAAGGCTTTAATTCGTACCTTTATTTCATCTTATCTAGATGGCTACAATTCATTGTTCTCAGACCTTCCAGACAGCTTGCTAGTTAAAACTGATACAGAATTTTACAGCCAAAAATATTAGAAAACTGATTTTAGGCCTTGATACTGGCTTGGGGTGATGTTTTACATTCTCCTCGCTTACAGGGTATGATTCATGAATATGACTGTCCAGAGGTTTAGCGTCATCAGCTAACAACCAGAATTTCAGGAGCCAAATTCATCCTTGGTGTGACTGCACTGTAGTGCAAGAAAACACACCCACATAATGTGTTTGTTCCTTCAATGTTTGCCCATATTTTAGAGTCAAGTACTAGCCAAGTCTTTTGATTCTGCCACTGGAGCTGGAAATTTCATCAGCTTCAATTTCTCTTATGAAATTTGGTGCTTTTTTTCCTTTTTTTTCTTGTCAGGCTGGATATTGTCTCCCAGGGTGGTTCTCACAAGTGGTTTGAACAAGAAAGGGCCTCTTGCTTTCTAACCTTGGGTCTGACACCAATTTTCTTCATGGCCTTGGGCGAATCAGCTAGGGTGGGATTATGAAGGGCTCGGCTTTGTCCAAAGTTTGCTCCCATTAAAGTAGAGTGAGGCCAACACTGAGTGCTCACCCTTAACCTCTGTGCCTTTCTTTCACCACCTGTAAGTGGGATAAAATAACACTTGCCAAATATGTTCACAGGGGTATTTGTACACCTATGTGTGAGACCTGCCTTTCAGAGAAGCTGACTTTCCCCATCCCCTTTTGAATTCAGTGGTAGCTATATGTGCTCAATGCCTCTGAAAAATTAAGCCATTTCCTTAGGAGCCTAAATATAGAAATAGGTGCCTAACTTTAGCACACAAATTTGCAAATTAAGCAAAATAGTAAATATTAAGCACTTGAGCAGACGCGTTGAATTCAGGTTTAAAGATAAGCACGTGCTAAACCAGTAGCGGCAGCTACAAGTGTTCAAAATCCATCAGTCAGACCCCAATATATAATGCAAGTGGCTTAAAAAGTGGGAGGAGGAAAGCAGGATTCCTTTTTTCCCCTCCTTCTGGCTTCTGTGCCTTTAGGGTACATTAGGGTCCCAGTTTCATAGTCTTCCTTGCAGTCAGGACAGTAATAAAACTAAGCTTGAGGGCCTAACATAATCACCTGATACCTGGAGTTGGGACTTTAAGAAAGACACAATCTATCATGAGATTTGCTATTAAACGGAAAGTGTTTGCAATACTGCCTAGATGCTTTACTCAACTTGGAGCTCTCCATAGGATTTCATAAGGCCTCTAGCAGGAGCTTTTCCCCTCTAGGATGATAATAGATTTTCCCATCTCACATGTATGTTGTGAGTAAAAACTAATTAATATGTGCTGTTACTATGGTGGGAATCCTGCATGTACCATGCAACACAGTGGTTTTGGCCCAGAGTTTCTGAAGTGCACCTTTTCCAAATAGCATTTGTAATTATAATTTCAATGATCCCAATGGAAGAAATCTTTCACATCTCATTCACGTTCCACCATTACAGCTCTTTCACAGGTCAGAAATGATGTTGATTAGTGCTTTACTCCTTGAGTCATTTCACTGAGTTCTGTGGGGTTCCTCAATAGGTTTGTTCAGCATGATTAAATGCATGTCTACACAAGATGTGTTCATGCACATTAGTCTAATTTAATGTGCATTGCGGGCACGCGTCTACACGTGCGTGCCCTTAATGCAGATTAAAAATGGTGAAATTAGGCTAATCATGCCCAGATTTGATATCTGCCAATGCAGGTATCAAATTTAGAAACAATTAGTTAAAGTGCATTAACTCACATGTAGATGCGACCCGGCACTAACTTTAGTGCCAGGTCTGCTCAGCCACTAGGGGCACATGGCAGGACTGCAGGGACTTGGCACTAACTTCAGTGCCAAATCCCTGCATGTGTAGATGCCTGTCAAAAATCTCTTAATGCGCATTATCTTAATGTGTATTAAATTTAGTCATGCTTAAATGCACATGTAAACACGCCCTAAGGGGATCAGAATGAGGCCTTTTTATTGCCTTGTGTAGACACAATATTTTCTTAATTCATACTAATGAAGGGCAACATTTTCCTTCCTCTCCTCCTTCCTCTCCTGCAAAAGGCTGAATTGAAGGTAGTTGAAAGAAAAAAAACATTTTTTAATTTTACATCTTTCTTTAATTAAGTCTTTAGTTGAACCTCTATTCAAGAAAGCATTTAAGCACAATTGCCTTTATGAATACGCTTAAGTGCCATCCACATCTGAGATTGAATTGCATGCTTTTCTGAAACGGTTTGGGCTTAAGCACATGCTTAAAATTAAGCAAGTATTTAAGGCTCTGGTTCAGGAAAGAGGTTAAGTACATACTCAAATGTAAGCATATGCTTAAGTCCCATAATAGATTCAGAATTCATATTAAGTGCATTTTAAGCATGTTTCATGGGGTGTTTTTGAAGCACAACCTTGGAGCCTGAAACTAGCAGCCCTTTAAAACCTTGTGCCACCTATTTACTAAGGTTTAAGTCTGCAATAGCCTCTGAGGGCAGTTGGTACAATCAATTTAGGAAAATAGAGCCATACAATGAAAATTCTGTCAGACCCTGGTGAAGGCTCCTGTAATCACTCCAGAGTTTAGCAATTTTGTCACCTGCCCATTGTGTAACTATTAAAAAAAAAAGAAAGGGAACAGAAGAAAGCTTGCCAAACGCCAATGCAGCGTTTCAATTTGTGTCATCCATTTTTATTTCATGCGCAATATGGAAAACTCACCGATTTCCAGTCCATTAAAACATATTTCAGAGCTGTGTTGTTTGAAGTTACTTTACTTCAGAAACAGCTCTTTTCAATTAACTCTGAAACCTCTTTCAACAGCCTTTCATAAATAGGCCAACATCAATGGCATGCTCTGAGTTAGTATGTATCTCTAATGGAAATGCACAATGGGCCGCGCTCCATGCCTGCAGGGAGAACATCTTCCATTTCAGACAGATTCAATGAGAAGTTTTGCCAGCTATTCTGGGTGTCTCACTTTTTTGTCTCAGGTTTAGCTCATAGCTGATCAATGGCTGTGCTTTTTAATTACACTGTATGGTCTGTAATGATTTGTCACTCATTGAACCTGGGTGTTCTTTTTAGTCAGTGCTGGCATAAGCAAGAAAGAAAAAAACCAAAGCAACATTAACCCTCTCCTCACAGACAATTGACTTATTTCACATGGTTCCCCCCCGCAATGTGATGTGTTTTGGCTGCCTGCACTGGAAAAAAAAAAAGATCAAGAGGCTGAGATTTTCAGAAGTGGTGTCCAGCATGTGGTATAATTGTCCAGGTCATCTAAGCCAGTTAAGTGCCTAAATCACTTTTGTTGTTGTAGTTATTATTAATGTCATTCCTATTGTACTTAACAGTCATTGCCAGGGACTAGAAACCCACAAAAAGTGCTGTGCAAACTCACCTCGTCTCCAAAGTCTTAGGTTTCCTAGGTCACTTAGGATTAATTTCTTAAAGGAAAGTAGGTACCTGAAATGGGATTTAGGCACAATTTAAGCACCTTAGTCCCAGAGACTGATTTACTGACATGCCCCTCTAGCCCCCTCAGGTGCTCAGAAATCCCTAGGTACTTAAATTGTCACCAGAAAACTTTACTTAAGCCCTTAAAGTTCAGCTAATGCACATACCCAGCAGTACTGCCATGTTAACTGGGCCAGTTTTTAGGTATCTAAGGATGTTAGGGGTTCACACACTAAACTTCTCTGTGCCAAAGTCTCTAAACCAGCCCAGTAGGTGTGGTCTGGGCATCCCTAATGGTGACTAGCATTTAGTTCAGTAGCCATGCCCACTGTCATTCAAAAACACAGCTGGTGGTGCCACTGACTGCTTTATGTGATGGCCTAGTTGTTAGAACATTTGCTCACAAAGTGGGAGACCTGGTTTCTAGGCCCTCGTCAGCCTGAAATGGTTCAAATCGTATTTTCCCACTATGCAGGCAACACCCCACTTTTGGCAAGGCTAGACTGGGAAGGGGGTTCATCATTTACTATCCCATCTATTGAAGTTGTGCCTCTGTGCAAGCACAGCCACAAAATGTATGAGTGGTGTCGTAAAAACCACAAACAAGCAGGCAAAGAAGAGAATGCTTTTGTAGCTGAGCATTTCCATGGGAAATTAGAGGAAAGGCCATGGGCAGCTGGTGCCTCCCGAGTCTGGGGGGGCACCAGCAGGGCATTAACAGGGAGGGGTCCCCCAGTGGTCAGACGATGACAGGTGGGGGGGTCCCCCGGCAGCAGTGGAAGTGCTAGCACTTTTGCATGCGGCATGGCAGTAGAGCCAATTTCATGGGGGGCACTAGCGCTCTCCATGCACCGCTATGAGCTCCATACGCACCAACGCTCTCAGGTGCGGGGCATATGCCCCTCTGTGCCCTGCTGTGTGTCGCCTATGGGAAAGGTCTCTGGTCCCTGCTTCCAACACTTACCAGTACTATACACTTTATCCAATGCTCTTTAATGCAAAATGCATGAGCTGACCCTAACAAAGAGACCAAAACCTAGGGGGAATTTTGATACTACTGCTAGCATAGTCACTGAGCAGCTGGGTAACCCTAGGAGAGTATCTCTCTGTACCTCTGATTCCCTTCAGACACTTTTTCTATCTTGTGTATTTGGACAGTAAGTTCTTCGGGAGCAACAGTCTACCACTAAGTATTTGTACTGTGCTTGGCCCAATGTAGCTATAATCTCTGCTGGAGCCTCCAGAAATTATTGTAGTAGTATAAGAATAACTCATGTCACTTCAAATTTTCCAATACAGGCCTTTTCTTATATGAGCAAGTGAAATTGTCATTTTTTTCCCCATCCATGAAACAATGTTTAACCCAAAGGTGCTAAATTTACAAAACGGAAACCTCCCCCAAATGTAATCATGTCAGCAAATAAAAATGAACTCTCATTAGCAATCTCAAAATGGTCACTTAGTAGATATGTTGTGAGAGAGAAAGAGAGATAGACAGACAGAGAGAGAGAGAGAGGAGAGAGAGAGAGGTTTCTTCCAGAAAAAAAATCGTCCTATAATAATGCAACAAAATATAGTGACTCAAAATTCCATGAAATAATGATTAATCTTAAATATAAATTTATTTATCCCATTAGGCCCATTAAACCAGCAAGATTCTGCATGTGATGTTTGTAGTGCTTATACCAATGGAATTAAATATCCATATCTATTACAAAATATGATTTATTTTCTTGTTGAGCTATTTGAAACTAGGATTTTCCAGCTTTCTGGAAAACTAGTTATTTTGCAAGGTATTTTGTTCATGTTTGAAATGAAATACAAATGACCCCCTCGGGAAATAAAACTTCCAAAATATTCTGGTCTCCAGAGATTTTCCTTTCAGAATTCCAAAACGTTGTATTAAGTTTTGATTTTTCAGTTAAAATTTTATTTGCCTTTTTATTTTTTATTTATCAGGAATTAGATACGACACGATAAATGTACAAACCTGATATAAGAATAATAATTAAAAAAAAAAACCCTAAAAAAAAAATAAATCTACAGCCTCAAAACTTGAAATTCAATTTTCAGATATTCTGAAATGAAAAGTTTTTGTTCTGAAACTTTTTCTCAGTGCATATTTTCATACAGATAAACATCTTTTATACATGTTTTATTTTCAGCAAGATCAGCATTTCCAATATATATATATAGATATATATATCTATATATATACACACACACACACACATATATATAGATATATATATATACACACACACACACACACATATATATATAGATATATATATCTATATATATCTTGACGTTTCTTATTTTCTGGTCAACTCTAGCTGATGTTGTGCTATTGTACTGGGCTCCTTTTAATTAGACTGGGCAGCACTGGATATAGCCAGTGGTGTCAGGTAAATATTAAGGCCTTCCAGCCTTGCTGCTTTCTAACTTCTATTCCCAAAAGGACCTGCCCAAAATTTCTGGCCCATTGACATTGTATTCAAATAGGCATCAATTAAAATACAATTTAAATGCCATATAAAAATGTAACACAGTGTTTCCTTCTCCTCTCCAAGAAACAGCCAGGATGAGTTTTCTAGGGGCTTACTAATAAAGATCTCCAGGTCCAACCATTTCCTTCCTTACAGCAGCCAGCACCAGCTGTAGGCAAAGGCAGAGGTGGTAACTGTGAACCTCCCACACCCTCCTGCCTTCTTGGATGGGCTGCACTAGAAGGGAAGATTATCCTATATCTGCCAACTGCAGTGACTTTACACAAGCCTCCCAGTCATCTGTTGCTGGTTGTTAGAAATAGTGCATTGCACTAAATGGACCAGCTGGATTCAGGGTGTTCCTATGTTCTTTACATGTCTTGTGTTTGAATAAAAAATGCAAGAGGTTTGGTCAGCTCTTGGACTCAGGAGACCAGGATTCAGCTCTGAGCCATAGGCTCCTGTGTGACTTTAAGCAAGTCACTTAATTTACCCTGTGTAACTATATGCAACTATCTGTAAAATGGAAATAGCGGTACCCTGCTTGGTAGGTGTGACGAGGATAAATCTATGTGGACCTGACAATTGTCAGTTTAATATAACCAACATTGAAAAAAAATGCTTATAGTTCACATAAACACCTGGCATTTTACACCTCTGGTTTATCTGCCACTGCAAAGCATAAGAAACACTTCCAAAATTATTGATATGACATCCAGGTAGAAGCCTTCAGGCTGTGAACAAACAGGATCCCAAACCAAATCTTGAAATAACAAAAGGAACATTTCTTGGTCAATAGTAAAGCCAGTGCTACACCAAATAACTCACTGACTCTAACCAATTTTCTGACATACCATAAATAACCAGAATGAACCAATTTATCCTTTGAGTTAATAGTTAGCCTAGGGATGTTTTTGGCCCACAGTGAATGAAACCATATTACTTGGAAAGCATCAATCTGAAATTCCAAGAGGTACGATAGAATGGGTACCATTAATGTAGTGATAATGCCAACAATTGCATGGGAAAGGCCAAATAAGTCGAGACAAATGCATTAATTCAGACTGAAACCAGTCCCTCACCTGAAGCCCGTATGGAACCAGTGCCAGTTCACTAACTCTATTATCTTAATTTTGCCACAATTCAGAAAAGCATTCCTACATAGGCATGTGCTTACACATATGGTGAACTTTAATCATGCATTCCACTCCCACATATTTCAACAGGACTTCATCACACACTTGAATAAGAGCTAAGCACTCACTTAAGTGCTTTCCTAAGTCATTATTATGAATAAGTCCTATTTAAAATAAGCACATCCTTTGGAGCTTATTGCAATGGCTTGAATTTGTGGGCCTTCAGCAGCATAGTCCCATTGATATCAGACATCTTTTATGATAGATAAGTAAAGCTTATTCAGTGATTAAATGTTTCATTCATTAAATTCTTCAGTATTTTGGGCTTTGAGGGGAACAGGTGATATCCGCTGCGTGAACTCCATGAAATCAGGAAATTCCCACCATCCACCTCAGGATCTTTTTATTTATGTATTTATTTATTTTTAATTTATGTCATTTCAGACCATTGAGTCCCATATGAAACTTCTTGAAAACTTGGTGAAAATCCAACAATTTACTCCTACTTTTACCCCGACTGGCTGTCAGGAAATAAATATATAAAAAAAAATGTGGCAAGTCTCTCAAGGATTTTATTTTGCAAACCTTTTACTGTTTTAAATCAATATGAGGTCCTTTTCTTGTCTTTGAACCTACCAGACTGATCCTGGAGGCAGGGGGTTGGATGAGGCTGCAGGGCCCAGCGATGCAGAACCAGTTGTAGGACTACGTCATTAGTCCCTGAATCGTCACAGCCCTACTCATATGCTTAACTTCATGCACAGCGAGGGAGTGCAGTTCTTCCCAGTGAAGTCAGGGGAACTCTTCACGGCATGTAAATTTAAATTCCCAAATAAACCTTTGAAGGATCAAGGATTTAAATCTTTCACACGCTGCAATCCCAATATACACACGGTGAAGCACATCTTTTTGGTGTCTTTTGATTGGAGTTTGCTAACAATTCATTCAATAGCTCCAGAAGGGGGTGAGGAACAAAGGTGTGTAGATTGACATTTTCTCCTTTTAATTAATGGACAGGGCCAAGATGAGGTCCACTGTCATTTATTTTGAGTGTCCCTCTCTCTCCTGCCTTTCCCCCCAAGGTATGACTTGAGTTTGATCCTAGAAAATCTAACTCTCATGAGAAATACTTGTGCAATTGAGGACTGCAGAATCAGGTCATGTCTTGTGTTCCTCTGATTTGTCACCAGAAAGCATTTTGTCAAGTGGTTTAAATGAAAGACGATATAGTGGTTTATAGCCAAGTGGTTTACTGAGACAGTATAGTTGTATTGTGCTGTAAAGCCAAGCCTCCAGTTTCAAGCACCTGTGAATGATGGCAAAACTAAGATCTGGATCCACATCTGGATTAGAGCTAGTACTTAGTGACTGGTAGAGAGAGAGCAAGAGAGAAAGAGAGAGGGGGAAGACTCCTCAGCCTATACATTCATTAAATCTATGGAAAGATTCCTATTGATTGGGAGTTGTTATTTGGATGTTAATTTTAGGTAAGATTAATAAATACCTGAATCAGAAGATCATGTGCATGTCTTGGCTGTTCAGAGTCAGATCAGCCTCTTGATTTGAACTGTTCAATTTGAATCCCATGAAAATAATTTCCTATGTCTTGCCTGCTTTCCCGAGTGCTGTACACACATCCCCCTTAAACATGAAAAATGTCCTTGAAGTGCAAATGTCAGCTCTGCTGCCTGAGCTATTTGTTTATGAAGACCATCCGGGCTTTGGCTGGGAAAGAGCTTTTTTCTTGCAAAAGAGCTCACATTTAGTTAGCAACATGCCTACATTTCTCCATATGGTTCCTTCCAAGGTGTTGTGTCATATACAATGATGTCACATCTTGGAAGGAAAAGGGAAAAAAAGGCCTAAAGCTTTTTTTTTTAGCTTCACCGGTTATTGGATTGCTTCAAGAAGCCTGCCCAGCCAGGCTACAGTTGGCTATCTGCTCACCCTCATTTGATTTTGTGTATGTTCACACATCTTAAGAAGAAAAAGAACCATATTCCAAGTGACTAGCTGCCGCCTTGTGTCATCTGATTAACCAAATCTCTTTTCATGCTCATTTGCAACCCTACATATTCTTGGTGGCTCCTGAAGTGGAACATTTAAAAGGACGCAGAATAATAGTTTTCAGTTGTATAGATGTTGCTACATTTACATGCTATAAAAAGCTTTTCTTAAAAAAATACTTTGGAAGGCTTTTGGGTACAGCATTTTAATGTTGCTCATAGTTTTTAACGATGCTTCTTTTTGTCACATGCATTTTTCTGAGAAAACGCAACATTTTCAATGACAAAATGGTTTCACTCCCCAAAACAATGTGTGTGTGTGCACGTGCGCATGCATGTGTGTGTGTATATATGTATGTATGTGTGTCTGTGTGTATGCACAAAAAGTTCATGCTTACAACACGATCCTCTTTCATTTCACATGCCCAAATGGTACTGACCCAACTGAGCTGTACAACAGCTGTTTGGGGCCCTCACCCACAGTTTGCACAAACATTCACACCGGCTATTGCTCTTGTGAGGTAGGCTGCACTCTGGCAGGCAAGCAGGTAGCACTGCATGCAAGTGAAAGTCCCAAAATTTTACTTGTGGAAAAAAACCCCATGACCATAGGGTGTTACTATCCTAGTGGTTAGGGCACACACATAGAGTAGGCTCGCAAATTGTGCCTAGTTGCCAAAAGCAGTGGTGATGCACCTGAGTCAGTACAATTTGGGTGTGTAAAGTGAAATAGGATTCCAACCTTAATTTATACAACATGCAATCCCAGCCTAAAATCTATTTTCCTCTACAAATTCAAGTTTCCAATGATTTTATCTTAGGTATTCATATCTCCCACCATTTTGGAATGGAAGTGTCTGCAGTTGCTGTGCTTTGTGTTGAACTCAATGCTGTTGGGGATCATTAGCTGTGCTCTGCACATGCATATGGGATTGGGGCTATTATAAGACATTGATCAGGGACATTTTATTTCTGGATTCCAAATAGACAGGAGAGAGATGCTGAGATGCTTAGTCTAACCAATATGGGCATATAAAATAGAAGTACCATATGTAAGTACAGAGGTGTGTAACCGTATAGGGTGAAGAAAGGCAGAAGATAGGGCAGGGTGGAAGTGTAGCAAGCTGCCATGCCCTCCTACAGGGCCAGATCCCAGCGATGACCCCTCATCAAGACTGACCATACCATCAGTGGACCAATCAACACAAATGCTAGCCTCCAGGCAGCATTTACCTGCTCCTCTACCAATGTCATATATGTTATCACCTGCTTCCTTTGCCCCTTTGCTATTTACATTGGCCAGATCGGCCAATCCCTATGCAAAATATGAATGGACATGGGTTCAACATGAATTCTAGAAATGCATTAAAACCTGTAGCAGAACATTTTAACTACCCTGCTCATTCCAGGACTGACATCACAGTTTCTGTCCATGAACAGCAAACATCTAAAAACTAACTTGAATGTGAAAGTGTTGAAGGAGAAATTGCAGTCAGACTGGATCATATTAACTTTGGTTTTGGCTGGGACTGTCATTTTATCCCATTATTTGTACTGTCTGTTTATTTAGGTGTCCCTCCAGGTCTTAACTACCCCATTAATCATAATTAATCCCCCTAGTTACCACTCTCAACAGCCTCCCCTCTGCTCGTGTCTTTCCCTTCTATATTTTTTTCTCTCTACCAGTCCATAGCATCTAATAACATAAGCTGTTGCCTACAAAAGATCATTCCTTTCTGAACCACCTTTCTGAACTACCTGTACAGAAGTGGTGGGGTTGAATTTTAATTAGAGTGGTTTCTGGGCAGCTGCTCTAATTAAAACGCTTTAACATCATGTGTATTAACCCCCCACACATTTAAAAATGGCTGTGGGACATTTTAGCTAAACCTCATCCAATGAGGTTTAGATAAAGTGCTCCATGGCCATTTAAAAATGTGCATGGGCTTAATACATGTGACACTGCAACAACACTTCTAATTAAAATGCGGAGCAGACTTGATTAATCAAGTCTGGAATCAAGTCCTGGAATTGATTCATCAAGTCTGCTCTGACTAATGAAAACGCCAATGATCTCGTGTATAGGCAGCTCCGTCCTGCCCTCTGTCTGTAGGAAACTAAGTAAGTTGACATCAGACAACAATGGCACCAAGGTGCCTGAGCTATTAGTTAAGGTTTTGAGGATTTCCTAAATTGCCTAAGCCCTTTCATGGATCTGGCCCTTCATTGCATTTTTCAGCTCCACTGAAACACCACCAAAATTGAGACTTTTATGTTCCATTAGATTATCACAGCCAAGCTTGTGTTTGAGAATTAGGCGGCTCTATGTGATATGCCCATGGATCCATTTTGGCGAGAACTCGTGGAGCCTGGATTTCAGACAAATGTTCAAACTTTAATGAAATTGAGTTGACTGATGTCCTAATTGAGAGGAGTTAACCCAAGATTAATACATGCTGAAGCTATCAAGTCAGAGCTATCAGACTTTCATTCGACGTTCTTTACCACTCACTGTTCATCAGACAGAAACAGAGATAATAGCTTGCTCAGAGTATATTTCTGCTCCCCTCCTCTTCTTGTTGAGGATCAGAATCACAGTATGAATAGATAAATCCCGCCAACTGTCAGAATCCATTAGGATCTTCGCATCCTGATGCCATTTAAGGTAAACATGCTGAATGCATTACTGTCACAAATTCATCGTATTTATATTTTGATTGTAGAACACTGTACAAATTGCATATAATTGCCTTCTCCATGGTTACAGGTTTGGCATATGAAACTTTCAAATCCTGTTCATCTGGAATGTGGTAAAAGATTAATACTCCCATCAAATGAGGGCACAGGAAATTGTCTTAAACAGTGGTATCCTGTGAGGATACTGTTAATTAGGAACCATTTCCTGTTCTCTGCCCACTTCCAAACACTACAACTAGGAGGTCCACGAGACTCTGCATCCCTGCCATACAAATGAAGTAAAACCTTGCAGCCTCAGAGATAGCCAGGTAGTTATTCCCAATAGGATAGCATTCTTTGCAGAATTGCTACCCAAGGCTCTATCTATACGTAGACCTTCCAATTATGGTGAAAACTTTTATTAAGGCTCGCACAGAGATTTCACCTGGTATTACACTACCAAACAATCGTTAAAATACACATTTTATGAAAATTAGGAATTTGCATTGCACGACTAACCCCTTGGCAGGTATAATACACAGCATTGATGGTATAATGATGGTGTTTCCTCTTTCCTCCTCAAGTCATTTTCTCAGTTCCAAAAGCTGCGCATGAGACAAGGGCGGTTAGGAATCCCAGTTGCAAAGCGTCTTTCATTCAAAAGTACTTAGGTGGATGTACATTTAAAATCATAGTATCCAAAAGTGGGGAAGGACCTCCAGGGTTATCTAGTTTAGCTTTCTGCATGAATGCAGGATGTTGTTGACCCATAAAATCCCAGAGAAATGCTTATCCAGCCTCTTCTTAAAAAAAACCCAATGAAGGAGTTTCTACAACTTCCCTGGAAGCTTGTTACATGGTCCTGTTATTCTTACAGTGCGGAAGTGCTGTTCTTTTTTCAAATACATGAACACTACTAAAATATTAACCTCCTTTTCTCCAAACTAAATATACATGGTTCTCTCAGCTTTTCCTTATAGGTCTCACATTCAAACCTCCTTATCATCTTTGTTACTTGGTTCCAGTTTCTCTTCTTTGGCTCACTTCCCATGGTTGACCAACACCTGTAGCCCTTTCACCTCTCTACATCCTTCTGAAAATGCAGAAGCCAGAAAATAATCAGTATGTCTTGCCATATTTTGCCATATTTTGCCATATTATGCTTCAGTATGTCTTGCCATATCAGTATGTCTTGGAATAATCAGCATGTCTTACCATATCAGTATGTCTTGGAATATTTTGCTTCCAAACTTAGAGATATATTGTCCCCTGGCTCCACATTTAGGCACAGGCAGGCCCTTAGTGACTCAAGTTAGAGTCTAAATTTTCTCTAGTGTCTGGGACACTGAGACAGCCTATAAAATCTGGGACTATCTCAGCCAATCCAGGATATATGGTCACCCTACGTATAAATAGTCTAGATTATTTTTGTTGATTTTTTTTTTTTTAATGATACACTAATTCCTATTGAATTTCAGAAAAGTACCTTGGGTGGGCCCAGGGACAACATACTCAGGCATTTTCAGTTCTTTCTCCTTTCTTTTTCATTTTCTCCTGTCTTTTTCATTAGGTACATTCCTACCTCTTAATGCCACCATCTCTTTTGGTTCAGATACTCAGGCTTGCCAATTCTCATGATAGTGGTGGAACAATTTTGGCTGGAGCTGAAACCAGTGAGAAGCTACAGCCCTCTAACAGATTTTAGCAAGGGAAATCACTTTTGTTGATTGCTTGCCCATTTCTCCAGCTCCTGCACAGAGGAGCTGATTGGGACGGTTCAAGAAGGAGGCGTCAAAGGTCACATGACATCACTTCCTGATGTGATGTCACTTCCTGCGAGGTCTTTGAATATGGCTCACCGGCCCACTGAGTGATAAAAAGTTCGTGATCCGGCCCCACATTCAAAAAGTTTGGACACCCCTGAGTTAGACACTCCACAAATAAGGTACTCAAAAGCATTGGTCATTGTTGAAAATGTTCAGCTATGTGAAACATTTGGGCAGGCCACGACATAGTCAGACTGAGTGTAAGCCTCTTACTTCCCAGCAATTGCCTCAACTCTCCTTTGTTTCTGACTAATCCATATTTTGGTATAATGCTGCAAAATGAGATAAAGCCAATCTTGCGGACACACATGTTTGCATATAATGTCACACAATAGAGCCTATTGAAGACAATGGGATATTGCTGAAGTGTGAAGGTATGCATATGTGTAAGTGTGTGCAGGATGTGCAGGCCGGGAGCGGTCCGAGGCTTTCGGGGGCGTGCGGTGGGCTGTGGCCAGCAGCCCTGGCACATGGGTCGGGGAATTCGGCACGGCGGACTAGAATTAGGCACAGACGCGTAGAGGTTGATTAAAGATTATTTTACTTACACCGTAGATGGTCGCGGTGCAGGCAGGAAAAACTTCGCTGAAGTTGCAGTTACAAACGAAAAGAAAACTCACACGAACAAGACCTGTAGAAAACTCGAGCCTCTTAAACCTGGACAGAGCTCTGGATACCATGATGAGAATCCAAAAGGTGACTCTCCACGAGCGTGCAGGGAAGGGTATGTCGAGGGATTAGGCGGCGATGGGGAGAGGCTAGAGGTTGATCAGGCCCCTGTATCCTCCTCTAAGGCACACGCGGGGTTTGTTAAGCTCCACAGCATGAGATGGATGTGGAGTCCTCCTAAATGAGGTCCTCCCCGGAGATCTCCAACTTGGGCGGAAACCGCTCAAGCCTCTTATACGGCTAGCAAGCCAATCACTAGCCGGCACGTGGGAATAATTTAGAAACAGCCAATAGTGGGACACAAATTTGCATGTGAATGGCGGGAACTCCTTGGCACTGGGGGTATCTCTATGCAACTGAGAATTGCACCGTGCAAAGAAATCTCCTTGTGGCGGGAAATAATTCTGCAGTGCCGAAGCGCACACACAATCATACCCTTTGGGTCATGACACAGGGCAGGAGCCAAAGAGCATGAAGAGGATGGGAGACTGTGACACTGCTTATACTCTAGTTATTCTGCAGGGTAGTGGATACTGCAGTGACTGTGCAGTGCAGTGTAGCAGCCCTGGCATTTGTGATCACTCAGCCTTGCATTCTTGAGGAGAAAGAATAAGGGTTGGGACACCTTTTTTTTGTTCAATTTTCATTTTAATCACAGTAATTTAGATGTTACTTGTAACAACAGCAGGTAAAGATACAATCCAGAAAAAAAGTGATGTTTTGATTGACCACATCCCTTTAATTGAGCTTTCCACTACCAGGGGAATAAAAATAAAGTCCCCACATGGGGAATTATTACTGCCCCAGATTTCTGAGTTCAACAGAAATCTATGCTGAGTTTTTGGTTGTAGTCATGTTGGTCTAAGGACAGGCAGGCCAGGTTTTTTGAGTAGATGTGATATCTTTTATTAGACCAACTGAGTAGCTGGAAAAAAAGTTCTTTGGAAGCTTTCAGGCACAAACACCCTTCTTCAGGCATAGAGAGTCTCTTCTGTTTCCTTGGAGTCCCAGGACATCTACTCAAAACACCTTGCCTGCCCTAGAAATCTATGTGCCTTTTGAATGTGGCCTCTAAATCTTAAGAAAGATAAACCCATGAGTGGTTCTGATGACTTCAGTGCTTTAAATTAGCTATGGCCTTAGGTACTTTTCTGTATGATGGTCCAAATTCAAAGTCTCAGAGGGCGCATCTACACAAGATGCTTTGAGTACGTTAAACTAAACCTACTATGCCTTAGTGTGTTGGGCAAAGCCCATGCTAATGCACTAATGCCCAGTAGATTTAGTCTAAAGCACATTAACGTCACTTAAAAAGCATTCATCTGCCCTACTGTGCAGTAGTGCCAATTACAGCATATTAAGTTAGTATCTGTCATTACAGACAAAACATAATGCGCTGTAATTACAGCACATTAATGAACATGTAGACGTGCCCAGGGAGAATCAGTGTTGGAAATGATTGATTTTGCATGTGGAGTCATTGGGTAAAATGGCGGGTGTGGGGAAAGGTCCAGAATTCCCTTCCAAGGGAAAGTCTGGCCCACTAAACAAGAGAGTAATACTTGCTCCGATGTTGTCTCTTTTACTGTGCCCCACTGAGTCTTGTATTCCTTACTGTAAAATGGCATGATTGCATGCACACAGACTCC
This sequence comes from Alligator sinensis, assembly GCF_000455745.1. Lineage (NCBI taxonomy): Eukaryota > Metazoa > Chordata > Crocodylia > Alligatoridae > Alligator > Alligator sinensis. The sequence goes on along the minus strand of NW_005842158.1, from coordinate 781,091 downwards.
TTCCTCACTCCCTCCTTGGCCTCCAGCCTGCTGCTGAGGGCATTCTCTGGTGAAAATGGGAGATATAGGTTGGAACCTGCTGAGCTTTGAATGTGAATAGAGGTCACAGCTCAGTGCCAGCCTGGGGCTGCTCTGACCCGGCTCAACGTGCTTCAGAGGGGCGGGCTGGGGCAAAAGGATGCTCCACTGCAGTTGCTGGCTGGTAGGCAGCCCCTGCACTGAAGCACCCTTGTGCCCCAGCAAGCCCCGTCACTGTCTACATGTGTGTTTTGCTGTGTGTAACTACTCCGCTATAGGATAGTACTTATGTTGGGCAGTACCATCCCACAGCAGAGTTAATTAGTTTACTGAGGCCTAATAGCGTTGCACATGTGGACGGTGATCTTTTACTGAGGAGCTAATTAGTCAGCTCTGCAGTAAAGCATCTTGTGTAGATACACTGAACAGAATAACTAATTCACAAGCTGTATAGCATAAGCTTTCATGAACCTGAGCTCACTTCATCAGATGCTGTCACATTGTTGACACATAGAAATGTTGTCATTGTTGTCATGTGCTGATATATAAAAAGCAAGTGCCATGCCTCTGAATAGAAGTGCCTCTGGTTGCTGAGTTTTTTTGCCAGCTCAGTGCCACCGTGTGTTAGCTGCGTTGAGAGGACTTGGACAAGGATTACCTAGTCTGAAGATCCCAGATGTCATTAGGCATACAACAGATGTTGACATATTGAGCTTGGCTGTGATGGTGGTGTTCCTGTGTGCACGTAGCAGCAGACTCATAGACACCTTGGAAACTACACTGGTTAAAAAAAAACAAACCATAGGTATGTGAAGACTCTCAGGCACTAGGGAATTTAGGCAGTGTTTTTGAGGATGGCATTGCTGGATTTAAGACACATAGGGCACTTCACCACAAGTGGAAACCTGCGTTTCTCTGGGGACAAACAGCAGTGGCACAACGTGAGCTACTGCTAGTTGTCCCTGGGAAATGCCCATGCACGCCCTCTCTGGCGTGTGGCATGTTGCACCAGGTGGGGTAGCGGAGGCTAGGGCTAGTACCTGGGCTGACCTCAGAAGTCTTACCTGGGGATCCTGGGGGCCCCAGGGCTGCAGCCACAGCAAACCTACAGCAGGAAGCCTGGCTGGCAGCTGGAGTGTGGCTGCAGCCACCCATGCTATGGTTTTGGGCAGTGTATGCTGCTGCCATCTTTGCCATCCTGCTTTTTTTAGGCACAATTTTTTTTTGACATTGGGATCTGCCAGAGTCAACCCCTCTGCCCACCCACGCTGCAAATTAGCAATGCAGGGAAAGCCTGCAGGTGCGGTGTGTGCAGCATGCAGTGCTACAGATTACTCTGTGGTGCCGCATACTGCACGGTCCTGCTCGTCTGGTTATGCCCCTAATTTCCATGTACATATTGCATTAGGTGCCTAAGTCCTTTTATGGATCTGGGTTTCAAGGCCTAAATGCCTTTGAGCCTCTGGACCTTGCTGTGTAGAATGTCTTATACTATAAGAAAGGCAATGCGCCCTGTAAGCAAATTGTTACCAACCTGTAAAGAATAGATAGATAAGTAGAGGGAGTGACCGCCACAATTTTATTAGAGGTTCTTTCCTCAAATATCTACTCCATGTACTCCTGACCCAGCGCTAAAAGATGTGAATGATCTTTCCTTTGATTTCAATAAAGGCTGGAAGTGGTCTGATGTTATCAGATTCTTGAACCTGTGTCAGTCTGGCTTTCACCCTGGCTATAGTAAGGAGACTAAATTTACAGCTTTGGTTGATGATCTTCATCTGGGCATTGAAGGAAGAAACTGCGCCCCACTGATCTTACTTTATCTGCCTGCAGCCTTTGGTAGAGTTGATCATGAAGTGCTGATAAAGTGTTTACATGATGTGGTGGGCCACTCTTAATTGGCTCCACTGTTTTCTAGCAGGGAGGTCCTAGAGAGTGATGGTGAGCAAGTGCTCCTGAGGGGTCCCCAAGAGCTCCATCTTGCCACCCCTCCTATTCAACAAGGCAACACAATAAGATTGTGTGAAGATTTGTAGTGAGGTGCCATCAGTATGCTGATGACACCTAGCTTTATCTTTCTTTCTTATGTGATATATGTCCCACAGTATTGGTCCCTTCCCAGTGCCTGGCTGTAGTTGGAGATCCAACTGAAGCTGAATCCAGAGAAGACAGATGGTGGTGGGCAGAGCACTTAACTGGGGGGACTAGGACAATGATCATTGACAGTGTTCAGCCTCCCCCTGCCACTCCAGTTCATAGCCTTGGGATGCTCCTAGATTCTCTGCTGCTTCTGGATCTTTAAGTGGTTGCAGTAGCTAGCAGTGTTTTCTTCTTATTTACTTATATTTACCCATACCCACTTCTGAAAGGCACTTATGCAACTTTTTTTTTTTGGTGAGTAGGACACTTTTCTGGCAATGGGGAGATGTAAGTTCAAATCTCTTCTGGCTGAGGAGTGCCTAGGATCTGAGGGATCTGAGAGCATTGTCAGACATTTCCCTTGCTGTGTGTTAAATACACATAAGACAGCAGTGTCTGTGCATTAAGGCAGGGAAAGACAAGCTAAGTGCTCTCTGAGTGTCTCTAAGTTCACATGAAAAGCATCTCCAGTTGGTGTTAGGCAGTTTGTGTTGCAGTAACATTAGTCTGCCCCATGGGGCTGATGCAAGTGGTTTGCAGTCCTCCAGCATCCTAGAATGCAACACTCCCAGTCTCCCCCTACAGGGATGATCTATCCTCCCAAAGTCTACTGCCTTGGACTGACATACTGATAGTGAGCCATGGGGCGGACATGACAGATCCTAGCCACGCTTTTGCTTGCCAGCCCTCTAGCTGCAAGTCAGAGCCGTGAAGGTCAGAGCGGATATTAACTCTTAATGTGCAACTGCTCAGAACATGTTGTGACATTATTATTATCATGTCATAGCCCACAAAGTTCACACGTGTGAATAGTAATGTCCAACATCTTGAGTCTCCCACTTCCTGGGCAAATGCCCTATGCCCTAGGCAACTGGGCTTCAGGGTGAATGAAATCCACTGCTGCAGTTAGACGTTGCCTGTCTGATGCACCTGCATGGGAGTCCCCTATAGAAAGAACTAAAGAGAGCGGTGTATTTTCCTGGAAGGATTAGGACTGGTGAAGGCTGTTCGTTGTCACAGTAGGAGAGCTACCTGACTAACCAGGCTGGATTCAGAGTGGCTTTTGGGGTTGGGCTAAGCTATCCCTGGCGAGAATGGGAAATCTGCGCATCTCTGGAGAAATTTGGAGTCAGGATGCATAATTTTTACAAGAGCCAAGGGAAAGGTTTAGAGGTGGAAGAGCATCATTAGGTCCCCATCACACCATTTTCCTTATGTCACTTAACTGCTTCCTCCACAATTTGTCTTCTGGGTAGTGCCTCCCTGAAGAGTGTGGCTGTTAACAGGCAGTAATCCTGCATCTACAAATGTGTTCAAAACCTGGAGTTTCCTCCTCATTCCCGTGTCAGCATCCATGACTGCGGTAGCTAATCGTGTTAGCTCTATAGTCACCATGTGTTCTGGTAGTGTACATGCTGCTGGCTTGGGATCAAGAAGAACTGGCTTCTGTTTTTGGCTTTCTCCCTAACTGGCCCTGATCAGGTCACTTTGGACCAGATCTTCAATGACACTTGGGAAACTAAATCCTATTTAGGGACCTAAATATTGCTGAAGATCTAGGGTTTCACCCCTGTTTCCCCTCTGATCCTTTGTCTGGCATTTGTATTCAGATGCTAAGGTTTTTGATGCTATCTCTTGCTATGCATTTGTCCAGCATCTGAAGTCCCTTGGGGCCTGTGGATATTAATTTCATGCAAATAATAGTAATGGTTGGGCCTGATTCTTCTTACTTTTACATGAGTGAGTTCTGTGGCAAGTCAATGATATAATAAAGAAGAGAATGAGCACCACTGAGTGTTCTTGTATATGTAGGACAGTTGCAAAACAGTCCATCATTAGGCTAGGAAATTTTCAATGCCACTCAACAAACATAGGCTGGAGTTTACTTAGATCTGATCCGTGAAGCATGCTGCCTTACTATGACTTCCAAGGGAGGTGGTGCTCTCCCCTACCTTGGGGGTCTTCACGAGGAGACTGGACAAGCACTTGGTTGGGGTTGTCTGACCCCAGCGCTCTTTCCTGCCCAGGCAGGGGGTCGGACTCGATGATCTGTTGAGGTCCCTTCCGACCCCAATATCTATGAATCTATAATTCATCATCTACCACTAGCAGATGCCTCACTTATATTTCCTTCAACCACTAAAGTATGCTTTCATTTGTTTGTTTCCATACAAAGGAATTAGATTTATCTCCTTTTTTCTGTTCTTTTTTTTTTTTTTTTTTTATGCTTACATTTAATTATTCACCGTAAAGTAAGGCAACCTGCTTGAATAGAAGAAAAAAAAAGGCCAACAGAAACAAAGCAAAAGTTGTCAATGCTGTGAACCCAGAGTGGCCACAGAAAGAGCGACTGCCTGATGCTTTCTTGGAAATGGAGATGTTAATAAGGAAGCAGTTTAACGAGGCTGAGAGAGAGAGAGAGAGAGAGGGGAACCAGTCAGGAGATTCTGGGCTTTTCTTTTGTAAATATTTGGACTTGTGCAAATTTGCTAATTGAGGCAATTGATTTTTGCCTGAAAAGGGGTAGCAATGTCTAATTCATTAAAGCCTAAAATAACATCCTTTGGGCTAAATGGGGTCATTTCACTTATAACCTTTTAGTGATGTATTAACAATTTGGAGGCATTTCCTTGCATATCTTAAAAAGTCCCACATTAACAGGAACCAGCTAGAAGAAGAGGGAAACAAATCTATACAGACATGCGGCAGGAGCGCGCGCGCGTGCACACACACAAACACACTCTCACAATATATATGGCCTCCAGCCCCTGTCCTTCCTCTTCTCCAGCATTTTAAGGTCTGTGTTTAATATTGCCAAGCCTACTTGAGTGATAAATGCAACTGTATAAAAATTACTTATTACAAGCTGTCATGTTGCCTCACTCACACTACAGGGCTAGAGGCACTGTACATAAAGCTAGGATCTCCACCTTGACAGCATCAGCTGCGCTGGCTTTAAAATGAAATGCTTTCAGTCATGAATACAAAACATAATTTACCTTTTCATAATACTTTGGTTTGGAAACACTTTTGAAAGCTCGTGTTACCGTCAAACCTCTACCTGAGCCATGCCAGCAACCAGTTAATTCCAAGTTGTCAATTTACCTTAGCTCTGCTTCCCATTACTTCTCCTTTGAAGAAACATTAAGCTGTTCAAATTGCCATCCCTCTAATTTTTTTTTTTTTACATAATATTTATCCTCAATTCTTTGGTTGTAGTTGACACAGCAGGATTACTCTTACTCTTTGAGCATGCCTGCTATGCATCTATTCCTTCTTCCTGCAGTTCCCAATGGTATGTGCACTCATAATACCAACAAAGAGTCATCTAATTCTGTTGTGCCCCCACTCCACCCATCCCTCCTCTTCATTTGGAGTCCAGTTGCACAGCCCCGCTTTGAACCACCCCACCCTTCAAACAACTGGCCGAGATCAGTCGTTACTTCTGTGCTGTAGCAATCCAGAGCCCCCTTTACTCCTCCATTAATGTGGTAGTGATGCTTACTCAAAAGCTCACTGTAAGCTATGGATGTCAGCTGGATTGAAATTGAATGTGAAGGTTCCAAGGAGCCTCGCGGTGTAACAACTGATTCGTTGTGACTGGTTTTATAGTTGGCCATGATGCGTACAGTATGTGAAGTTCCCATCTGTACTGGTGTCTGCCCACCAGCCACCCTGCCACGTTGGCAAAAGTGGCTCCAGCGCCGAGTGCAATAGGAACAGAACTGCAGATGCCTCCCTTTCGCCCAAATTTCTTTTGACAATGTTCACATCCAGTTAGGGCCCAAAGTGCTTGTACTTGTCAGCTGGGATAAATAATGAAGAAAGTAGTCCCTTCCTCAAACTGAAGCAGAATTGCCAAAGGAAATATTTTCTCTTCCCTCTGCCATCCCTCACCAATACAAAACCCTATCGCCCCCTCCCTTTGCCAGAGATTCAATAGAGGAAAGGATGTGGGGGGGAGTTCAGCCTGCCCTGCCTGCTGCAGGCTGGTTAAAATTGTGTTTTTTCTTACGGTAATCTGTGCAGAAAGGAAGAGCAGATTGGGGAGCGGGAGGCTAAGGGGCAGCACAGACTAAAACAAAACACACAGGAGTGAAAACGTCTGTGAGATGCTAGGGTACACATTTGGAGTTACACATTGCCCCATCATGGCCATGTCCACACGAGACATTTACTGCAGATCTGCCTAATTAGCTATGCAGTAAAGTCTCTGGGTCTACATGTGAGGCCCTATTAGGTTGTAGTAAATTAATAAATGTTGCCATAATTAGTACTTGTAAATACAAGCACTGTCCTGTGGCAGCTTTGTTTGTTATGCAGCATCACACGCGTTGAGTCTGATGGGGCTGGATGGGGCATGAGGGTGGTTCAGTGTGGGGGCTGCCTGCCAGCTAGCCGCACTGAAGCACTCTTGTGCCCCAGCCAGCCCCTCTGCAGCATGTTGAGATGGGTTGGAGTAGCCCTGGGCTGGCAGAGTGGCAGCTGGGGCTGCTCCAACCTGGCTCAACATGCTGTCACCCCAGGCTCATGTTCAAACGTGGCATCCAGGAGCAATAAATTCCTGTGCAAACGGCACCAGAGTTTATTGCTGCGCATTAATTTCATGTGTAGACACACCCACTGATGTGCTATGGTTTAGGCAGGTGTACAGATTGCATTGCAGATTAGGCATAGTTTAATTCTGCTCATGTCATATCTCCACATCATCAACAGTCTTTTAAAAATCAGCCTTTCCCTGCTTTGTTTCCCTTTAGTCCTGTCTGCAGCGCTATATCAAATCTTAGTGAGCTGATTGATTGACTAGCAAATAAAGCCAAGCACAGTCTTCAGAGTAGGGCACAGACTCAGGATGTGAGACCTGAGTTCAGTTGGTCAGTATGACTTGTCTGACCCCCGGACAGGTCTTTAACAGCATTGTGCCTCAGTTTCCCCATGCAGAAAATGATTTTATTAATGAGTGTTATTGAGTGAAGGGTGCCTGGCTGAGAAAAGCCTTCCGCTGTGCTTAGTCTGACAGACTCAGAGAGTATGAATCAGGCAGAGGAAGCTCATTTTACAGGCAGATTCCATCTACTGTGATAGTTTTTTTTCTGCCAAATGGGCCATGTTTGTGTTCAGTTCATTTACCTAAATAAATGGCCTTTGATTCAAAGGTGCTCTGTTCCTCTGGCCATCCACTGACTTTATTGAAGCTAGGTAACTGGCACTTTTGAAATCCAGTCACTTACTGCATATGGAAATAGGAATCTAACTCTGAGCACTTCTTTCGGGAAATCGCAGCCCGTTTTTTGGACCCAAAGCCTCTACTTCCATATGTAGAAAAGTCAAATGAAGACTTATTCCACTGGAAAACATAGCTCTAGAGACTCTCAACCATGGTGCCAATAAACCCTGATATGCCCCAATGTCCTTTCAAGGGTGCCATGGGATGCCATGCAATATTACTACTGCTAGGTGTGCAAACACAATTCATGAGATAAACCCAAAGTTTTCAAATTAGACTCCATAGCATTACAAATGTTCTCACCTTTTGTTGTCTTTCTTGGTTCTTTGAAATAAGAGGATTGCTCTGGTATTTTTCGGAGGGGTGTATTGAGCCTAATGAGGTATCTCTTGAGTCTATTAAGGGGGTGCCTTGAGTGTAACAAGGTTCAAAACCATTGATCTAGAGACCTTCAAAATTTGCTCTATAGTCTCTCTCCCTAAGTTCCCCTCTTAAGGAATGGGGATAATACCACTATCCTACCTCGTGGGGCAAATTGTGTAGATAAAGGCACTTTGAAGTAGCCAGGCACTAGCACAGTTGGACTCAGGTGAAGAATTACATTACATTAGATACCAAGCCCCATTCTCTTGCCTGTTGGACATGTTTTGCCTGTAATCAGGTGCAGTAGAGAAAATGCCCTGATGATCGCTCTGAATACCATCCTAACAATAGAAATAGCTGAACTTTCCAGAATCTTATAATGCCAGGTGCACTTGTACTTAATTGAAATGTATGGGATTCGGGCATCTTGTTCCTGTAGGTATGTCAACACTGCCAAAAAGTTTGTCCTCCACTCATGCAGGCTAGCTCAAATTGGCCAACTTGGGTTTAAATAACATTGAAGACAGGACACCTTTGGCTTTAGCTTGGGTCGGCAACTCGGGTAAAAGCATGTACAGATCCTGCGGTTGAACTCCAAGGCTGGATGCAGACATGCAGGCATGTGCAGTTTGTGGCACCACAAACCTCTTTGCAGCGCCGCAAACTGCATGCATTGCATATCAAACCACGTGTGGTGCTGCTAATTTGCAGCACCCGTAGCAAATAAAAATCCTGAAGAAAAAAGCAGTGCAAAGCATGCCCATGTGGTGTGTACCAGGACAAATGCAGAGACCCTGTGCTGGGGCACCTTGCACCCCAGCCAGCTGCTCGATGGCTGGCTGGGGAGCAGGGTGCCTCAGCATAGGAGCTCCATGTGCCTCAGTTTGGGGGCTCCACAGTGCAAACCCTGCATGGGGGCATACAGAGACAGGGGAGCAGCTAGCCCAGGGTCTGCCTGCTCCCCCATCTTGAGGCACACTGCACACCAGACAGCTGGGGAGTGGCTGGCTGGGACGCAGGGTGCCTCGGCTTGGAGGCTGCTTGCTGGCTAGCCCTTCACTCTGTGCCCCAGCAGCCTCCCCTCCAGCACATGGAGCAGCGGGACAATATGTCCTGCTGCAAGCGCATAGGCAGGGGCATGCACTGCGACACAAAAATAGCAGCACAAATTTGTGCGGCTGCAAACGCACGCCCCTGCTCGTGTCGACACAGCCAAACTGTTTGCCTGAGATCCCCAATTTGCTATAACGTGAGTGGCAATTTAACTTATGTCAAGAACACGCACAATGTAGATGTAACTTGAGTCTTGCCAGGTACAGCGGTGCATGTATCAAAAGAACTTCCCTGAAAACACAAGAAACTAGCACTGGATATCCCAGCCTCCCCAAGGGGGACCTGAAGCTGCAGCATTCGAACTTGGCTCAGAGAGACAGCACTTCAAAGGGCACATGGGTGCTGCTGCCTACTGAGGTTTATGAAAATCATAATATGCAGCAGGCAGCTAAGGGTGATAGCTAAACAGTTGACAAACTGTAGTGACTTGCCCAACTATATAGACATGGCAACCAGCTAAGAAAGTGGGGCTAGAGGGGCTGAGTTCATTTTTCTCCTGAATCTTGGACTTTGGAAATTGTTAGAAAGAAAATGCTGGCACTTTGACCCAGGAATAGCCGAACATACCTTTCTTATCCTGTTTTCTCCACCTCATGTCTGATCTTACCCGTCTCGCCATTTTGTACTCTGAAAGCAGAGGCATGAAGGCTGAGAGAGGCCAGAAGGCAGCTACCACAGCAACAGCGTACAATGTGAGTGAGCTTCTGAATCCAGCTTAATCGGCAGAGAAGTTCGTGACAGCATTTTATTCCACTTTACAGAGCAGGCATTGGATGGGAAGAGCCATGCTAATTTATCACTGCAGGATTCAAAGTGAAATGAGATTACAGCAGTGAGCAATGTGTGAATTAGCACCAAAATATTACAAAAATAACAATAAAGGATAAGAGAAAAGCACAGAAAAATGGGATCAGGGGAGGTGAAGCCTTATTTGCAATCTTCAACATTAACAAATACAGCTAAGCCTTGTATCTCAAAGAGATGCAAATTAATGCATTGAGATGCCGGTTTTTAATTTTTCAATTTGGTACACAAACAGTGGAAGCAAACCCAACAGCCTTCATAAAATTAGCATCAAATGTGTTTTGTTCATTTAGAGAACATTGATTACAATTCTTCTGACACACTCTGGAATTCCATTACAATTAGGTGGTGGGTGGTCAGCTTAAATTATTTTTAGCTCCTCTGAAGCAATTTAGACATCAGAACTTGGATAAGCTTTAATTAACTGCCTCTTCCCCCCTCTGCAGTTCACCCGGGTATGGTTGATGGTGCATGAAGTTTGACGGATAATCAAATATGCGTCTCTCTGAGCTTTTACCAAAAGGTGGTCTCTCATTGCCTACCTTCATTTCCCATAGGATAGAGATTTAAAGTCAAATTCACTCGTCATATAGGCCAATGGATGACCTTTGGCATGCTACTTAGAGCTAGAGCCAATGAAGAATCTGGGTTCTGCAATAATTATATTGGCTTCAGAGTGGTATCATCACAACTGAGTACCCTAACCACCAGGTTGGAAGCTTGTCTGGGTAAGGGAACCATCCACCGATCACATTGAAGTTGTGCAAGATGGGCATTTACCCACCATGTCCTAGGTGAAAACCCATCATAGTTATCATGTCCTAGGTGAGAACTATGAGCCACAAGCACTGTATAAAAGAGAAGCACCACAATTTCTTCCTGCATCAGCCGCATTCTGTGGGGAAATCAATCCTAAACTCAGAGCACACCTCTGCGATCAGGGGATTTAGGTCCTTCCAGAAACATAACAGCCAGTGTCTATGCCCTCGGTGGCAGCAGCAACAGGGGCTAGGCTGGCTGTAGTGGCTGTTGTAACAGGGCTAGCAGCGGTGGCAGCTGTTGTTCATGCACTGCCTCTAAGTGAGCACCCAGGCCTGGTGCCCCAGCAGTCCATTGCTTGCTACGCTACTGGGTGCTTCCTCACCTTATTCCTGGATCCCAAAGAGGCTTAGACAGCAGCTACATGTTTTGCTGCTCAAGCTGGGGCAGCTCTGGGTGGAGGTCAACCTTGGTGAATGCTAGGGCTGTGGAAAGCTTCGGTCCCCAATTTGTTTTGCTGGAGATTTGGCCCGATTCAGTGGCTGAATCTCTGAATCTGAATTGAATCAGAGGACCCTTTAATCTTTCCAAATAGAACTGTAACCCTCTGAATTGATTCAGAGAGATTAAGAAAGATTCAGCGATTCAGACATAGACACAGCTTTAAATGTTTTTTTTTACATACCTCTAGGTACTAGGCAGCTCGTGAGTGCTGGGTTGCTGGGGTGCATGGAGAGTCCCACAGGAGCATGGGGTGGGGGGGAGGGCTCCCCAGCATTCTCGGCAGCAGACCTGGAAGTGGACCAGAAGCACTTCTGGTCCACTTTCAGGTCCATCAGGGAATACGGAGGGGGCACCCAGGGTCCCATCACAGCCAATTGCAAGCTGGAAGGGACCCCAGGTGCACTCCCCTATGGATTCGGAAGTGGACCAGAAGTATTTCTGGTCCACTTTCGAGTTCACCACTGAGCATGTGGAGGGCTCCCCCGCACTCCTGTGGGATGCTTCATGTGCCCCAGCATCGCAGCATTCACAAGCCACATCTGCTACTTCAAGGTACGTAGAAAAAACTTTTAAAACTGTGTCTATGTCCGAATTGCTGATTCTCCAAATCAGCATCGAATCTTCAGATTCGGATTTGGCTGAATCGAATCAGGGACAGTGAAACACTGTCCCTGATTTGGGCCAAATTGGAATTGGAATCGAATAGGGCCCATTTTGCACATCTCTAGTGAATGCCCCTCCTGCACAACTTCAACGTCATGGGTGGAGAGATCTCCCACTCACCTAAGTGCCTGTTGAATTCAGGCACCTGTAAAATTAGACAACAGCAGAATTAGAGTTGTTTCGTATAGAAGTAGAGCTAGAAGAGACCTCCATAGATCATCCAGTCCACCCACATGCCTGAGGCAGGATCATCCCTGTCCAAACCATCCTATATAAACATATTGTTTAATTTCCTAGAAAAACTACACAATCAACAATGAAACAATACAAGACATAACACCCAAAGCTGCCACTGGTAAAGCATGGGGACCACCACGACCAGTTCTGCTTTTGTAAAGTTTGTTAATATACACTCAAGACGATGGCCATGCCCCCTGCTACAGAGGAAGGCAACCCTTCCCCCCCTCCAGTCCATATCAATCTGATCATTGGATAAAATTAATTCCTGACCCCAAGTATGGTGATCAGTCTGACCATGAGCAGAGAGCAAAGACCCTCTAGCGCAGAACCTCCAGGTTTAAGTTGCAGCAGGAGCACTTGCACAACCCAGTCAAAATCTCCTGCCTTAGCAGCCAACACTCAGTGCCTCTGAGGAAGGCTTAAAAAAAATCCCAGACACATGTAGTAGCAGGGAATTGGGGCAGGTGGGAGTTTCCTCCCAGCCCAGCAACCAGAAAAACCCAGAAGCAAGAGGAATACCCATAGTAGAACATAGTGCTATGCCTATATCATCCCCAACCAGTTTGGATTGTGGTTTTGGAATTAAAGTCCACTTAAGTCCTGTTTTAGGCCTTAAACCTGTTTTTCTTTTGAGCTGGCTTTTAATCTGCCTGTGACTCAATTCTCTGGCTGAAGAAGGGAAAAAGTAACACTTCCTTTCTTTCTTCCTTCCTATGTATAAACACCAATGCCCAGGCCCTTAGCAGTATTTAGGTGTTGTACTCCTATAGAAATGCTGGCGCCTAAATATGTTTGAGGATCTGGTTGTGGTAGTGGCTGTCTCTTACTATGTGTCAGCAGAATACTCAACTCAACTGAGCACTGACCCTGGTTAGGGTCTGTACCCCCTACTCATATTAAAAAGGAAAAATCAAATAATAGTATTTATTGCAGTGTATCTGCATCCACTTATGCAAGCAATTAAATTGGCGCGTCTATTCTGCTCCTGGTTAAATTGCATAAAGTCTTAGCAAGGAAATTTGAAACCATGAGAAGAAAAAATAGCTATTTTCAGCTTGTGTTACAAGCTTGAAGCTCAAGCCAGATTCATTGAACTGTTTACCAAGGTTCAGAGACCTTCCAACAGAACATTGCTATGAAGTTTTATATTAAAAGCATGTGAAATTCCTGGTTGCAATGCAAAGCCAAGTGGAATTTTGTTCCTTTGAGTTTTGCTTGGGATTTCTGGGTGCATGGCAACCTTGAGACTCAAAGTAAAGTTTGGGGCAGGGGGTGAAAGTAAAGAGTATATTTTCATGTATTCCTGCCATGTGAAACAGCAGAGCGGCACAGGCCTCCAGTTCTCAGTCTGGACTCCAGAGGGAGAATCCACCACCTCTTTTCAGCTTACTATTTAACTAGGCCTCACTGGTGGTACAAAGGCTATGATCCCAGCTTGTTCTTATCTGTTCTGGGTCCTATTTGCCCCGCAAGAAATAGTGAAGGAAAGTCAACATGCGCCTCTCAGCACAAGGGCTGAAATTCTGCCTGACATAGGAGACCCTGCAGAAGAGGGCAGGAGAGTTCTTCTTGCGCCCTCTTGTCCACTTCTCATTTCTTCAGGAAGGCAGGTTCCTCACTGTTTCAGTTTCCAAACCTCTCTGCTAATCCTATCCTGGCAGTAGTACCTTGAGCGTGGGAAGGTCCAGGCATAGTCCATTCATCATCCATGCCCTCTAAGCCAAGCCTGTCAACAGCAGTGTCAGGGAGTGTCAACTGTATTTTTTCTCCTGTAATTTGCCACCTCTCCAGGATGATCTGAATCTAACGAGTCACATCACATAGGGTAGGTTATCAAATAACCCTGTGGGTTCAGTGACCTGGGTCAGATTTAAGCTGGTGACCTAAAAGTAAACCACTTGCTATCTTGTTACAAATTCCCTTGAAGTCAAACAAGATGCACAACAAGCCCTCACTCAGTCCCCTCACTCAGTCCCCTCAAAAGGCAGTGCCTTTTGGATCAAGCTTAGAAGTGGAGGTTTCACCATTAACCATATACAAGGAAACACTGAACCTTTCGCGATGCAGTTTCAATTAATTTTTCTTTTGCAACATCTTGACATATAAGTAATTGTAAACAATCCATCCTGCTTTATCCTCTTCTTTGAATTAGGTTCTGAGTCTGTACTGGGTGACCATGGCATACAACCATGTCTGATGGAACTGTGTCCATTTCTCCTTGGTCAAGTACAAATCAGAAGTACCGTGTTATTTCAAGAGGTTTTGGGCTTATTCTTTGATCTTCTCCTTTTCCTCTACTCTCACAAATTGATAGAACATGTGACATATATCTCCTCATGCTAATATATTCCATCCCAGAAGTGGCTGCCTTTAAGTAATGAGTAAAACAAGCAGGGAAAGATTTTGGCTGCTACTTAAAATTGTTGATTCATTCTTGAAGTAAATAAGTTGTAGACAATTTGGCGTACATTTTCAAAACTTTTTGGTGGGTGCTAAAATGTCCCATTAGATTATTTAAATCAGTGGGTCAGTAGAGATGCGGGGCGGGGATTGGAGATTATCTTGCCATTTCCAATGAAAGGGCTGTAGAGAGCACATTTCTGAACAGCTCAGACATACTTGAGCAAAGTAGAAGCACGGCTGAGCACAAATTCATGTTAAATTATTTTCATGCTCCTGGCCAATGAACTGGGCTTTGGAAATCCAAGAAAACCATGCTGCTTTTGCCAGGGCTGAATTTGGCCTGGTGTAAGGAATGGGCATCAGTCACAAATGAACTCTTAGAGTCCCTACAGCTCTATTTGCTAGACTGGTATTAAGGCAGGGAATTGCAGACATCATTGCGTTGAGAAGATCCACTCTCTCTCTCTTTTCACACATTTATTCTTGGGCAGATACATAGTGCCAGGTGTTTGCCTCTTAGGATCTTTCTTTCCACTCCTCTAACCTGAAATCTGTTGCAAATGGGTGTAAGTCAGAACAGAGCCCTTCCCTCATTAAAAAACAAAAAACCAAAAAGTAATGTGAAATATTTAGTCATTAGGTTCTGATCCCAAATCATAGAGTCATAAAATCATAGAAAAGTAGAGCTGGAAGGGACATCCGGAGAACATCTAGTCCAACCCCTGCCAGGCACAAGTTCACCCCTATCCAAACCATTCCATACAAGTGCTTGTGTAACTTATTCCTCAAACTATACAGACAACTTACCAAGCAATTGGTAACTATACAGACAATTTAATTGGTAAACTATACAGACAATTTACCAAGCACTGGTGGTTCAATGGTAGAATTCCTGCCTCCCATGTAGGAGACCTGGGTTCAATTCCCAGCTAGTGCAGAAGCTTGTAGTAAATGTTTTGGGGGTCGGACTCGATGATCTATTGAGGTCCCTTCCAACCCTAACATCTATGAATCTATGAAAACTCTGTTGCACAAGTACAAGGCATTTTGCTCCAAAACACCAAGAACACCCTAAACTACCACAGGTAAATCAGGGGGATTAAGACATCGTATCATTATATTAATTGTACTCAGCGCATATAGTTTTTTTTCTTCTTCTCTTGACTTCACGGGCACTGATTTTGGCCCTTACTGCTCAAATGATATACAAAGCATAAATACAATGGACTTTATTGATCAAGGGGTTAACGCCATCAATGACAAAGCTTGAGTCATGTGAGGAAAATGGACACAATACAAATAAAATGAATTGCAACTGCTTTCATCAGATATATACACACGTAAATGGGGTTGTCTATCCAGTTGTTCCATGGACTGGTGATCCGAGAAAAATGTCAGGAGCAAAATCAAGAACGTTCCTCGTCTTCATTGACCTGACCAAGGCATTTGATTCTTTAAATTGTGAAGCTCTGTGGACTATCCTCCAATGCCTTGGCTGCCCACTGAAGTCTGTCACCATGCTAAGACTCCTGCATGACAATATGACCACCACCATCCTGAGTAGAAGATTTGAAACCGATGCCTTCCGCAACCGGACTAGGATCAAACAAGGTTGCATGATCGCCTCCAACCTGTTCATCATTTACCTGACCGTCATCATCCACCTCATCCAAGATTATGGTGTCAAGATTGTGGTGCATGATGGCTCACTCTGCACAGGATGTGCAAGTGACCCTAGATCTCTTCAACACTTTGTATAAGAGATTTGGCCTGTCCCTGAACATCGCCAAAATGAAGGTTCACCACCAACTCTCCCCAGGCCAGCTGAACATCCCTCATGTTATCTAAGTAGACAGGAAGGCTGTGGAGTACATGGAGCACTTTCCATATCTTGGCAGCCACCTCTCTCAATGGGCTACCATTGATTAAGAAGTCCAGCACCGGGTCAACTGTGCCAGTGCCGCCTTCTTCAAGCTGTGACAATGTGTCTTTGAAAATAAAGACCTTTGGAAGTTGACGAAGGTCCTGGTTTATAAGGCTGTCATGCTGACCACCCTCCTCTACTGCAGTGAAATCTGGACCATCTACCAATGCCACATTAAGATCCTCAAGAGCTTTCACCAGCGGTGCTTGCAGCAAATCCTGGGATTCAAATGGGAGGGCTGCTGGACCACCACAAGCGTCCTCCATGAAGCTGCGTCCACCAGCATCAAAGCTGTGATCTTGAGAAATCAACTCTGATGGATGGGCCACTGCACCCGGGTGTCTGAGAACCACCTCCCTTGCCAGATTCTCTTCTCCCAGCTCTCTGTTGGCCAACGCTCAAAAGGCAGTCAAAGGAAACAGTACAAAGACATGCTCAAGCACTGAGGCATTGACACCAATGGCTGGGAGGAGCAAGTTGCTGACCATTTGGTGTGGTGCAACCTGGCCCACCAAGGTGTGTGCCACTTCGAGGTCCAATAACTCGATACTGAGGGGGAACAGCGGTGGCAGAGGAAGGAGAAGGAGACCAACCCAGGACTGTGAATCCCACTCCTCCACACAACAACATTCTCCCATTGCCGAAGAACATGTGCATTTAGAATTGGGCTCCTCAGTCAGATGAGGACCCATCAAGCCTGATGGATGTCATCCTTGACTTTGAGGGACTGCCGATGGATTGCTAACGGTACACTTAATGGTCTGTTTCTGAGTACTACACTCAGAGCATGAGACACCTGTTTGAGATAAAGGGCCAAGTGCATTAACTTAAAGGCAGTAGAAAACCCATATACTTCCAGCCACTAGTAGAAATATAAGGCTATCTTCAGGTTTTCTTCTAACCATACTAGCCTACAAAGTTGCTCCAACTTGCTTGTTCTCCTTCCATGCCAGTAACTCTTGCATTCATTTCCTCTCTCCCTCTCTGTCTCTTTCATATGGCATCAGATATCAACTTCCAAATCTATGAACCACTGTCTGGTTGTATAACTCAATGTGCAGAGTCCATCTGCCCCATCTTGGCATGTGTAAAGATTGCAGCTTTCAGTTATGTGCCATTTGTTGGACACTGCATTCACACAGGGGGATGTCCAAGATGTTCATTTTGTATAGTGTTGTTTTGAAACGTCTGTATTCAGATCAGTCTATTTAGCTTGACCCACTCTTCTCTGTCAAGGCCATCCCCAATGGGGGACTCCGTTGGTGTAGGAATAGGTCTGACTTTTCCTAGAAGTAAGCTCATTCCATTGCTGCTGATAGGTTTGGCTCTTCCAGGAGCTTGCGGGCGTCACATATAAATGGTGTATGACTTTAAAACCTCTTAAGTCTCCATCTATTCATATCTTCAGTTGACAGTTGATGGAGCACTTGATTTTTGTTATCTCGTTCCACTATTGCTGGTAATGAGGTTAGGGTCTGTCTTTTTATATCACTTGGTCTAATGTTTGACAGTACAGGGAGTTCATCTTACTAGTCACGTGTTATCTTTCACATTCGAGTCTGTTTTTTCAGTCCTAGTTTGTACCATCTCCACATTCCTAAGACTTCACTTCATTCACAGCACACAGACTTACACAGACTTACTTGAAAATGGTTGACACAGTTAAGATGGCTACTTAGCATAAGTGAACGGCTGGCTTAGCATAAGCATTCATAAGCAAAATCTGCTTCATCTTCTAATGATAGCAGGTGGGCTGCATCCTGTTCTTCTTACACAATGAGCTATGTATCTTATAACACTACTATATTGTTAGGAAAATGCTTGCCTAAGTGTCTTTCAATGTTACTTTTAACATACTATTCTGCCTTGTGGTTAGCAGCTTGCTAGGCCGCAGACTATAGCCTTTTATTTAGCTGCAAATCCAATGCTCCCCAAGATGCAAATACTGTCACCCTAACATGTGTAAGTTGTGCAATCTGAATCTTAGTGCACTGTTAAGTACAATGTTGATCTTTTTAGTGGCATAACTTCTGGACCATAAAGGAGCACAATATTCTGCTGGGCTATATACCATTGCACGTGCAGTATTTCTGAGTATTTTAACATTGGCACCCCATGCTGTGCTGGCTAAATTTCTTGAGGCAGCAAACCATGAAGAGACTTTACTGTCAACCTTCTGAATGTGATGTTTATAGGTGAGTGAATGGTCTAATGCAACTCCTGGGCAAATTAGGGTATACTTATGAGCATGGATGTAACTGTCTACTCTGATATTCACCATGCTCTTGGCTTCATGATTGTCCAGGTGGAGGAATGATGATACCGATTTATCGATGCTCATCTTCAAGCACCACTTGTAGAGATAGTCAATGATAAGTTCCATGTCAGTACTCAGTATTTTTCCAGTTCTGTCATGTCAATTCCTTGGGCTACAATGGCAACATCATCAGCGTACATGCATTGCTTAGATGTTGAATGTGGGAAGTCTGAGATATGTACGTTGAAAAGTATTGGAGTTAGCATTGACCCTTGGGGGGCTCCGTTCTTCCAAGTTTTGACACCTCTGGAGTTAGGTGAAAACAGTACAGGGATTTTCAGGACTGCAAGTTTTGGACCTGGATGTCTTCATTCCACCAACGTTTCACTTTAGGTCCATTTAGTGAAGAAACTTGAGCACTGTCTGAATATATTTGGAACACAGCTTTCCACCAACTGCACAAGCTGCTGATAAGGCATCTTTTATCAGAGGAAACCAAGCTTTTTAGAAGTGCTAATTCTTACAACACCCTTTTGAGGTAGATTAGAGCAAATATCAGGTCACCCCATAACACGTGCCTACAGTGCATCAGTTGGATGAAGCTTTTTGTCTCCTGCTCCTAACACTTACTTGCAGCTGTAAGGAGAAATGAAGAACATAAAGCTGAATTGTTTGCAAACAGACTGTTTCTCAGAGTATTTCAAGAAGGATCAGTGGCTCTTTAATGTTCACTTGCTCTCATTTGCTGTGAGAGACTTCCACCCAAGAAATAGCCTTTTAGCTTTCTACGTTTGCTATTTTTCCACCCCCATCGCCTCTTCACTCTGCAGTCATCCAGTTTTTATCACAGGTCAAAATGTTTACATGGCTAATAGTGTCTTAGAAGTTTATTTCACAGCTAACCAAAATGAAGATTGAACAAAATGAGAGCACTGCCTAGATGGAAGGATATTCAGTGTGATTTTATGGATCATATCACAGGAGACCAAGTAACAAATCAGAGGAATATATATTTCCATCAGTCTTACAGCTACATATCACCATTTTAAAAGCCAAACACTTGGAAAACTGAGTCATCACAATAGCAAATTACATATAAGTAAGCTCAACCCCTGAACAGAGAGCCTGCAAAATGTGTAGGAACAAATTTTCAGGCCTTCAAACAAAGCTAGCATGGTATACAGAATACATTTTTTTTCTGTGAAGGGGTGAATTTCTGCCCTCATACTTTCTTATTCTCTTATGCCAAAGTGATAATTCGGTCTAGCCTGAGCATTATTAATTAAATGTGTGTATATATATGTACACATGCCAAAACCCTGTTTGTAATGTGTAGAGAAACTGTAGTAGTGGACCCTTTTGGATAGCAGCTTCTCCCCACGGTAAGGTTTGCTTGGTTTCTGTTACGTGATTCCCTTAGGCAATATTCACTGATGCAAGTAACTGAGACCTTTTCTCTCTTTTTACGAAGAATGTCAACCTCATGGCCAGGCCCTAAGCACAGAGGGCCAAGATAATACTTTTTTTCTCTCCTCTACTATTCATATGTTTGGCACAGGAGGCTATGGCAAACCTAAAACTCCCACGAGCATAGCTCATCAGATCATAGAGGCCCTCAAGAAGCTTCACCATGTCAAAGCTCCAGTTTCAGTAAGAGGCTCAGTTTAAGTGGGTCACCAGAAACTATCATGATCATATTCTGAGAATGGCAGATAACAGGTTCCCCAAACACCCTGTTTTTGTTACCGCCAAACAGAAAGAAAAGGGGTCAACTTAGAAGGTCCTTCACTGCAACCCTGATAGGTTAATAACTTGGGCATATTAACTCCAGCTTCTGCCTGGTGGTGGTGGCAACTTCCAACATATGCCAGGTGCCCATGCTGGAGCTGGAGCTGTTGATGCTGACATGTGTTTCACGCTGGGGTGGGGACCTCCAGCTCCATCACAAAGTATATGGCAGTGACAGCTCTTTTTCTGAGTCTAGCCTAGAGTGCAAGGCACAGGGCATGTGGTGGCAGCAGCAGCAAGGCCAGTGGCTAAGGAGCTGGGCTGCGATGGTGGCAATAGGTAAAGTGGCCAGAGCTGCTACACCAGCTCTCACTGACCCTCCTGCCTCACAACTTGACCTTTTTGTTAAGAATGGAAGAAAACAGAAACATAAGTCTCACAGCTTTATTTCTGTTCCCTGTCTGGTTGAATAGAATCCTACTTCTGGTGCAGATGCTCATTTACTCATTTACTATAGAGAGGTACTGGAGGGTGAAGACTTAATATCAAGTTTACACATACACCCAGGTAAGTACCTCCTGGATTTATGAACATGCAGGGAACAAGAGGTTTGGAAATGACCAAATCCTAGCATACATGCACTTTTTTGTGAATATAGCAACAGCAGCAGCAACAATAATAATAGCAAAAATGCAACAACTACAAATAATTTATATTGCAACATGCTGTGTTATATGCATGCACATGTTAATACTAATTATGGACAAGCTTTCCATTGGCACCAGTTGAGTTTTTCTGAAAGGAAACACTGATGAGAAATTGGCCTAGAAAAAAAAATACTTGCATCCTATTTCTTTAGGGTTGTGGTTGGTTAAACTAAAATCAAGTACATGATTCTAAACAGAAATTATCACAAAATATTGTAGTAGATAAGTTGTACCTGGTCTCTACTTAGAATGAACTGGGAATTTTAAAAATCTCCAAGGAAAGCCTTTTTATGTGTTGACTAGGCAAAGTTTGCTTTTGTAGAATAAAAGGGGCTCATGTTGGTTTACCTACGGTTAATAACAAATTATATTAACTGCAATTGAATTTAGCTAGTTTTGTTTTGGAATAAGAGTTTGCAGCAAAATCAGTTTAAATTAACACTTTTAGTTGTTTTGCTACCAGTGTCCACAAGGAACAGCTCTTAGAGACTGATTTGATCGCTCCTACTCAGTGCATGATACTGGCTTTCTAAGAAATAAATGGAGAAGAACTTGTTTTCTGATACAACAAGGAGTTCCTGTTGGGAGAGAGAGAGAATTTGAAATGTTAGCAAAAAAAATCTTTTTGCTAAATACTAAGGCTAAAAGATTCTTATATACTATTTAATATTTATAGTACTTGTGGGACAGGTGACAGGGTCACCAAAACTCCATCACATCCAGCAGGAACCAGCATGGCAACAGGTAGTGAGGGGACAGATTTGGCAGAGAGGTGATCTGGGGGTGGAGGTGGCAGCTTCCTGCCTACCCACTCCTCCTCTTGCCTCTTCCCTTTCACTCCTTTCCCCTCCCTCCCCATTCACCTGCTGCCCAGCTGTCCCCAGCTGTCAGTCCAGGGCCTTAGAGTCCTTGATGATAGCTATTCTACCCGGAGTGATGCCTCCTGGGATACTAGAGGACTGCAAATTGGTGGTTTTATCTCATTTGAACAGCCAGAAATTATCTTAACTTCAGCTGGGTAATATAGCTCCAAGATAATCCTCACCAGAAGTGGCATAATTTTAGGATGCCTTAGAGGGCACCTAGCACTTGTTAACAAGCTTTAATGTATGATCATTCAAGTTTTAAGTGCTCTTAACATGGTCTAACTGTAATGTGTAGTCTTACCCTGAATGGGAGCATTCTGCAACTATTTTGCATGACTCTATGCAAATGACTACTCATTGTTAGAGCCTGGAGAATTGGAGACAGGGAAATAGTGCACAAATCAGATCTGTTCAGATTTAAACAAACATGTAAAGGCTGTTTGAATGTATGGTTTTGACAAATGTTGGCCTTGCTTGGAAACACTTTTGGACAGCTTTTATGCTGAGTCTGATATTCTGTCCAACTCCATTAGGGGCTACCGTGGGCAATCTTACCTTTTGTTTGTTTAGATATAAGCTCTGCAAATAATTGGAGTGACTAAAAGTCTGTTAATGGTACTAGCAACGGGTCGAGGAAATCGCATGTTTCAATCCCCAATTTTCCTGTCATTCTTCTGTCATGTTGTGCAATGGTTTATTTCTCTTGCTTGTTGTGTTCAAAACACCTGGCGGTAGTCTATTGTTCAGGGCTACTGCCAGGTGTTGATATAGCATCTTACGCAATGTAGGTCTTTTTTTTTTTGCAACATTGGGAAATTACTGAAACATATTATGACAGTGAAGATGATTTTTTGCCATAACCGAGTACTAAGTAATAAAGAAATGAGACTTCAGTATCACATGATATTAGCTTAAGAATACTGAGATATTTCCAAACAACAATAAATGTTGGGGTTCTTTTTGCTTCCTTTTTTTTGGAGTGTTTAGGGGTCTCTTTGGCCACACTGTTAGGCTTTCTTCCACAGTTGCAAGGACTGAAAACTGTATTTTTTTTTCCTTTCATGAAAGCTGATTCTCACTTAATTACATGATTAGCATAATTCCAAGATCTGAAGTTGCAAAAGACCTTATTAACTGTTGAAAGCGTCACATGGCAATTCCATTATCAGAGCTGGCAAAACTAAGGATGGAATATTGGTTGTTTTCATATTTCTTCAGATGAAACATGGTGATTTCTACTGTTCATGTTTGGATTTCACACACCGGGTCCCAAGGCAAACCTACAGCGGGTGAGGCACCTCGTAGGTCAAGCCCTCACAATCGTTTGAATAGGCTTCTGGCAAGTGAAACTGCTGAGTTTTGTCTGGACCTTTTCATGTTCTCCAGGGAAAGCAGTGATTCTCATTTGAAAAATAGATACATTTTTCCACAGCCCTGTAAATCTTGAGATTTTCAAGAAATTGGATTAACCACTACAGTTTCATTTATTTCATTATCCCTTGAGTTGCCAGCCAGATGTTGAGTGACTAAGGAATTGACTTACAACCAGCACAAACCATTATAAAGATACAAAATGTTAAACCCACTCCCGATCTCCCAGAGCTGTGTATCAGTGCTCCTGGCTTTTGAGCTACAGTTTAGTTTCACTAGCTTCAGGAACAGCTTAAAGACTCTGAAAATCAGTAAGTACCTCTTTTATAACCTTACACAAATAAGCTTTTACAAGCTTTAACAAGCAAAAGTCATTTGCAATCAAGGCAAACACAGCAAGCCTCTGATCCTAGTCAGGGATACATGTAGGTATTAGGTTCTGGCCCTGTGGACCTCTTAACAGTGTAGGACCAAAACCACCATTTTTAAAAAAAAGCAATGCAGTTAGGATGTAAGACCCAAAGTCATACATTAGGAGTTGGGAGCATCATTCCTTCAAGTCTGAATCTGTAAACATTTAGGGCCTGATCCTATACCATCTAGTACTCATCTAAAGTATTTAGGTGTCTAAGGCCACACCTGAGCCTGTCTCCCAAATGCATGTGGCTGCAAGGAGAATGTGGCATTCCCAACCTTTTGCCAATAGCTTTATGGTTCAGACTTTGCCCCAGGATATGGGAGACCCACTAGCAAGGTGCTCCATATCCTGAAGTAGTTTGAACCCACATTCTCTAATTTTTAGGACAATTCCTTAACCAGACCAGACCAGGGTTGATTAAATTTTGCATTAAATAAATAGTCATTTGATTAAAGTAGGGTTGAAGTGTTGTTTTTGCCATGATGGCCCGGAAAATGTAGGAGAGGCTAAGATTGTTTGTGATATCTTTTGCTGGGCCAACTGTTGAGAGAGTTATTGAATTAGCTTCCAGGCATCAAATCCACTTCCTCAGATCTTCCCCAGGTAATTGCTGCCCAAAAGGTTTTGCAACAGCTCTCCAAGTTCCATAGCTTGTCCAATAAAATATATCATTTGATTACATGCATAAACAACATTTGCCAACAAAGAGCAGGACCAAGAGTTCACTGACTCCTTTCCAGGGCAGTACCTGTGAAACGCAGAGTAAGCCTTCCTCTGGTTTGTCCTCGTCCTGTCATCACATACCCAGGAGTGGGGTAAAGAGTTCTCTTGAAGCTATGTAACTCACGCCTGGGAGGCAGGGAATTGTAATGAGAGATATGGTGCAAAGCTCTTGAGGCTTTCGAGGTCTCCCACTGATACTCCTGAGGCTTCTTTTTCTGGCATCCTCGGGTATGTATGGCAGTGAGGGACATGATGGGGACATCACATTTATGGGGGTGGCTCTAGTGAGTGGGAGCAGGTTGGTATGGCATGCTCAAGTGCAGGCAGCTCTGGGTACATGGTGCAGACCTATAATTAGGTGCCTAACAGGTAGAATACGTTCTGAGCCCTGTTTTTAAAGGGATTTAAATCACCTGTAAGTGGAAATGCTATTGAAAATTGAAAATCAATAGTTTGATTGAGCATACTAAGAATGCTGGGTTTTTTTTTCTCTGCCATGTAAATAGAAGCAGTGTGTACCAATAGTTTTTATCTCTACAGTATTGAAACTAGAATAGAAACGTAATGTCAGAGATGCCATATTGGCTCAGACCAATGGTCCGTCTAGCACAGTATGCCACATCCAGCAGTGACAAGGAGTAGATGCTTTAGGAAAGGTATATGAATCGGTGGCATCTGGAGTTATCCAGCACCTGTCATACCCTTGCTGGCATCAACCATCATTGGTTTAGGGAAGTTATGGGATTCATCCCTGATATTTAATATCTCCCAATAGACCTGTCCTCCATGAAACTACCTAACCCCTTTCTGAACCCAGTTTGAATCTGCCTTTACAACTTCTGCGGTGACAAATACTGTAAGTTAACTGTGCACTATGTAAAAAGGTGCTGCCTCTTGCCACAGCTTACATTTATCCTTGTAATTCTTAAAATACAGTGTCCACATATATGTTTCAAGGTAACTGGTGCTTAAGCAATCTCATTTCCAAATACATTAGGAGTGATTATTGCTGGAAAATAATAAAACATACCTAACGAATAAATGCAGACTTAAGGTTTTTTGGTGTCCTTGCAATGCTTATGATACACAAAATCTCCAGTTCTTAAGCACTCTGTTATTGCTCCATTTGCAACGGAGATGTACTGTCCTAAGACCGATGGTGAATTGCAACTTAAGCCAATTGATCTAATCAGCTACACATCCTCCTATATGGCCTCTGTCACTTGACACATATAAGAACATGTAAGTACTAGGGGAAAAATATAATCCCCCAAATAATTCAAAGCATGTAGTTCATTGACTTGCAGGTCTAATATGAGTCCCGAGAAGTTTCGGCCTGCTGAATAAACCTTTCAGATTTTTTCTTGCTTGACCCTAGAAATGTTCCAGGAAGACAAACTAAATGAAAAAGGCTTCCAGAACTCAAGCTCATGTTGCCTTTTTGTGCAAGAAACAATTTTCCCAACACCAGTTATTCCAATCTGTAGCTGTCAGGAGAGGTCTGTTTATTTTGGATGGTTTATGGCTTCATTGTAACTGTTCCCTCCTGTCCAATTCTTCAGCTCCAGCTCAAAATGGTCTGATTAGATAGCAATTCAGTCAGTCTAGCTCTAGAAGAAAGAGCTTCTTTTTTTTCTCTCTCCTGCTTCTCGGTTTGTAGTTCTATTCCAGTCTATTTTTTCACTATTTCCATCACAGTACCATCTTAGTTTGAACTGCTGCTCCAAAACCAGCTTGAAATTGCATCTAGGATCTAACTATGCCCTGCTCCCTGCCCCAGACAATGCAAAGGAGCACCAAACAAATCCTCTAGCTCATACATTGCACCATTTTGCTTTTCCTGTTCAAGGAACTTGGGACTTTCTCAACATGAATGTATCTCTCATCTCACGCTATAACGTTCTGCCAAGCCTAAAGTTGTGACTTGAACACCAGTGGAAACATGATTGTTAACCTTGACTTAACAAGATAGATGCATTTAATCCACCCTGGGCTACAATCTTTGCACAGAAAAAGCTCCCATTAGCTTTAATGGGGGTGAAGGCTTCAGAGAGAGTTCAATCTGGACACTTATGTTTTAACAATGGTGTGCTGGCCAGCACTTTCAGGACCATCAGGATTTCCATGCTCATCTCACAAGCAAAGGTGTCATAAAAGTGCAATTTCAGAAGAGTCAGGACATCCTAAAAGCTGACACATTTCTGAACTGCTGCACAAGGGCAGCTTGGAACCGACGGTCTGGATGGGTCTTTTTCTAAAACTTAGCCAGTTGCAACACTCGATGTGATCGCATCACTCGATGTGATCACATCACTCTCATTTTCCAGAGACCAGCTTCTGAGACATGTACACTTTGAAGCTTTGGCATCCACTAGTAGTTGAAATCTGGATTTTCCTTTGCCTCTGCCACCAGTCTGCAGATGCCAAATCTGGCATTCAGCTAAATGACAAGTAGGCTGCTTTGCCGGTTTGTTTCCCTGAAATTGGTTCCTGCTGGGAGGATCGGGTTTCACACTTGTTATGCTGGCACTTGATCGTTTTGGGGGTACTGCCTTTAATGCAGCACATCTGTTGTAGGCACAGGTTTTCTTTAGATGGTTCTAAGTACCACGTGAAAAAATGTCCAATTTTATGGAAGTGATCCAGGCTCGATGCACCCGTGGGTACAGAGCTCAGCAGTTCTGCAATCTTGGTTACACTTGGCAAGCTAGCCTGATGTTAGCAATGTTGTCGCATTCCCTTCCTTTCAGGAGGAATAATCACAATTGCCTTCCACGTCCGTATGGCTAAAACACAAGGATAATTCATATGGTTGTTGATGTTGAAACATATTGGGTCTTAGATATGTGACAGCTACTTCTTTCAAGGCACTGCAAATATGCAAGGAGGAAATTGTGTTGCAGCAGATTCTGAAAAAAAAAAAAGTCTATTAACAATATAAGCTGTAGGAAAACCCCCCCCACAAAAAAGAGTCTTGCAAGTCTGCTCATTTACAAAACCAGAAAAGAAATGTTGACTAGCCATTGGAGAAGAGGCCTGGGAGACACTTGATTATATTCTTAGCTGCCACTGAATTATGTTGTGACCATAGCAGACTCCTTTATTAATTACTTATTACATATGCCATCCTGTAGTTACATGGTTTTGCATATGCATTGTACAGAAAGAATCACAATAATAAATATGTGATGATGACACAAGGACATGCAAAAAAAAAAAAGTTTGACAAATATCATTAGATATGGTGGAAACTGAAGAAATAGGGGGCATTAAAAGTTTAAACATTATACCGATTGTTTGTGGTGTATTTGGATCTCATGATGCAGGTAGCACAGCAGCATTGTGTGTACTGGAAACTGGCTGTATTATAAGACCCTGGGTCCTTAAGAAAGTTGAACTGATAGAGACTTCCAAAATCCTGAAAAAAGGGAGAATGCTGCAAACTTACTGATGCTTTGTTCATTAGACCCGTGTTAGTGATTGTTTTCCTTTGAGATCTGAGTTGGTAGAGGGATGATGATGATAACCTCATCATCATCATTACTATTGCTATTATTACTATTATTATAGTTGTTGTTGCTGTTGTTGTTATTTAGGACTTAACAGCTCCAGTAATGCGGCAGAGCTTATTGTGTGGTTCAATTGCTGCGCGTTATAAAATGTCAGTCCTTACCCCAAAGAAGCTGCGGTCTAAGAAAAGCAAAACAAATGAAAGCTTATTTCTATAATGGTTTGAAAATGTGTGTAGTGTTTAGGAAAGAGAGGCCTGTAAATGATACCTGTTTTTCTCTGCATTTGTATATATACACATCTATTATTCAATAGATATGTATGTTTATATGTGCGTGCATGTGTGTAAATGTGATATATTTACATTGGAAACCACAGGATAAATTGCAGTGTTGTCACAAATGTATCATGCCCCTTTCACCTTCTCCACTGTTCTTCAGCCCACTCACATTTCCCCTGGGATTTATTGCAAAACCTTGGGGAACTTACATTGGAAGGTTTTTTTTTAAAGAATCAGCTGCCGCAGAAAAGTTTTTTCCCTCTCCCCATGAATGTGGATTTCCTCCCAAATCACCCCTGCCCAAGGCCTCAGAAGACAAAATTCAGCCTCTCAGTAGAGGCAGGTTTTCTGTGCATAAACATGCCAAAACTTTAAAACCTGATAGCTTACAGCCCTGAAGAGCAAAGAAAGGGGAGATACCCAGCTTTGCGATGGGCCCCAACACTTATTTCTCACCCTAAAGGAATCTAGCATATCAAATGTTAAAGTTGTGACATTTTTATGTTTAGAAAAACTGCTTTAGGCCATTTTTTAAAACTGTTGTATTGCTTCCTCTGAGCCCCATGCAGTTGAACTAACAGTAACCAAGGCACCTGGCTTTTCTGGAGGAGGGATACAAAAAATAGTTCCAACTTAAAAAAAAAATCCTTTGAAACATATTAATCTTCTCCTTTAATGTACTGAATACATGATGATGGAGTAGGGTAAAAACATAAAAAAGAGCAGTTCTCATCTATTATGATCTGAAAATACTTCTTTGTGGTTTTGTCACTCATGGCAAATCAAATACATGCAAATAAAAATCTTTTTACTGAACAGCATTACACACTATGATGTATTCTCTATATATCTGTCTATATAAAAAATGTGAAGTTGGCTCTCACGACATTTCTTATAAAAAGAGCATCCAGGATTCTCATATATATTTCAATTCTGACTTTCAAAGGGACTGACCAGCCCTAAAAAGGAGCCCCAAAAGCATATGCATCCATTGCTGAAATATATCTACATTCATAGTTTCCTATATCTCTTAGTTTGCTATAACATAATTCATCTATCACTGAAGTCTGAGTTAAAGTTGTCATGTTTCAGTTCTTTGAGGCACAGTGAAGATATGGCATTGAACTGAGATATGTTAGAGATAGTATTAGTGGTTTGGTACAGTTACATATCATAATGGTGGCTTGCTAGTGCCAGTAGACAGAGGTTATTTTGGACATGAATATTACCTTAACAAATGGCTTCCTTGTTTTTTGGTGTGTGCTCTGCTGTGAGGAAATACATTTGCACCGTAAGGCTTGTCTACACTGCAGAATTGAACCTGACTGAATATCATTGTGAATAATTGTTTTAACAGATACAGTGCTAAACAGAGTTTGAATGGAGTGGCCAGTATAGACCTTTATGTGAATACACCCGAGGCTAGTAACTTAGTTGAGAGGTGGGGAAAAGGGCAGCTGGGAAGTGGAACTGTGCAACCAGTCAAATAATCTGATTTCTTTTATGTAAAGCTTTGCAATTGCCATGGACACAGCACAGCTGACATTCAGGTACCACAATGATGGGCACAGTATACAAATGAGAAAAGAATAGAATAGAATAGAATAGAATAGATAGTCTGCCTTCCTATATTGGCTATTCAGTACTTTCATGAAAAGCAGCCAGAACCTGGCAGGAGAAAACTTGAAAACCAATGAAAGAAATTTTAAAATACAACAGTTATGACTGCTTCATCTGCTCCCTGACAGCAACACTCCTTGGCCAGTTTGCTCATAAGACTTTCAGCAAGATGCCATTTATTGCTTTAAAACCTAGGGCTGGGTACAGATGTTCTACGTAATGTGCTTTAAGCATGCAGAAAGTGCTTTACATCTGTAACAGAACAGACATTCATGACACATAAAGCACTTTAAAAATGGCAGATCTCAATCTTAGGTAAACCTGGATGGATGTGTATAATGCTTTCTGTTAGAATGCTTTATTGAACATCTGTGCTAGATCCCATCAAGGGTTAATTTACAGCATGATCACCACCATCCCAGGTGACATAATGCAGGGCTGCTTTAGCTTTGGGCAGGACTCCTGTGCTCTGCCCAAGCACCGGGCTGGCCCTGCTCCCTCGGCTGTCACTAACAGTGACAACCTCTGATCCCAGCCCCTCGTGCAGCCTGGTGGGGGTGAGGAGGGGAAGGGGGTGTTCTGTCCCCTATGTAACACTGCAGCCACCTTGGGGTTTGAGGGGAGGCTGTGGGGGAAGGGCTCTGCATCTCCCATCTTCTCCCCCACAGCAGCCACAGGGACACGGACTCCAAAGCCCTTCCCCTGCAGCAGCCCAAGTTGGGCCACACCAGTTGCAGCTGGCAAGAGGCTGGGGGAACTCCCCTCCCCGCCCCCCTCCCCTGCACAGACCCAGCCCCC
>NW_005842158.1:738921-750529 GCF_000455745.1 Alligator sinensis | reverse complement strand
GGGGCTTTTTGAATGTCTGACACTTGGCTCACATGACATTTCATCTTGGAGCCTCTAAATGCTTCTTAGCCTTCTAAAAGTAGATATGCAACTAATACTTAGCACAAAGCATATGGATGCTGGATCCTACTTCCACTTGCAAGACAAGCCTAAAGAGTATATCTTTAGAAAGGATCTAATAGATATACAGTAAAAGCTGTTCTTCAGCAACCCCGGGAATGGGGGATGCTGGATAATAAAATATGCCGGTTAATTGAAAGGCCCGAACAGGTGTCCTTGCCTATTTGGGCCGCCGCTTCTCCTGCTGTGTCTGAGACATTGCTGCCCCTTCCATGGCATCATTGCCCCTTCTGCAGCATCGCTGACCCTGCGGGCCCCATGGGAGAGGGAGGCAGGCCCCGTGTAGCCTGGACAATGGGGTCTCAGCAGCGCAGGCTGCTTTGCCCTGGGCCATGGGGGCTCGGAGAAACTGGAAGTGCTGTGGTGGGCACTTCTGATTTCACTTTACCTTACAAGTCGGCATGCCGGTTAATAGAGCATGCTGGCTTGTAAGGTGCTGGTTAGTGGAGCTTTTCCTGTACTGTATTATAGGCCAATTCCCCCCCTAGGGGTTACCTGTCAGCTCTGTTTTCCTGGGAAACCCTGGCGTGGTACCCAGCCTGTCTGACTCATGAAGGACTCCGTCTCACCCCCCCACATCTGCCTGAACCAGAACTGATCAGAAGGACTTACAAAAGGCAATGAAGATGTAGTGTTAGACACACCTAAACCCCTCTGGACAAGGGTGACAGGATTAAGGCAACTCCCCTAGTCTCATTTGCATCGAAGATGGGACAGGGAGGCACCTCCATTCGCATTAAGAGCGGAGAACAGAAATTCCAAGGCAAGGACCTTACTGAACTCTGGGACCAGAGAAGTAGGGGAGCACTGCATGATGGGGGATTTTTGCTCCAGATGTTAATCAACCCATGCCTGCACACATCCAGCCCAGCATTTATCAGACTAATTCTAGTGATGAATCCTTTATTGGTACCCAAAGCACTGAATCTGCCTGATTGCATGGTGAGCTTCCTCGGAGTAACACTGCCCATAGCCAGGAATGGTCAGTTCCTATTTCTCAGCATAATAAAAACAGCTCTGGTATACTTCCTTGAGCCATAATTTACCCAGAAACAAATCCAATGTTCTCCCTTGAACCATTGTTCTTTCCCCTACCCAAGCTCAAGTTTCTGTTCTGGTGCTTGGATCCAAAAGCTGCACCCGTTCCCTGGGACTTCACCTTCTCCTTTCTCTGCCTGGAATATCTTCACTGATTGTGCTGGGGGCTCTCTTTAACTCCAGGTATAGCTTTCTAAACCTGACTTTTGTTGATCAAACTTGAACTAGATTTCCCCAAATACCCAATTGAAACCATGTAACATCATAACTGTTTTGTTTGTTTATCTCTCCTTGTATAGCTATTACTACTAGTAACATTATAAGTTTCATATACCTGGCAATAAAATAACTTTTATGGTCAAGCTGGTTGCCATGCTCTCTCTCTGAATCTCGTTTACTCTCTCTTTTCCTTGACTTCCCCATTTGCTCTGCAGCAACGCTCCTCTTACCTAAGCCAAAGATCCCTGTAACGCCCTAAAATCCTGTGGGATTTGCTCATCAAGGGAGTTTAGTACCAGGACACTTGTGACATGAGATTGGCGGGGAGGGCAAGGGAGGGTGCTGGGTCCGTGTTATATGAGGGTGTCAGCTTGGAAGTGCTGATTGATTGACCTGGCCTGCTTAGACGTGCTCTGTTAAAGGTGTGTGTGTGTGTGTGTGTGTGTGTGTGTGTGTGTGTGTGTGTGTGTTCAACTGATTCTGTGGCTGAAGGAACCCAGCCCTGTTGAAACTAAGCCCTGCAGGGTAGCTCCACTGGGGGGTACGGACTTGCAGAAGGGAGAGATACAGCTCCATATAGGAACACAAGTGACACAAACAGCACATTGATAGAATTACAGAGACCCCAGAATTTTAACTGTAATAAATGAGCGCATCCCAAAGTGATGGGCAAATCTGGTAACATAGGAAAGGGTAGAATTCTGTGTAAGACCCTGGAACTTTTATCAGAGAATACATATGCCAATGCATTCTGGGTATTGCCAGTGAAGCCTAGCAGTCTCCATATCTAACATACATAAGAAGCTCCTTTTCAAGCATGGCCTGCTTCTCATCAAACACCCAATACTAGGTAAACGCAACTTTGTAATCCAACTCAAGAGCTTGGACAAGTATGGAAAGCTGATCTTGACTCTTTCTGAAAATAACCTACATTTTTTGGTGCTTATGGGGAAAGCTTCTTTAGAGAACTCCATACCTACTACTGGAGTAATCTCTCAAAGGAGGATGGTGTGAAGAAAACTGGACCAACAGGTTTTGCCTTCCTGGATATCTGATACATGGGAATGAATGTCTTTTTTGTTGCAGACCTAGTGAAAGACATGGCTGATAAAACGACATTAGCCGATAGCTGAAATGTAGTTGCATAACAGAACATTTTGCTTCTTTATTAATTTAGTAGCTGGCCAATGACATTACCACACTTCTGAGTTAGGAAGATGAGTTTAGCTTCTTTGGACTAAATCCAAGCTCATAAAGCCAAAGAAGGCCAATGAGCTGATCTTAAGCCAAATTTCGTGTTTATTTCGTTATTTCAGCTTGGCAAGCTCATGATGTAAACCACATCTTTTATCACTCATTTAATTAATAACAGAACAAGGTATGAAGACTCAGTGTTTTGTGACTCCCATGCATATCATAAGAGTCACAATCTCAGAATCCATTACTTGTTTTAATTGCAGACATTTTAGCAAAGTTGAAAGGAGTTTCTCAGCCTAACTGTGTTTACATATTACATGGCAGTGTTTCACATAGCCTCTTTCATGAGCCACACCTGAATATTTCTTTAAGGTATGGCTTTCTGTAAGATAACTCTTGATGTAATTGTCTTTTAGTGGGAGACACAATAGTGTATGCTACTTTATCCGAGCTATAAATAATGGGCTGCATATCGTGTCATGATCCATCATTCCCGTGAATTATAACTCTTCCCTCAATTCTCATGGATCTGACATCACACCCATAGGCTACAGAAGTCCATGAGTTGAAGGAAGCAGCTGACCCCACACTCCTTTGATATGAATGCATCTTTATTATATGCAAAGCGTGGAGCAAAACAAATAATCTGGGAATCTCAGACACCACATTTGGCCTAAGTCTTCTTTATATGGCACAGATGTACCTTGTTTCACGGATGTCCACATACAGGTGCTACATGGATTATCTGAATATCCTTCAGTAGCTTTCCTGCGCTCACAATAGAACAGGACATTCTCTGATGGGGCAATGTGTTAGCCAGTAATAACTTTATAATGGTGGCCATCACCTGTGTATGTCAACCCAGCCTTCTTCATCTCTGTCTAAACTCTCTTAAACCATATCATATTCCTTACTAACTAAGAAGCTACCAGTTCAGCTAACAAGCTATGAACTTGTCTTTCAATAATACATAAAATAAACAGAAACACGTAGAAGAGAGATTAAACCTTACACCTTCTAATAACAAGCTCTAGCGCCAAAACTTGCTCTCATGTAAATGTGTGCCAGCTCTGCCAGTCAGAGCCAGTATGCAGTTTTAGGGAGGAATTAAATCTCATCTAACATCTCTTCCAGCTATGCAGTTGCTCCAGTAAAAGATAGCATCAAAGCAACCCCTTTTTTTCTTGCATATTTTCCGGACAATCACAGTGACAGCAACACTTCATCCCTACTACAGCATAGAGGATATTGAAATTCCCCATCTGCAATGGCCGAGGAAGGGTGCTTTGTGCTCAAAAGCTTGTCAGACATCTCTGCTCACCAAAAAAAATATCCCTTCCTTTTCACATCAAGTAAGCACAGGAGTTATATTGAACTTTTTCAGTGAAGATACCTTATTTACTTAAATGGCTGCCAGTGTTTCCTCCCACCAAAGGGAGAACAAACAATATTTTTGTCCAGTGTTAAAAAGGGATTTTTTTACAACCCCCCCAAAATAAATAAAGTAAACAAAACTTCCTAGACAAAAACACCAAAGAGATTCATGAATGGACACAAGAAAGGTACTAGGAAGGAAGTGTGGCATATACCCCGATGGCCCCTGATACCGATGCAAACTGGTTTGGTATGCAGGGAATCCTAGAAAGTGAGGAAAATCCCATTGCATAAGTAAAGGAACAGTGATTGGCTGTTCTGCTGGATAACTGTGCATGGGAATGGTAAGTATCCAGATCAAGGTTCTCAACCATTTTAGACTCAAGGCACCCCTCCATAACTTTTTGGAATTTAGTGGCATCCCTTTTCAAAAACTAATTTCATTTTTTAAAATTTTTTAATTTTTTTTTGATTATGGAAAAAACCAGAGCAATTCTTCTGTTGCATAGAACTCAGGAAGATCACAACGTGTCAGAATGGAGGCCCATTTGAAATCTCTGGGGTTATCTTCTGAATCCTGTGCAGGTGCTTACATACCTAACAATGCTAATATTGCATGGCGCCCTTAAAAGTGCCCTTAAAAGGATCTCATGGTACCCTCACAGTGCCCTTAAAAGGATCTCATGGTACCCTAGGGTGTCACAGAACCTCCACTGAGAATTAGTGATTGAGATGATCAAACTAAGAGTCCAAGGTAGTCGAAGTAGGAGGTCTGCCAGTTCCCTGGAGAGCCAAGGGGGCTGGGTTTCCCTTTTGCTACCTTTCCTCTGAGACGGGATGGACTTTACTTGCGTATCCAAGATTACTCCCTTGAGGAGCAACCACTCGTCCTGAACTCCCCTCACCATTGGGTTGTGGCCTTTTAGGGCCTCTCTGACAAGCCTCCTTAGCTTGTCAAGGTCAGCTTTCCATTTGTGCCTTAGTAGATACAAATATGTCATTTTGCTTTGCTGATCTGATGTATCTGCTCAGCCCAATGTTCAGGACATGGATTTGTTGAGAATGACTTAAATGAAATGAGCTCTAATATTGGCACTCTGGGGTGTTCAGACATAGGTGGTCAAAACAGATAGATCTTACTTAGCATGTTGTATTCCTTGATCTCAAAGGGCTTTGCCAAAGGATTTGGTATCTTCCTATCCTCATGTCTGTTGGATTTTCCTCCTCATGTCTGTTGGTTCTGGATTTAGGACCCAGACACCTTGTTCCGGGGGGGGGGGAGGGACCCTCAGACCTACCATGACCTTTCAATTCAATAATAGGCAAATGTATTGATACACAGTGATAACAAAAAAGAAGTTATTCAAACAATCAACCAAGTCTATATATCTACCAAATCCTAGGGCTATCATCAGTCAGGCTACATCTGGCCAGGATGCAGTCTTCACTCTAAGGCTCTCTCTTCGGTGTCAGATGTCAGCATGTCAGCAGTCTGAAGGTGGGATGCCAAGGCCCACACCCCCCTCTGGCGGGGTGGATGATATGGGGTGATGGTGTGATCTTTGTCCATGGTGGCTTTGGGGACCCCTCCCAGGAGACAGGGACAAGGACAGGGACCCCTCTTGGGAAGAAGGATGAGGAGGGACAGGGAAGGATCCTTTGTTACTCGTAAGTCTCTGCTTTTGTAATCTCCTTCCCTCTTGATGAATCCTGATGACTCTTGATCCATGGCTACCTCTGGTTGGTCTCTCTGTGTGGTCACACATCAACGTAGCTTTCCAGGCCTTCTCCTAATTTGGCCTGTTTCCCCCAAACTGGGACTCAGTTCCCCCTACTCTGGGGCCTTGTTAGCTGGTGTGACTTTTACCTTGTGTTATGAGCTTTCCAGACTATGTATCCTTGTTGTGTTAGACAGCCTGTCTGCTTTCAAAGCTGTTATCTCATGTGACTGTGAGACCCCAAGCTCTTTAGAAATCAATTAACCCCTGCTTCTCATCTTGAACCATTCTAATGCCTATATATATACTTATAAGTCAGTGTCTCATCCTCCCCTCCCAAAAAAACCCCCTTTAAATACCATTTCTAAGATGATAGCGTCCTTGTTGTGACAAAGTATTTAGCAGAATTCACAGATTTGCTGGAATCTGACAAGCCATGCCCTGAGCGCTTCTGCTATGGCCTCAACCTTGCAACCTCTGGGCTGTCAGCTGTATGCCTTAGCACACACACCACCCCAGGCTCCTTGCCCAGAATTATTTAGACAGTGATGATCCTGCCTTGACTAGGGGGGTTGAACTAGATGACCTCAGGTCATTCCAGACCCATTTTCTATGGTTTTAAGTCTCATCATAAAGGTCCTCAAAGAAAATTCTACCGGGTGTAGGGGTAAGGCATTGCAAACTCTGCGCCACAAGGAGGTTTGGAATTGACTGATGCAGCTCCAGAAATGGAAAGTCCTTGGCTGCATGGGAGAAATGTTTTGAAGCATTGTGGTCCTGAGAATGGGCTGAGACTTGGGAGTCAGGGGTTCAGTCTTCAGCTTTGTTGCTTGCTTTTCAGTATGCACTTGAGCATATCAAGTTTCCTTCTGTTCCCCCTCCTGGCTTGTCCACTTCAATTATTAACTTTTTAGGGAAAAGACTTTTTAAAATTCTGTGTTTGTCCAGTGTTGGGTACCAATGGGCCGTAATTACAGCTAGGGCCTGTAAATGCTACTGTAATGCAAGTATTAATAACAGGAGGGAAAAAAAAACCCAAATAAAAGGTTTGTTTCTAAATGAGGAGAGATGTAGGGAGTAGAAGTAATAGTCTCACTTTAGGGCCTAGAGCAGCAAAAGCTCAATCATTTGTAAACATCACAACATCAAATGGGATGGTGCTTTTGTTCCCATTTAAAACAGCAGGAGTTTTGGCACTGGTTTCACGGTGACCAGGATCAGTGCAGGATGTTTATATTGCAAATTCATCTGCACTGAAGTGTCTCATATGGAGATTGTTCTCAAACAGGAAGAAAAAGATGTTGCTGGAAGCAAACTTATAGACTTTAAGACATTAAGCCACGGTCAGGGTGAGACATCATCTGAAGACTCCCAAGAGAGATGTTTATATCATCCTTACCAGACTCAGGGCTTATGTATACAAGGGAGTTAAGGCAAATCAGCTAAAGGTAAGAAATCAACACATGTTATGTTAAAGCCCATTAAAGCCCATAAGTTCACTGTAGCATAACCCCCTGCTCCATGAATTAGGAACAGTTAGTTTCTGTCCTCAATACAAACCTTAGTATCTGTTCTGAAAAGGAGTGTTCTGAAAGGCATATATCATCCAGGGCACTGATGGAAATGCAGCTCCCCACTGTAACTCATGGCACTTCACAGGAAGCGTTGTGGGTTACAGCAATCCCCCCAGCACAACAGACAGTTTGCTCTTGGGTCCGAAGAATTGGGAGATAGAGCTCCAGTTTGAAGTGGCTGTGTGTCTGCAGCCTCTCTCCCCTAGCACCATCTCTAGTGCTGTTTTCAGGATGGCAGGAAAGAGAAGGGGGGCTCCAGTCTACCCACCCACCCTCCAGCACAGGCTGGGTAAACCCCAGACTGAGCTCCCTCCCCTTCCTTCTCCCCCTTTTATTCTGAAGACAGCACTGGGGGCAGGACTCAGCTGCGTCAGCTCAGTCCTGCTTCCACCAGTGACTGGCAGAAGCTAATGAAAGTGCTTCTCTTTGGAGTGCCTTCATCTCAACCTTCATGTAAAGAGACTTCGGATTGTTGTGTGATTGGGCACTTTTAAAGTGCTCTGCCGGCATGCACTTCTGTCAGGGAGGGTTGCAGACTGCTTCAGAGGGCCAACTGCATGACAAACCATCACTTCTGTCACTGTCCCCCAATGTCTTCACAATTGGTGTTCATACCCAGTGTTTAAGGATTAAGCTAAATTTGCTTTTCAAGGAGACAGGGGAAAGCATTTCCTGAGAAGTACTGGGTCATCCTGTAGTCCACCTGCAGGAACTGTTACCTTCATGACACCTTGCAAAGCAAGAGTTACCAAAGGGAGCTAAAATTTGTGGTTATGACCTGCTCCCTACAAATCTAGACCATTTAGCTTACTGTAGTGCCTGTGGTGGAGAATTATACAGCATCCCCCAAAAGAATATAATAGCAGACATACTGCCAAAGGGTGCTGGGAAGCACTAGGACTTTTCAGACTCTGGGAGCTTCCCTAGAGCAATATGACTGTGGAACAACCTTGGTGCAGGTTGTGCCCAAGTTAGAAGTGGATGCTTCATACACGGCACTGAGGAAGGATATGCATTTTTTTTCCTCAGGAGGTTTTTATCTTCTACCCCCTGTTTCACAGCCTCACTGTATTTGTTCTTCACTCTGCTTACTATCTTCTCCATATCTCCCCTTATTATTTTTCAATTGGATTCAGATTTCTTTTGCAGTCTTTAAATACACCTGTGATCTTCTTCCCATCTTTACTCCTCTCTTTGTGGGCCCAGTTCAGCACTCGCACAAAGCCTGAAAGAGTCAACTGGTGGAAAGTTTCCATTTGTGCTAAAACAGCAGTTTTCTTTCTACTTAACACTAATAACTCCGGCCCCCGTGTCTCTCATCTCATAACCCAAAGGTATGGAAGCCCTACTTGCATTATGCTCTGTCAGCTGTGTCACAGAAATACTGCTTTTAAGCTCTATTTTTTTTTTTGCTTTGCATGTTTCCAGTGATGTCTGGATCAGAGCTGTCTACAGGTGCCCGCCTACCTTTAAGTTTTCTTCTCACAAGCAACTTCAAACTCCATATGCAACAGTCTTGCTCAGAAAGCACATCCCTGGGTTCCCATTCTCTCTTCCATGAGGAACTGTTGGAAAGGAAAGGGAAAAAAAACCCTGAAGGTGGCAATTAACAACATTTCCTTTGGATTCTGCAATCAGATACTCTTCTCTCCTTGTAGAAGAGATTGGTCGTCCCACCCTCAGAGGGGCAACCCAAGCGGACATGACCCATTATCACTGAAGTCCACTTGCCACATCCTCTGAGGCAGTAGTGCTCTTATTGCCTAAGTCTTCCCTAATCATTAGTTGCCACTCTAGGAGACAGTACTCCACAGCAAGGGGGAGAGAAGCCAGTATGTACTTTTTATCTGGTAACTGGTCCAAGTCAGGACCAGAGACTCAGGCAGAACGGAGCATTTGGTGCACTGAGTGCTAATGCTTGCCCAAAAATAATGGAATAAATTCTTCTCTCTTTCACAGAGTAACAGTTTGGAAAGCAATTCCCTTCCCTGCAGACTGGTGGTCTTCCACATCATGATTTCCCTTGGCTTCTATAGGATTTCTGTGGTTGGGAGCAGGTAGGTAACGGTCTGTTAGATACAGGGTCCTCCAACTCTATGCGTAGACTCGAAATAGAAAGATTGTCTCTCAAATGCTCCTACTGGCAATCATACAGACAGCCCGTTTCCCACATGGGCGCCTACAGACCATCATCCCTGCCCTTGGCGACCACTCAGACTATCACTCCATAATGCAGTCACATATATCACGCATGTAGTCCCTTCCATGAGCATATGGAACACTTTCCCTACTCTTCACAACCACATAATATCCATATGGCAACAACTGCAACTGTTTACATGGAAAAATAATATTAGGAAAGTATTTAGCTGGTTCGTAATGCAGATTAGCAGCTGGAAACAATGAGGAGGAGCCAGCATCATGTGAACAGCCAGCTCTCTGCAGGGCACCAGCAAGTGCCAGTAGTTTGTGGACATAATTTGAGAGCTGACGTTCAGATCAATGAAATCTGTAAAGTTGCTGCGGGTGTAATTGAGAGCAGATTGAGTCCAACATTATTAATCTGAGTGAGGTGAAGAACTGCAGAGCGTATCTGTTATAAGGCACCTAGAAAAGACGATTGAATTTGCCAAGGAAAAAACAGTGCTATTACTGAAAGCAGATTTTGACACTGGGACTAAGAATACAGTCGTTTAGCAGCGGCAGAAGGTCCGTTGAAAAAGTTTTTACAGGGAGGCCGGGCAAAACCATTAAGATAGCATGCCCACACACAATCCTGCACTGTCCCAGAGGGAGGAACAAGATGTTGTAACCTCATCGGCCATGTCCAACTCTGATACCTATCCTATGGCATCTACAGTCCAGCTGTATATCACTGTTGCAGGCATTTTTGCTGCCTTACTGCACTGGTTAATTCTATAAGGAACATTTGTCGTGAGTAAAAATCCTTTGAGAATTTCACTTGACTTCACTACCATTAACCCTCTCTGCCACTTGCCCTCAAAGTCAACAGAATATGACACCTCCTGAAACCAGAAAAGAATTATAGTGTCTTTGATTTGACACTTCTGGAAAAAAAATGTAAATAAAAATAGTTTCTCTTGACTACCATAGGAGCCTTTGAAACATAAATTAGAATCTCTTGTCCTAATTTGCCGTTGACAAGTCTTAGAGGCAGAGTTAAGACAAAATTCTTGAGCCAGCAAACTTGCTTCTACAAGTACAAAGGAATTTAAAGAGTGGCCTGGGGAAGAAATGGATGTAGCTGTCAGTCACATGAAAGAATTTAGAAAAAGAATGCCGATGCTTTGTCAAATGGTAGGATTCAAATGTAGTGGCATGTCTCTGACCCTGATGCTCAGCATCACATATTTCAAATCCCTAAAGATTAATAGGAAAGATGGTTATGGCTCTCACAACAGCTGCTAGAAAGCGTTCACATCTCAGGTTTTAATTACATGTATTTATACAGTAAAAAGTTCTAAATACAATATAGCCTGTAGTGTGCAACAATTTTGAACATTTATGAGATTCAGGCAATTAAGAGTCTAAACTTTCAAATGTTTCCAGATGGCACCCTGATTAACAATTGTGTGAATTTAATATTTGTTTAAATGCACTGCACTGTAAAATATTTCTTAATAGTATATGAATGCATCTCAATGAATCTAGGAATTGCTCTTCTCAGAGCATAACTTGTTTGTTGCCTCGAGAGGTGGAAATCTCATTAGCTGATTATATAGACCAAAAGCGGTGGCAGAGTAGAGCCAGAAGACTAAAGAGGAGTTATTTTCAACTAGCAATTATTCCTCCTTTCTGTCTTAGGCCACAAGCCAGAAAACCATTTAGACACATTTGTAATTTTAAGCATGGGAGTAGTCCCATCATTTTCAACAGAACTACATACACCAAACGTTCTTTGTACACGCAAGACCTTGATCCCATGATTTATGCAAATAGTGAGAGTTCAGCACCTGCAGGGAAACCCATGAAGTTAATGAAGCTCCTTGTTGGCCCATTTCCTTGCATATCCAGTAAATCATGGGGTAAAACCTTAGCCCAGATTTGAACAGGTCCTAAGATGCTTAACTCCCAATGCCTTGAAAGGAGCTAGATACCTTCTTAACTTTGAAATCTACCTTGATGGATCAGGTCTTTTCTTGTGTGAAACAGTTTTTAGAGTCTTGAATCAGATCAGAGACACACTTGGCTTTATGAAGACTTGGAGTTCAGTGTAGTTGGACTGAATATTGACCATCGCTTCCAATTGCCTACCAAGTGTTCTGGAGGCATATGCTATCCCCAGAGATGTTTTAAATCAAAACTGTATGTATTTTTAAAGGTGTGATTTAGCTCAACCACATCTAT
>NW_005842158.1:703441-738890 GCF_000455745.1 Alligator sinensis | reverse complement strand
CAGGAATGGATTCTGGGGAAATATATGCAGGAGACTGGACTAGATGATTGCAATGGTCTCTTGTCACCTTAAAAATCTATGGAGAAAAGACACTACAGTTTGCAAATAGTAGCTTTGCATTAACATTTGAGATGGAGCCAAGCTTAAAAACAAACAAACCAACCCCGAAACAAGTAACGATCACACAGCTGTGATCTTCAGAACTGGTTTCTGGA
Source organism: Alligator sinensis (assembly GCF_000455745.1). Lineage (NCBI taxonomy): Eukaryota > Metazoa > Chordata > Crocodylia > Alligatoridae > Alligator > Alligator sinensis. The sequence continues at coordinate 738,675 of NW_005842158.1, read as the reverse complement.
CTCCACAATGTTGAAGAAAGGTCAGTCATGTAGACAAGTCTTACAAACAAGTCTTAGAATAAACAAGGAATATGCTGAAGCCCAGAGTAGGTATCGGGGGTGCTGAGCCCTCCTTTTGTGCATCAAAATCAAGTGATAGTAAAGTCCTAATCAGGGTAAAAAAGCCTAATAGAAATCCCCAAGTCCTTTAGCCCTTTGCTTCTTTAATATGTTCTTCAATACAGTTGTGCGTTTAAGTGTGCATGCACTCAACTGAATCTACCTTATCTCATCTGACCTTGGTAGCAGAGCATTTCTAGAACCGAAACAGCCTTGGAATCCCAAGTGCCATAAATACAAGCCAAGGAGCTGTTGTCAAACACTCAGGAATCAGTAGCTCATAGAAGCTAAATGAGAGGCAAGACTTTATTCATCCCCATCATCAAAATTCCAGCCGAGATAGTGAAGATGTAAGGAAAGATATGAATAGTTACAGGAGAAACAATAGACATGATTCTGTTCTACAGTCCCCAAACACCTGTTGAGGACAAGAACGATGGGCCCCCCAAGCAGGACCCAGAAAATGTTACTATGTCTTGGGATATGAGAATAATTGACACAAATATTACCTATTGGAAGGAGCCAAAGGAGGAACAAAATAGGAAATATGACTTCAATATAGCAAAAAAACATTGTTCTGGTCTCTGCTTCAGGCCACAATGTGTAAACATGCTGGTCTTAGGGGCAGGGCAATAAAACTAGGGCTCTGCATACTATTCTTGGCACTGACACTGATCTAATGTGTTGCCCTGGACAAGTCTCTTCTCCCTGCTCTTCTCCCACCACTGAGTTGACTTGCCTATTCTGAATGTAAGCCCATTCAGACAGGGACTGGCACTTCCTATAGATTGGACTTTGGAAACCTATAGCTTCCAGGCAGAATCTGTCCTGAAGAGCCATTTTATCCAGCTTTTGAGAGCCAGGAAGCTTTTGTGTCATTTTGGTGAGTCTGGCCTAGCTACAAATCGAACTGCAGGTGCGGTACTATGGGCTGGGTTGGAAGGGGCATTAAAGCTAGCCTGCATTAAAGTGGCCCCTGACTCTAAAGCATTGCTATCCCCTGCTATAGATTTGCACAGTGGTACTGCAATAATAGAAGTATCACATGCACATGGTTTCAATTCCCAGCTTGAGTCTGTTGACCTTAATCAAAATGTCCAAGGCTCAATTATGCCCTTGCTGTGTAGGGTGGTTTTTAATTTTTTTAAGGTGGAAGCCTGCTTCAGGGCTCACTGGGCATGTCTACACGAGACGTTTACTGCAGAGTAAACTAATTAGCTATACCGCAAATGTTTTGTGTCTACATGTGCATCCTTATTATGCTGGAGTATACTAATTACTGTAGCAGGGTAGTACTTGTAAATACTGTGCTGCCAAATATTTTATTGTACAGCAATGCACATGTAGATGCTGCTCTAGCTGGCTAGGGCATGAGAGTGCTTCTATACAGGGGCTACTTGCTGGCTAGTTCCTTACTGAAGCACCCTCATATCCCAACTAGCCCCTCCACAGCATGTTGAGTTGGGAAGAGTAGCCCCAGGCTGGCACGCTGACCCCTCAGACCACCTGCCAGCCAGGGCTGCTCCAACCCAGCTCAATGTGCTGTGGTCCCAGGTACATGTTCAAAAGGCAGGCCTGGGAGCAATAAACTCCAGAGTGTATTACTTTGTATTAATTGCACATGTAGACATTCCCACTGTGTCCCTTTATTGATTAGACAAGAACTAGTCCATTTTATATCCTTTCATGAGTTATATTTTTATAATTAGATTTATTATTATAAATAGAAATGTCCGCTCCAATAACTATCCCTTCCTAAATTATTCCTAAAAAAGTGCATCTTTTGTCTCAGTAGCACCCAGTGTTAGGAAAGATTTTTAAAACCACTGTCTATACAAAATAATTCATAGGGCAATGTTGCTGAAACAGAAGAAGAATAACAGCAAATACAGCTGCTATGCGCTGAACATATAATATCAAGGAATAACTGTAGTCCTATCATATCTAACACCATCTCTGAGAAAGGAAGGAAAGAAGGGAGGGAGGGAGGGAGGGAGGGGGAAAGAAAAGAAAGCAAACATCGGTTTTAAGCCCCTGTGTGATTAGAGTAAGTTTTAATAGCCAACTTCTCATTAATTTAAATATTTTTCACCCTATTTTTGCAACCGCTCTGTTTTCCAGTTTTCACATGTGATACGTCAGCCTGTATGGGTTTGAGGGCAATATGAACAGAGCAGTCAGATTGTTAGTTCCATTACCTTCTTTCATTTAGGATATAATATAAATAGCATCAAGACAGAGTGAGGAATCAGGGCGTCAATTATTTATATAGAATAAAGTCTACCTAGTAAAATGAAATTGCTTAGTTTCTAAAGGGCAGAGATGAACTTTTTTTTTTGCATGCTTATGCAGAAATGTTATAAATATTTAAATGTAAATAATAAAATCTTTACATGCATAAATAAACATGAGATACACATGCAGCAGCCGCAAACTATGACAATTGCTGCTTCTTTGGAAAGAAAAAGGAGATTTCCTCAGATGGAAGTGAGAATCAGCTCAGAACAAATAGGATGTCCCCAAACCTGCTTAACTCCATATCTTGTTTGGACTAAGGATGCCGTTTGTTGATGTCTTTGGATCAACACTGCATACTTTTCTGAAAGATATGCGTTAACCAGTGCACAAGCTCTTCTTTTGTTGAGCTCAGGTTATTGAGCTCAGTTTAGTGATGGCCAGGTGAAATGTCATGACCTGTGACAAAAAAAGGTTAGATTATATGGTCCCTTCCAGCTTCAATCTCTCATTCCATAAACACACAGCAAAACAAGCCTGTAATTTTCAAAGACATCTTTAACTTATCCCAAATCATTCCCCTGTCCACTGCTTGGGTCATGTTTGAGTGCCAAACTCATCAAACTAATATCTGAGTCAGAAAGTATTGACTATTATTGTCTGAGCCATGGGACCAAGCTTAACTCAATATTTAATTACCCTTTTTATACCTTCAACCTACTTCCATTCAAGACATGGCAGTAAGTTTAGGAGGGGTCATTGTGTTGAAAACCAAATGAAATGTCCACATGGCAAAAGGCTGAGATCAGGTAGTACTCATTTCTTTCATCATAATATTAATATAAGCATGAAGCATTCACTGCTTTGGCATAACAGCATAGCCAGGCACCCAGGGAAGCTGCCTTGGTCACCCCACCCATTATGTCACTGCTTGAGCATGTTTCTTCATGTATAGGCTTTACTATGATGGCCCATCTACACATTGTTTGAGCATCTCACAAACAGGTGCACCTCATAACCAACCGCGTATCATAGTTGAGAAACCAAGGTCCAGAGACATTATAGAACTGATCAAGAAAAGGAGAATTTCCATCCCACGGGAAATTCTGATATTTCAAAATCGATTTCCACCCTGCATCAGGATGAAGAATCAAACCACAAAAGGCTTTTGTGGAATGAAACGTTCAAAATAGAGATGATCAAATGCTAAACTGTTTGTTTTATTAATATTTTGGTTGTTGCCTTGCAATGAAATGATTTATCTCTTACCAGTATTTACCTGTTTCACCACCTGAGCTAATATGGGCCCTCATTCCTCCCCCCACACCCTGCAACTTTTGGTCCTGCTTCCTAGGTTGCTATACTGGATCGGTGCATCCAGTGGAACATTTGCACCCCACATAACATGAGTCATGGGGCTGGATGGGAAGGGATTAGGGCTGGATGGGAAATGGATTTTCCATTTTGTAGGAAATCCTTTGCTTTCAAAAATGCTTCAGTTCTGAAACAAAACCAAACCATTCTTGAACATTCCTGCAAAATAATATCCTAAAAATTGTTTTACATTGGTTACAATTTTGACAACATCACAACATTTGGTTCCAATCTAGTAGGACTGTGCGAAATTTCGCCTGGCATTTCGTTTCGAAGCTGTTTTGATCCATTTTGAGCTTGAAACAGCAAAATTGAAATGAAACAAAAGCCTTTGAAACAGCTTTGAAACAAAACAAGGGAACTTGAAACGTTTCAAAAGTTTTGAAACGTTTCGTGTTTCAAAGCCATGCTTACTGGCTTCAATGCTGGTCCCAGCCGGCAGCACCTGCCTCCTTTCATCCAGCAGACAGATTGGGGGCTCGCTTGCACCCCCTCAGAGGATTACGGGGGCTGTGCCAGACTGCTCCTGGGGGTGTGGCCCCCAATCTGCCTGCCAGATGACAGGAGGCTAGTACTACCAGCTGGGGCCAGCGGCAGCACCAATCTTCCCAGTGCTGGCAGCACCAGCCTCCTGTGATCCGGTAGGCAGATCAGGGGCTTGCCCACACCCCTGGAAGGGCTGCGGGGGCTGTGCTGGACTGCTCCCAGGGGTGCAGGTCCCGAACCAGCCTCCTGGATCACAGGAGGCTGGTGCTGCTGGCTGGGGCCAGCGGCAGCACCGATCTTCCCAGCGCTGGCTACGGGCAAAACGTCAAAATAGCATCGAAACAGCCAAAGAGTTTAGATGAAATGAAACAAAACAGTACTTTCAAAATGAAATGAAACTTGAAATGAAATGGAAGTCGAAGCAGAACGGTGCTGTTTCACGTAGCCCTACAAAGTAGACATCTTACTCTATCGTATATTCTTGAAATGTAAAACCTGGAAAATAAATATAGGTGTGAAATAGAAAACCGGAGCATTCTGTTCTGAAAAGTTTGGCAGGGCGTGCTTCAAACTTATCAGAACCTTCCATTCCAAGTTTTCATCTAAATGAAATTGAATTGAAATTGACACATTTCTCCAAAATGTTGCCTTTTCAACAATTTGGCATTTTCTGATGGGGGGAAAAATGTCCCAACCACCTATGTTCATGATTTAGGGGATTCTTCTTCTATCCTTTAGGCTTCAGGACACAAACTCTCAATTTTGCTTTGTGATCAAAACTGTTCACAGGCCACCCTCCAATTCCAAGTGAGGTAACCTCAAAGTACTTTCTAATCTCTCATTATGCTCTTGCTCATGTGGAGCATACCTGTGGCTTCTTTGCAATGAGCTTGGTTGCTCACACAGAGTCAGAAAAGCCCCTGAGCAGTTTCAGAACTTGACAGTATTCCTCTATGATTCCTACTGAAGCCCACTTCACTAACAAAAGTCCACTGCACAGGTGGGAGCGTGAGTCTGAGGACCATTGAACGCCATGAGCTTCCCCGATGTGTCATAATTAAACACCTGTGCTAAATAACTTTTTGCCAATCCACTGTGAAAATTTGCAGAGTGCTCAATAGTCCTTAACATTTTCCATCTCTTACTTGGGCAGGTGGTCTCATGCTTAAACTCAGGTCTGCAGATAAAAAACAAACAAACACCAGAGACAGAGACCTCTTCAAGGACTTTTTAAAAACCAAAAATATCACTTGAAAGACTGTCTGGAGCTTTTTTATTCAGTGAAGGTTTTTATTGCTGGCATACACTTATATTTAAAAGCTTATGAGTAAAAGTGAACTTTCATCATACAGGTGAAATTACAGCTGCCAGGTGAAATTACAGCTGCCACAAGAATATTCAGATTCTCCTACATTTTTAGGCCTGTTTCTGCAGAGTATTTGGAAAGTGGGCTCTCCCTTGAGAACTACCGGGCACCCACAGCTCTCAGTTACTCCAATGGGACTTGCAAAGCTCCAATAACATATTTCTAACCTAGGGCCAATTTTAACACATACTGGATGCATCTACTTAGGTGTTTTACTGCAGTTAGCTAATTAGTGCTGCAGTAAGCGTCTCTGTCTACACGTGTGCCAGTATTAGGGCACAGTAAATTAATTAACTTTGCCATGAGATAGTACTGTCCTTGACAGTACTATCTTATGGTGGAGTAATCAAGCGAGACAAAATGCATGTGTAAACAGTGACAGGAGCTGGCTGGAGCATGAGGATGCTAAACTGAGGGGGCTGCCTACTGCCTAGCCAGACAACTCCACAGGTTTTGCCCCCTTGTGCCCCAGCTAGCCCTTCCACTGCCTGACACCGCACCTGGAGCCCATGGCTCCTGCCCCCCACCCCGGGCCTGCTGCCAGCCTAAGGCTGCTCCACCACAGCTTAGATTGCTGCTGGCCTGGGCGCACATGCAGATGCTGCGCTCCAGGGGCAGTTGACTCTGGCTCAAACAGCTCCAGAACTTTTTGCATCACATTAAGTTAATGTGTAGATGCACCCACTGTGTCGAAGGCATAGCTAGGTAGCTCTGTGCACTGGGTAGCTATGTGATGCACAGTGGATCACAGCTATTTTTGCTCACACCTCTCCCCAAAACAGGTCCCAGAACTGCTGGGCCAGTTGCCTAGCCTTAGTTATCCTACTGTAACATGTAACCACTTGTACCTATGCAAATGAGAGTACACAAGGTGGTTTGGGAATTTTTCCAGATTAATTTTGCACAGATACAGGTGATTCTTCAAGGTGTAAAGATGCATACTGAATTTAGGCATGGCACGCTGTTTCAGAAAGGCAAGCAAGGTTTACTTAAATGAATTTTCCTTATGTGTTTAGCGAACTTTACCACTTTTCTATTTATGTTATAACCACACCACGGTTGATGCCCCAAAGCAAGGAAGACTGAAGTTTCTTGTTTCATGATTAAGATAAGCTGTGGTCTAAATTCTGTTTTCCTCAGTAAATGTAAGTGACCCTTCCACAGACAAGTCTAAGTCACAAAATGACATTCTACTGTGGCTTGCATAAGGGCCTGAATCCTGCTAAAAGGTGCACCTGCATTTTTACCTTATGCATATATGTTTGCCTTGCTAAGCATTTAATATGAACACAGTGCTATTTATGCTACACTGCAATTCCATTTCTCCAGGAAGGCACAGAAATGTTGTGCAAAATTATTAAAACTTGCTGAATAAAAAACATAGTTATCAGGTTTCTTCACATGTTGCTCCATCTGCTTAAAACTCCCTCTTAGTGGGCATGTCTACATGTGAATTTAAGCAGGCGTACATTTAATATGCACTGAACTAATGAGCATTAAGCATTTTTGGCAGGTGTCTACACATGGTGGGACTTGGGAATAACTTTAGTCCCAAATTGCCTCAGCCCTGCCATGTCCCCTTGTGGCCACCAGAGGGAGCTCAAGCCTCCAGACACATGGCTGCCAGCACTTGGTAGTCATGCTAAAGCCAGCTGCCAGCACCTAGAAGCCATCTTAAAGGCACACCCTCTGCACTGCAACCTCTGGGCTGATGCTTCCTATGTTAGAGCAACAGTGTGGCAGAGATACAGGCAGCATGTTCCTGCTCTGTTCCTGCCACAGCTGTGCTTCCCAGCTCTGGTTGCACCAATTCCTGGCCCTGGCACCCAGAGACAGGGTCCTCCACTTCTCCGGGCTACCACAGATGTCCTGCTTGACTGCTGCCATTCTGCACACCTGGTGCTCAGCCACCTGGAGCTGCCCAACTCCCCCACTTACTCTGGCCACCTGCTGGATGACTGGTACATGGCCTCTGGGGCCCCTGCCACTGGGCAGCTGCTGCCACCAGCCACAGTGACCACAGGCTCCAGGATGCCGCTGCTGGGACTACCATCACCCTTCTGCCCCACCAACCCCACCACCTCTGGACTTGTTGCATCAGCCAGGACTTCTAGTAGCGCATTGTGCTGCAAGAATGGGACAATGATCAATGGTCAACACATTCTGGATGACCCAGGCCCCCCCCCCCCACTCCCAAATACACAGAGTCCCTACACCACCCTCCCAATTTGCCAAGAGTAAAAAAACAAAAAACAAAACAAAACACTTCCCAAGCTAAAAACTATATACATCAGTGTCAGTCTGTCTCTGAGTGCTGGAGTGGGGGCTGTGCAGTAGGGGTATACATGGCACAGAGCCCGGTGGCAGGCATCCAGCACCTTGACCATGGACAGTTCCTCCATGGGTCTGGGGGCCATGGAGAATGGCAGGACCCTGCAGCCTTCCTGCTGCATCCAGATGTTGGCCCTGCAGAGGCAAGAGACAGAAGCCTTTTTGTGAGTTCGCAACATTGAAGATATCAGATGCAATGAATCAGGGGTCCTGGGCTGCTGGGCCTCAGATCAGGGGTCAGGTATGCTCGGGTGCCCAGGGACCATGCTAAGTTGGCTAGGCAGATCTGGGCTGAGGCATCTGCCACCCAAGCTCCCCAGCTCTGCATTCTCCCCTGGGGCTGGCAGGTCACTGGGTCCTGCCACAGCTCCAGACCCTGTTCCCCCACCCTCCCTGAAGGCCATCCACTTTGCTGTGCTGCCACCCAGCCCACAGCACCTGCTACTGATCCTGCTGTTGTCTTGGACCCACCTGCACTCATTCAGGCTTCCCTGTAACCTCTGCCACCACTTGTAGGGCTACCTCTTGTGGTGCTACACTTCCTTGCCTCCCACTGCTGAGGAGGACTTCACCATTGGCATTGATGCCTTCCTTGGTGCGTGAGAGTCCTATGCCCACCCAGCTGCAGGAACACAGGCTGCTCAATAGTTTTGAACTGTATCCCACCCCTTTGTGTTCTGTGGGATGGTGAGGAACCAGGGGCCAGGTGAGTGCAAACAGGCAAGGCAGGGAGAGGGGGCAGGGGCCAGTGGCAGAGCTTGTGACTTGGAGGGCCCTCCTGCAGTGCAGGAGGGACTTATCACATATCCAGAGCTTGTGAGGTTTATGGTTCAGCATGAGGCTCCCTGTCAGCAACAGCATCCAGCTGCGCCTGGTGTCCATGGCCTGTGGGGTGTGGCAGGCCAGCACCTGGTGGCCAGTGGTGGTGTGGCTCACCACTTCTCGTGGCACACTTCCTTGCTGGTCCAGCTGGGGATCTGGCCACTTGGTAAGGGCATGGGCATATGGGCAGAGCTGGGGCTGGATGGGGATGATGTGCTGGACATGCTTCCCGCACCGGCTCCCTGGACCCACACATGGCTGTCTCTGTGATGCTGGCCCTAGATGGCTGCCAGCAGCACCCAGGACAGGAATATGGCCAGGGACAAGAAACCATACAGCAGAGTTACTTCACCAAAGTGCCTGCAAAGTGACAGAGCTGGGGGTGAAGAGTAGCAGGGAGCAGGTGCTGGCCCTGCCCGCCAAAGAGAGCAGGGCTAACAGCCCTAGGAGGAATCTCAGGGCTGAGAAAGGGACACAGCAGGCTGCAGCCCTTTGCAACACTCACTTGTAGCCAGGGGGGCACACAGCACTTGGTGTAGGCAGCACTGGCTCCTCCAGGCTCCCTATTCTGTGTGCCCCAAGGCACAAACTGGCTGGAGGTTTTTATAGCCTGCAGCTAGGGGCTGCCAGAGAGCAGCCCAGCCCTGGAGGAAGAGAGGCAGCTAGCCAGGCTCCCTGGGGCTGGGCTCTGGCTGGCCCCCTAGTGGCTGGTCAGACCCGGGACTAAAGTCCCAGCATTAATGAACATTAAGGGTGTGCATGTGTAGATGTGCACCCTTAATGTGCCTTAAATGGGGCTAATGTGAATTAAATGCACATGAGTAGATGCCCCAGTGTGTCTGGAATATGTGCCCAGACAGTGCTATTTGCAAAGTGTTCAAGTGGCAGCCTTCATTAGAGTACTGCCTCAAGCAGCAGGAGCCCCTTGAAAGAATCTCAAATAAGAAGTACATGCTGGTTGTGATTCCTGAGCACACATACACAACATACCTGACATCTTCATGACAATTATGTCACTAGCATCCCATTCTGCTTCTCAGACAACTGTCTTCCATTACTTGGACCAGTGATCAGGTGCCCCCCAGACTCAGGAAGTCCCAGTCGCCCATGGTGACTGCCCCTGTTTCTTGCTCTACTTCTTCCCTCAAGTCTTTTCTTTCTTGGCTTCTCAGTGGACCAGCCTCAACAGGAAGAGTATGGAAGTTTCTCACAACCCTGTCTGCCCAATATTTTGGTGGTTAGGGCTTTCTAGTGACACACAAGAGACCTGGACCCCCACAACCTAAAGGGGCCTATTCTGTTCCACACAATAGGCACATACATGGACTTAGGTGCAGTGCAGTTTTATTCTACCATGCTTGAATTCCTGAAAAACTGTTAATGTAAAAGGTGGATGGGTCCTCCTCCTTTTTTGTGACTCAGTGTTAAGGGCTAGGTGACAGTCTGTTACAAAGGAGATGTATTAATGGATTTTCATGACTCGGACTGGGAAAAATAGAATGACAGTTTAGTACCTAAGTCCACTTGACCAACAGATGGAATAGAATATGATCCTTGTCTACACAGGCAAAGTTGAATATGTCCCCGATCCTAGGTATAGGTTGTAGCTGTGCTCTCTGATCCTGGTCACATAAGTTAGGATGTTGCCAGCAGCTATGCATTAGGGACTAAATCTTACTTGCCTTTACATGCCTAAATGGCATGTATGTAGCCATGTGACTGCCGTGTTTGGCACTCCTGCACAGTTGGGATCCAGTTTCCCACTGTGCTGAAATAGAATTGCCTCTACTCAATGTGCTGCAGTCCTGGGAGCTTGTCTAAACATTGCACCCAGGAGCAATAAGCTCCAGTGGGAACTGTGCCAGAGTTTATTGTATTGCATTAATATCACATATTGATGCGTCCACAGTGTCTTATTCTTTGCCTTACCACAATGAGGATATTATAGCTACAGAGAGGAAGCAATGGACCACATTAAGATGATACTAAAGCTGTAGCATGAAGAAAGTTAAAGGGCTTGAAGTTGTCCAGCAGAGTTCTTAGCACTTTGCTGCAGTTGGCATTAGGAAAGTCTAAGAACTGCAGCACTAGACTCAGAAATAACAATTAAACCAGTTGACAGATGCCCATCAGTTATTTTCCAGGGGCATTAATAATGACTGCTGACTACTGGTAAACATTCCTGAAATACAGCCACTACATTTGTTAAACTAACCTTGTCTTAGATGCATAATGCATTCTGTTATGCCGCTGTCTACCAGGAAGTTTTCTTCCAGTTCAATACACTTAATGCTCCGTCTCCAAAGTGTTTTCTAAGAGAGGATTGATTATCAAGTTGGTAGGAACCTCAAGGGTCATCGAATCTACCACTCTGATGATAGATTCCTTAAATATTTGAGCAAATTGATTCAGATAAAATAAGAATAATTCTGTAGATTTACCCACTGCCTGAATCAGACCCAGAGCAATCCTGGAGAGCTGGAGAGAGAGAGAGAGAGAGAGAGAGTTCATTGGTATTCTTTAATAGGTTGTAGTAGAAACCCTACAGAATTGTGATATTCAAACTTTAAGATGACTATCTAACCAACTGAAAATCCTGCATCTTGACAGATAGGAACTTTGCAACTGGATCCACACTTGAATTTTTCAGTTGGCCTTCAGATGATAAAAGAGTGTTGTTTCAGACCAATATTCAAAATCTTGACTCAGATATGAATTTCCTGGCCTGGTCTCATAGTTCATCTGAACTACTAAATATGGGGAAGCCAACGTTTTATAGTTTGGGTTTTGATTTTGATATGTTCCACAAAGTTCAAAACAAACTTCTTTAAGTTCAAAGAAGTGATATTCTGCAGGGTCAAATAATCTTTAATGGAAACCAGAGATCAATAGATGATGATGGTGATTTATTCATAGTGAGAGTCAGGAAGCCTAAGCATTGACATTAACAGGAGCCATTCAATTGGCATTGGATCAGGCATATAGCAGGCCTTCATTTTAGTAGACACGAGAGACTTACAACCTGAACCATCTAGATGGGATCCATAGATTGATATCTGAAACATTCTTTAGATCAAATCTGGTATGCCATTCATCGTCATGCTTTATTTGAGCAACAAACCCTTCTTCTAGTTGTTTCTCTAGCACTTTGGAAGTAGCTTCTAGATTACAGATTTGTTTTCCCATCTGGTGCTATACAGCTGTTACAGCAGCAATTTTAGGCTGCCTGTATCTGTTTTCACCCAAAGGTGGGTTAAGACAATTCATGTCAAACCTCCCCTGTCACTTGTGCTATATTTGAACGAATTGTGCGGAGTTTAGTACTAGGAAAGGATGCAATCTGATCCTCAAATGAGTGTGTGTTGAGTAATCATGACACTATTGTGTAATTGTTTAGGCAGTAGCTACTGACGATGTCAGTAGTCGTTGGCAATTTTTAAAACAGAAAACAACGTTCCCTTTTATTGTGGAACCCTAATGTTAAATCTCTCTCCAGCTAATGTTTAATAACCACCTTGCTATCTTGTACTGATCTCGACAATAATTAACCTGAAGTAACTGCACTGGTTCCTAATAAAGGAACATGTTTACTTTGACATTTTTAATTTGCTGGTTAAATAGAGGGTAAATAGTTAAAAAACATACCTACCTTACGTAGTAGGAAGAAACTACGTCTTTAAACTCTCCCTCTCAGGGCTATATATACAGCTTCCCTGAAGTTATGCTTAGCACTCGTGGGCAGGGTAAGAGGTTTTTAAGATACTTTTCTGCATTTTCCAATCCTTTAGGCTGGACAGGAACCAAACTGGCCACCGGAGCAAGTTAGAGCCTCCCAAAAGCAGCTCTACCACCCAGCAATTTGGATAATCCCCTAAGAGGTTTTCTGCTTGCCCAGGGTCACTTTCTTTTGAGGCCATTTACTTCTCTCTCCTATTAGGCAGTCAACTCTCTTCAACATATTTTTAAAGAAAACCCATGGCAGTAGGTATCAGTGTTTTGATCTCAATCCTTCTTTGAGATCTACAGCACACTACAGCAAGACTTAGAGCAGTTTTACTTAATGAAGACATGAATTAAAAGCTGGAAAATAACATATTGTGCTGTATGTAAAATGAGGAAAATCATGCATAATGCTTCCTCTCATTTGTACGTATTAGATTTGTGATTGTCAAGAACAGGATTAACCATCCCTCTTGGGTTGTGCATTCCAAAATGCTTAATCTATTCTCCCCTTGATACGACAGAGTAACTCCCATTCATACACATGTACTGAAAAGAGAATAAACCCTTGTTCCTTGGCTTTTATTAATTACCTACCATTTCCTATTAGCACCCAAAATTGCAGAGCTTCTCATTAGCAGAAAAATAATTCACCCATGTAAAATGCCGTATAATGAAAGCCAAGTCAGAATAAAATGCAAACCCTGTTAAATTGTGGAACACAGAAATGCAACAAATAATAATCTATCCATTTCTTGTCTGTTTTGCCCCTCTGATACCCAAGAATTCTCCTACTATAAAAAGACAGAGGTGGTCTTTCTACTATACTCTCCTAGTATAAAAAGACAGAGTGGTAACAGAGAAACTAGTCAGAATTCTTGCAATTCTCAACTCGTGGAGGGTCTCTAAAAAACAACTGCCAATAGGCAAAAGTCAAAGCGCCCCTTAAATTGCTTTCCCCTATTCTGGGGCTGGAGCAAAGCCTAGACTTTTGCAGGACAGAGAATCATAAGGTAATAAACAGCTCCCTAACGACCTGGGTTTTCTCCTAAAATGAGCAGATCTCAGTGGCCATGTCTACTGAGACACTGATTGCACAGTAGCTCATGACTACTGTGCAGTTGCGTTGTACGGCATGAAGCATGATGCAACGCTACTACACAGTAGTAACAAGCTACTGCACAGTCAGTGTCACCTAAAAGCCATTCAGTGACACTACTGCACAGTAGCTCCACTTCCTGCGCAGTCAGGGGCTCGTGTAGACAAGGCCAGTGTCATGGAAAAACTGGCTGAGTATCTATAGCTAAACACACAGTCAGTACTAGTGACAGAAGCCTCAGACCCAGTGGGTGAGACTATGATGTCATTTCTGTCATATATCCATTGAATTCACAATGTAACTATGATGTAAGTGAGATCACAATTTGGCCTCAAGTATCTAAAAATAATAATAATAATAATAAAATCACAGCACATGCATACACATCACTTCTGGCTTTGCTAAGATCTGCAATAAGGAGCTCTAGGTATTGGAGATTGCAATATAATCCCACTTTTTATAGCCTACTGTTTCTCTTGTCACACCTCCAGGACTTCCATAAAGGTGCATATGAGTCCCTTGCACATCCATGGATGAATCAACCCCAAAGTCTCCAAGATGCAGTAGCACAAATTTGGCACTTGAAAAATTCATAGCACCCTTTATCCAATAATACATCTTCTACCATTTTGCTTTTACCAAATTTACAAACTGAAGGTGAATGAATGTTATGCCTATAAGGCCCATCAGACTATCAGATTTTGGGTCCAACAAGCTGTTCATTATGCATGGGGGCGTGTTTTGTTTCATTTTTTAACAAATAGGCATAATCTTGAGAGCTTCTGATTATACAGCAGTTCGTCAGTTGGGTTTTGTCTTATAGGACCCAAGTGAGCAGTAGCTTAGACCTCAGTCCCATTTTATCTGAATCTCCAAAGTGATAAGGAGTTCAGAGACGTGGTTTTCATTTTATCCTATTTTATTTATTTTTTTCATCCGCCCAAATTTGTCACGCTGTTACTGGCCAAGACAACATGAATTTGGGACTTTGTCTTGAAAGGTGTAGGACAAACAGATGTTTAAGTGCTCTACTAATCATGACTGAATACTCCAACTTTTGTAGTATTGAGCAGACACTACAAAACTACCAGAATACCAGGGCACAGAGAAATGAACAATCTGAAGTCCTGATATGGCAAACACTTAGAAACATGATTATCCTTAAGCATGTAAGCAACCCAAATGAAGCCAAGTGTAATTGTTTCAGGATGAGGACATTAGTGCTCACGATTCTGAAACATTGTTCAACAGCAGGTACTGTTGGCATTTAACCATTTTATCCATTTTTATCAGGGTCACTGCAGTTGTCAGCAAATTGCTGCATATTCACAAAGACTTTGCAGGCCTCAGATGCTGGCATTGAAACAAAGTAAATGTGCAAACAGTTCACATATATCACGCCTTGCATTCAGGGTGCCCTGCACTATTTAAAAAAGGTTTATTTTGAACCTATCAGTATTATATTATCACTGCCGTTTCCTGGAATGCAATGTGCCGCTATTGCATGATTGCCATGCAAAATGCAATGTTCACACTCTTGATTTACCTGATAATAATTCAGATTATCTCATTTTAACAGATTCCTGGGCTGTTACAAGTACAAAAAAATGAGGATCAAATGCCAGTTACTCTGCTACAAAAATATTTGATTTCATTTATGATAATGGTACATTGCAGTCAAGCTTAATCTCAGAATCACTCTGGAATTGATAGAGCCATGCTTGTCCAGAACAATTCATAGCACATGAGGGGGAACATATTCTACCAGCAACTGGGAACGGAGATCTTATATATGTCCATGTATGTTTTTGTATGTAAGTATGTTTATTTTTCTGGGTCTGATAACTTTGGTTGATATTGAACCAGATAGGAAGTATCCAGTTCACTAAAGCAAAGATTATAGTGCCCATGTCAGTGGGGGTTTTTATAGCTCCATTTTCTCAACTGTGCAAATTAATTTGTGTTTCTATAGATCGGCACCATGTTAGCAAGAGTGCAGTCACAGAAACCATGAGTGGACAAAAGACACCTTAAGAAGCTTCAAACCAGCAACCAGAAAGCCTTTTAGCTGTAAGTCAGCAGACTTTTATGTCAAGCTTGGCTGACTAATTATTGCTTATAATTTGCATTAGGATTAATTAACTAATTAGAGAGGAATGTCTGAAGGCAAAGTTATGGCTCTGCTTGTCAAGCTGAGGACTTTAATTATTCTGATATTTTTAATTATAATCAGCTGCTGAATGAGTATTACATTGTCAGCTACTATAGCTGAAGCTACAGCGGGTAGAGAGGCTGGAGGAATTGTGGGTATTGTACTACCACTTCACCTAGAACCAATGGAAAGGTAATGCCAGCTATGCAAACATAATAGGAAAGCCTTCTGGCTGCAATAATCATTAAAAGCATGTACACAGCAGCACTATGCAAACTGTGACAGTTCAGGGTTACATATCATTTTAAGAGTAAGGCAGAAACTTTTCCTCAGGAGCAGTAAGGAGCTTGGATTCTGCTTTTGTTTTAAATTCCCTCCCAGTAGCGAACCCAACTCTACTCTCACAGCACAAAATGCATAGCCTGCAAAGTAAGGGAGACAAAGCAGACATTATGCTACCTTTGTGCCCTCAGGTTTCTAAAATACTCTAAGGCCTGAAATGACCACTGGCATCATGTAGAGCAGTCTATATGCACTCCCCTAGTGCTGTTTGTCTACAGAGTAGCATGTTTGAGGGAGGCGGTCACTCTTAGCCTCAATGCACTACCTGCTCGGTGGCTTGCAAGAAGGCAGTCCCAAGAGTAAAGAAATTTCCTACAGGTGGCTAATGGGACAATTCAGGCCCCTTAATGGTTCCAGATGGGCCTACAGGTGGGCACGTGGAGGAGAGAATTTGTCCCTTTATTGTCTTGTAAATTTTATTAATGCACATTTGGGACGCAGGGTCATCCCCTTTATGAGGCAGCTGTTGAGACACAGCAACATTTCTGAGATAGGAGCCGAGCTCTTTTTTGATGATAGGAAGTTGGTCCTCAGGCCCTTAATTTTCTCACGTATTCCCTAGGGCAGGGGTGTCAAAGACCCAGCCCACACAACTATTTCACCCAGCCCATGAGCTCTGACAGGGGCTGAGAATTCAGGGGCCGGGCTAGCAAAACTGTGTTAGCCCCACCAGCCCTAGGGCAGTATCTGGCTCACAAATAACTTTGGTCTGTGACTCAAAAAAACGCTGTTCTCTCCTTGGTACTTCAGTAATCCTTCATCATAGTCTGTAACCATTGCACAATCATGAATACTTGTATTACCACAACACTTCTCTGAAATAGTGACCACTCGTTACCCCCATTTTATAGGCTGGGAGCTGAGGCAGAGGTGGAGGGCTGGAACCACTAGCAGATTTATGTGCCCAACTGCCTCTTTAGGGACCTAACACAATCCAAGCCTTGAAACTGTCCCTTTAGATGCTGCTTCAACCTATAAAAATCCAAGTTTCTCCAGTAAAGTCCAGGCTGAGGACCACCAAAGTCCTGAGCATCTTAAGTACCAGATGCCAGATCCTAATTGAACTTGTAGGTGCTTAAATGGGACTTGGGTAGACTTTGGACATGGAGGCTAGAGCCCACAGCTTTCTCCTTTCAGGGCAATGACCTTCTTACTGAACTACATAGTTAGGACCACTCTTGATCACTATCTTTCTGATCCCATAAATCTTTTACCCTTGGCTAACCAGTGGGTCAGCTCCAAAAGAAGAAACTTCCAAAACAACCTTGCCCATAGCTGGGTGATTAAAGCACTCTCTTGGGGTAAAGAAAAACTAGTTCCCAGTTTCTTTGCTTTCTGGCTTATTATTTGCAGGTAAACTGCTTAGATTGAAACAAGAAGAAAGTGAATTCACATTCACATTCCCTTTTGGAAAGTAAAAAGCAGCCAGACCCCTTTGGTGCCCATACCAGGTGCCAGCAGGTGCTAAAACTCACCCCCCAGCCTGCTAGACAGTGGGGACATGGGTGATTTCCCCAGCCATGACCCCTCTTTAGTCTCCAGTCATCTGAGGAGGGGGCAGGGTCATCCCTGGGAGGGCACAAATCAGGGCAACCATTCCAGGCCCTGCACTTTTGGGGGCCCCATGGAGCCAGGTGGAGTGGCCACAGCAATTCTGCACTGCCACTGGCTTCACGGCTGGTTGCTTGGCACCCTCCCACTGAATCCACCACTAGCTTCCTCATGTCTGGGGGCGAGGCCCCACACAGGCTGATTTGCCCTGGGCCCCGCACTCTTCTTGGGTCACCTCTGGGAGACGGCATGGGGGGAACCCACCCCCCCACCAGAACTCCAGCCAGGGTCCTCCTAGTGCTGGAGAAGGAGGAGGACAGAAGCCACCCAGTGGGGTGTTTCTCCCTGTCTCCTTGTACCCAGAGCTGGTCCCAGCCATTCCCCCTCCTCAGTCTGAGTGAGCTGAGGACAAGGCCTGGGGAGAAACCAGTCCCTCCCATGGACCCCAGCCAGGGTCTCTCCCCCACAAAGGGGGAAGGGATGTGGGGGGAAGCCCCCAGCAGGGCACCTCTTCCCCTCTCTCACCATGCCTGCAGCCCATCCCCATAGCCATGCTCCTTTCTCAGTCCAGGCTGGCTGAGGAGAGGGTGTGGGGGGAAATTTTCCCTTCCGCCTGGCACTGGACCCCGATCTGGGGTCTCCCCAGTGTGAAGAAAGGGGGGAGGAAGAAATCCCCAGTGGGGCATTTCTCCTCCCCCCACCCCCCACACCTGGAGCCAGGAGCTGGACCAGTCACCTGGCCATGCTCCATCCTTGGCCAGCAGTTGGCTGAGGAGGGAGTGGGGTGGGGGGAGGAATGCCCCCCCCCTTTCTCTGGACCCCCTGCTTAGCTGGCTTGCCAACTGAGGTTGGAATGGGGAGGGAAATGCCCCCCACTGAGGGCTTCCCACCCGCTGTGCCAGGCATAGCCCAGCTGGAGGTCCAAAGCCAGCCTGGGGGTCATTTCCACACCCACACTGCTCCCTTCTCAGCTAGCCTGCTGGTCAAGCAAGAAGCATGGCCATGTAACCAGCCCAGCTCCCACCTTCAGGGAAACCTATTGTGGGGGCTTTATTCCCCTGCCTGAGCCAGGAACTAGCCCAATCACCCAACATCCCCCCTGCTCGGCTTGCAGGCCAGCTGAGAAGAGAGTGGGGAGGAAACAGCTCCTCCCCACCCTGGCCTTGTACCCTTAGCCAGGTGGTGCCCAAGGGATGGGAAGTCCATAATGGACTGTGTTCCCCCTACACCACTCCCTCTTCAGATGGTTCACTGGCTGGGGAGGGAGCATGACTGGGTGATTGCCCTAGCTTCCAGCTCAGGTAGGGACTGTGGGCTTCCCTGTAGCTGGAAGCTGGGCCAATCACCTGGCAAAAATTGCTCCCTGGCTGGCAAGGCAGCTGAGAAGGGAGTGGGGAGGAAAAACAGCAGCCCCCTCCCTCTACCACCCCTGCTGCCATCCCAGGAGCCATCAAATGATCACAGATCTTGGTGCTGCTGTTTCACTGGAGCTGGCTCAGGGGGTCAGAGCATCAGATGCCTGGCGCCTTCTGGGCAGAGCTGCAGCCCAGGGCCTCATCCCCTCTCAGGAGCCAGGCCCTGTCAACCCCTTCAGCTGAGTCAGGAGTGTCTGGGAAAAATACCCACCCCACACCCAGTGGAGGGGAGAAGCTAGCAGTGGGGGCTTACTTCCCTGTCCCAGCTTGGAGCTGCATCAATTCCCCAGCCCAGAAAGGGGTGAGATGAGGAAATCCACTGCACACCTGGAAGCTGGGGATGGAAAAGTCCCTCGTGGCAGCGGGGCCAGCCCTGCTCCATTGGAGCAGAGAGCACAGCTCAGGGTTACAGCACATGCTGGGATGCTGGTGGACTCTGATTTAACTTGAACCAGGAAGGGGTCTGGTACCACTGCCCCACAATGAGAATGTCTTCTCATCTGGGAGTGGGGGCACTTTTCTGAGATGTGGATTTAGGTGCCTTACATAGAGGAAGGGATTGAACCCTGGGCTCTAACACAAAACTATGAGCATGTGGGGTTCTCTTCCAAGAGAGCTTTGACACTTGAGAATTCAAAATGCTGCGAAATGCCTCCATGCAGCTCAGGGTTTGGTGTGTGTCTAACTCACCTTGGCATTTCCTACTGGCTGTTTTAAGAAGCTCTCCACTCACCAAGTTGTTTTTTGCAGATCCCATTCTTATTCCCTTAATTCCACCATGCATTGTCTAGGGGTGTCAAAGATCCAGCCCACAAAGGGATGTCACCCAGCTCTTAAAGCTCCCAGGATGGCAAAGACTCAAGGGTGAGTGGAGCAACTACTGCATTAACTTCTGTACCACTTGTCAGGCCATAGCCTTGAATCTAGGACCTCAGCCCACCTCAGCTCATCCTAGTCTACCATCTCCTCAGCTATAATTGGAGTGGACATAGGTGGTCAGAACCCAATGTCTGGGCCTAGTCACCCACTCCCTGCAACCAGAGTGGCCAGCCAGGGTCATCTGACCCTATACCCCTTCCTATAAAAAAAAAACCTGACCCGTAAGAGGAAGTATCTGGGCAACATGTTTCAATCTTGTACCCTTCTTGCCCTCACCCATGTCTTTTGCCTTTTTACCAGCTCTCTGATGGATTGTCTGGCTACCCAACCTAGCTAGACCACAGATCTTGAGTTTGGGCTGATGTCTTGGCTCCCTAACCACCCAAACCACCACCTGGGACCACCCAGGAATGGCTGGATTGCCCCTGGGGCAGAGCTGCAAGGTGGCAGGAGGGTGGCTGGGTGTGCTGGTGACAGAACAAGGTGGCAGGGACAGTGCACAGGGCACTGGTTCCCCAAAGCCCTGAGCACGTCAGCTTCCAGTGTCCTGTGCACTGTTGCACTTTGTTAAGTAGCAAACTAAAACACCTCAGAGATGTTTTATCTTGCTATGTTACAAAGTCATTTAAAGTGGAATACACTACTGAGTGTGCAAGCAGCAACACCATTAAAGTGGAATATGCTGCTGAACATGCAAACAGCAACACCAATTCGAAATACACTGTCGAGCATGCAAACAGCAAATGCCTTTAAAGCCATGCTAAAGAGCATTTAAGCCACTTTAAAGGCCAATTTTGTGGTGCGTACAAAGGCCCTTGGGCTTTATCTATGCTCTGGGTGGGTGTGGGGAAGATCTCCATAGAGCAGACCAAAGTTATCCTAACACAAGCTATGTAGAGTTCACCCTAATCTGAAGTGGCATAACTTTGAGACACCAGGAGAGCACTTAGCATGAGCTAATGAGCTTCAATGTGCAGGTGCCCACATTTTAAGTGCCCTTAGTATGGTCAAAATGTAATGTGTACCTTCAACCTAAGTGTTTTGCAGCACTGAGACCTGAAAATGGAAATTGTTCAGGTCAGAAACTAAAGTTTTGTTGTTTGTACAGTGCTTCACACAGTGGGGGCTGGGCTTTGATTTGGGGTCCTGGGCTCTACCTCAAGACATATAAGCAGATATATAAGAAAAAAACCCAGTAAGCAAGCGGTTATTGAGCAGAAGTTTTGCTCCAGCCATTTCTCTGGCAGTACCACATTATATTTGAATGGTGTTGATAGGTGGTAGTGTGTGTCTGAGAGGAAAACAGCACAAGCTAAATTGTGAATTGGCTATGTACTAGTAGGACAGCCAAGGATGTAAAGTACTCATCAAGCCATCTGTCTGCCCCCTTCTGGAATATAAACAGGACATGTTCAGATATAGACACAAAGACAAAAGCAGGGTCTTTGTGACCAATATTCCCCCTACACAGAAAGGTGCAAGATATGGGGAAAGGTAGAAAAATGGGTCTTTACCTCCTTCTTCCCACATGCTACTCAGAACTGGTTGAATACTGGAATGGTTATATGGTTACATTTGCTAGTACGGCCTATTTTTCTGGGTGAGGGAAATCTGGAGGCATGATTGTGTCTACACGTGCATTAATGCACTTTAGTTAATGTGCATTAATCTAGTACTTCCATTGTCAGGTACTAGAAAAATGTGCATTAGCCTGTCTTTAAGAACATTAATTAAAGAGCACATTTTTTTATTGATGCTTTAGTGCACATTAAAATAGGCTAATGCACATTAAAGCACACACCCGCTGTCACTCAGAGGTTGGCTGTGAGGTTTGGTATAGACAGGAAAAATCAGGAAAGCCAAGATGAACAAACTAAAGGCATAAAATGAATGTACCCTCTTTCAGGATATGTCTTTACCATGTCCCTGGTAATCCTGGACCTCTGTTTGTTCCTGCTCTTCCCAAGCTACATGTGGAAAAAGTGTCATGCAGTTGCTATTTGAGTTGAGCTGGGTGACTCCTACTGGTTGTGTCTACAAGTGCATTTAGGCACACCTAAACTTAAAGTGCATTAGCTTAATGCACAGTAAGGCAATTTATGCTCCCATCTACAAGTGCACATGCTAAAAGCACATTAATGCCATGTGCATGGACTGACATGAGACTAAAGTTAGTCTTGAGTCAGTCCATACATAGCATGAACATGCTTTAATGTGTCTACATGTGCGTTAACGCACTTTAGGTATTTGCACCTAAATTTGATACCTGCTTTTGCACAAATAGCCTCAAATCATCATTTTTAAGGTGAATTAAGGGCATGCACATGTAGATGTGCACCCTAAATGTGCCTTACATCGGGATAAAGAGCCTTAAATTGGCACATGTAGATGCACCCACTGTGTGTCAAAATTCGTTTAGTGGACTATTCTGTCTTGGGGAGGTACAACTATGCAATGTCCAATGTATAAAACTGACAGTAACCTGTGGAGCCAGCTGAATTATTGATGATTTAGAGGTCACTTGCCAAAACAGGTTTGCTTGCTGCTCCTTGTTTTAAACCCCTCATAGTATTTAAGTTAGATCACTCCACTATCATTACGGTAAGATGAAGGGCTTAATTCTATTTTATGTACATGGGAGCAAATCAGAAGTGCACCCATTTAAATCACAAGTTGAAAACAGATATGAGACGAGCATCAGTGTGGGACCATGGCTATCAAACACATTACTGCTATTCTCTAAGACAGGTGCCCAGTTAAATCAGTGGGACTGTTGGAAATACAGGAGAGATCAAGATTTGACCCTAAAACTGATAGCATGCTTGCATTCAAAGACCCAAAGCAAATCAGCATACTGGAGATGGATTTACCTCCAAATGAGAGATTGCTTTTTATTCCAACCATATGTATTTGTTTGGAAAGTTAATGTTTTAAGCTTTCTGCCTTCTAGCCAAATATCTCTACTTTAATTAGAGCTTCCCAGCCTAACATGGCCATGAGTAGGCCTAGAGTACATTTACTACTCAAAAAGGGAGTTCACCTCAGGCTTTTTTTTCCCTATTCTAACCTAAAAAACTGAATATATCTTGCAAACTATTTCTTCTTAGTTTTATCAAGTTATCATTTCCTCAAATCCCTGTCCCACTGGTGACCTTTAAATAGTAGGCTTCTTCTCCTTGCCTTCACCCCAATAGGCTTCTGTGAATGAGAAGAGAGATGGAGGGGTGGGCACTGAAGGTGCCCAAAATGACTGAGCGAGCTTCTTGCTGCTAAAGCCAAAGCATTTATTCAGCAAAGAAGGCAAAGTTCTAACAGGTAAGGGTGTGCGGACACTGCTACTGGTAGATATGCAGTCCTGATAGGCATGGGTTTGCTAGCTTTCAACGTGGGGAACAATAACAATAAAAACAGTGTCATGTATTTCATCACAGGGAGCCCTGAGTATTTAGCCAGAAAGCTAGACCTGTATCATCATGACTACACCCACTCTTAGAAGAAGGGTGGCCTTTGGATGAAGGCATTAGAATGAGTCTATGGAGGAATATATTGAGTTCCTGACTCTTCCACAGACTTTTGGAGTGCTTCCCTGTGTCAATGCTGGGGCATGGGCAGTGAGTACCCAGGGGCCAATCAGGGAATCGGGGTTACCAGGTTGGAGGGCCACAACTTCAAAGCTGGAGTTCACTGGGTGAGCAGGGCCCAAGAAGAAAACAACCTTCTACTTCCCCTGGTCTTAAATAGGGAAAGTGGCAGGTCGGATGTTAGGAACCAGGCATTTAGGTCCCAGGGGGTGAGTGGAATCTCAGGCACTGGCAGGGCTCTGAGGCATATCCCCTGCAATCTCTGGGAAGAGCCGTGAAGATAGCAGGTTGGAGTATGCTGATGTTTTGCTCCAGGCAAAGCCCTGGGTTTGAGGCTGTAGGCCTGACACACTGCTTATCCATACAGAAATTAACTTCCCTCTGAAGCAGTGAATGCTTGATGACACTTTACCTTGCCTATATAGATGATCAGTTCTTTGGGGCAGGCAATGTCTCTTGTTATATGTATGCACAGCACTCAGCATGCTAGGCTTTAATTCCATTAGCAACTTCCAGGCATTTCTGTAATATACATGATGATGATGATGATGATGATGTATGTCATTAACAGACATCACTCATATAACTGATGGGTCACTTCAAAGCAATTTTAATATCTAATTTAATCTGGCTTTCCAGTTCCCATGAGAAAGGAGGACTCTAAGGGTCACAAAGTGTGATGTACATAGGTGCTACTACTAAAGAAGTATGACTGAAGCATTGGTCCTGTGGGATCTCACACTGGACTACTCTTGAAAGGCAAAACTTTAAGCTTCAAAAGCCTCCATATATTTCCTAATGGCAGCCAGATAAAGACTGAATTCATAGTTTCTAGGGTCGGAAGGGACCTGAACAGATCATCAAGTCTGACCTCCCCTGCCGTGGGTAGGAACGAGTGCTGGGATCATAGGAATTGAACCTGTGGGTTTTGGGCAGACCAAAGTGGAAGTGTTTAGTTCATATGGGTTGCAAATTTCAATTTTTTGCTACTTTAGATTCAAACAAACATCAAAACCTAAAGCCACACACAAAGATACTCATAAAAAATACCTGTCTTTTCTAGGCACCCAGTATTTATGCAACTGACAAGCAAGCCATAATGGATGAACAACCATGAACGAGAAGAAAATCAGAAGACTTATTCTTTTCCTTTAAAAGACCTTAATTCACACTGACAGCACTCAGTTCCATATGAATTTCAGTGACCGCTGATGCTTTCACTCAAAACTATGTGGGTGGAGCAGGACAAAGTCGTGCCAGTACCAACCTTTTAGTTTGAACGTTTGAAAATTGGAGACACATCTTCTAGCATTTCCTCAGCCTGAGAAATTCAGTCCCATGTCTCCTAGGATGGTGTCTTAGCCAGAAGGCTGTAAAATACTGAGTGAAAAGTAGGGTAACTCTTCACCCCTCTGTAAGTGAAGAGGGCATTTCCCTGGAAGGGGGAGTCCAGAAATAACTGTGGCAGCAGAGACCAGGGTGAAGAGGACCAACAGGATATCTTCAGTCCCACATGCAAATAAGCACACAGAGCTTTTAAACACTTTTCAGATTGGTATAAACTGGTACAACTGCATTGAGATGAATGCAGCTAATTTATATGCCCTGAAGTTTGTCTTTGAATGCTCTTCTTTCCGAGAACGCCCTTCTCAGCTTCTGTTCACTCCCTTTGCTTCTCAGCTCAAGCTGTTCTCCATGTCTCCTTTTTCTCTTCCTCTCTTACTAGTGAAACAAAAGAATAGTAAAGCTGGGCACATAAGATTTTTTTTTCATTCGTATGAATCCAAATAAGAACAATATTCCTTTCTTTATTTTTTTGGTAACTCAAAAATTAAAGAGAACACAGGCCGAACGAAACATTTAATTTCAGCAAAATGGAGATGTTGCCTTCAGGTTCTGATTGACATATTTTGCATGCATTTTGAAATACTGTAAAAGGAAAGGCTAAAAAATAAAAAAAAAATAAAAAAATGCCTTTGAACCAAATAACTGGGGATATTTTATTGTGAAAAAGATGCTTTTTTTTTCAGAATTTCTGGAATATTTTTCTTTAACAAGAACGAGCACTTCACTGAAATCACCATGAATCTGCGAGACACCAGTGTCACTACTGCCACATTTTTTTGAGCCCCCCCAAATTAATGCAAAACATTTCAGCCAGCTCTAGTAACTAGCATTGAGAGTACAGGATAGGGCATGCGGACAGATCAGAGCTTCTTTCCTTCCTTTCTGGATGTTGGGTGGTGTAGGTACAGTGGGAAAGGAATTATCAACAAATGGAGCAGGAGTTTACTGGTAACCCATTATACTGGTGTAAGGCTAGAGGGAGGGAGGAAGGAAAGGGAAAAGAAAGCAAAGTGAGCAAGTAGCTAAGGGGAGAATCCACCTCTGTTTCCAGTCATCCTTCTAAGACCTAAAAAATACCCTCCCTGCCTCTAGTTAGCATTGAGTCACTCTAGGACAGCAGCATCATTTCATCATGATGCTTGTTAATTGTTTAACAGTAAGGATGCTCACTGCACCAAAAATCCCACTGATTTAGGTTAAGATCTATTGAAACAACAACAGGAAAAAACCCATGAAGGCGCTCTATGAATGCAGCTCCTTGTAAAGGCTGTTTTCCATTACTAAGCACCGTCACATGCTCCTATGCCTAGAAATTAAAACCTATGAAATTAATCATTTCCCTTAGATTCTTGGATAAAACCCTGCCTTCCAGATTGAACAGCTATATCTGTGGACTGGGGGTCTCTTTCTTAATACCATATAAATACTTAGCCAAAGGCCTGCCTGGATAATTAGGCCTTGAACTCTGCCCTTAAGGCAGCCAACTCTGGCTCTGACACACCATCAGAAGAAGGGAACTGCATGTTTAGATTAAACACATGGCGATTCTTTCCCCTCATGTTTGGCATTATCTGCCCCAAGAGGAAGGTACTGGCTGGATCCACTTTAGTAGGATTCAAACAAAAACCCATGAACCATTGTCTACCATAGGTGCCAGTCACACCAGATGGCTCTAACATAAATGAGATTAGGTTGGTAGCATTGATGATTCTCAGTCTCTTCCATTGAGTTTTCCTGCTCACTAATGTTAAAGTTTGGAAAGAGTTGTCATTTGTGGCATACCATTTGTGGCATAAGCAACCTTGGGATATTTTGGCCATACTCCAACCATGAGCAGAAATAAAGTGAACAACAAAACTGCAACATTTCAAAGGGAAGCTGGAGAGGGAGGGTCATCATTTCCTCTCATCTTCTCTTGCGATTAAAAGATGCTTTCAAAGTATTGTGATAGTCTTTTGGGAAAGTAAAACTGCAACCCAGGTGGAGAAAAGAGGGAGGAATCATATATGATTCATGCCCTTTGCTCTTTTGAAAAATAATTCACTCACATAAGAACTATACAGAGGGAAAAGAGACTTTAAATAATGAAAGATACATTTTTTTGTCCCTTTTTTCTACAAATTGGATACAAAAGAAGCTCTTAAAATGTTTGTCTCTCCTATTCTTTGACCAAATGAAAATTCCCTGCACTTTTGTCCATGTAAACACAGAATTAGTCTCCTGCAAGTTTAGGTGGTGGCAGTTCCTGAACACAGTTATATTTTGCAGATAACAGGATTAGCTTGGATGTGGGTAATAAGTTGGTGAATCTCCCCCTGGCCATTTCTCAACACTGTGAGAGCACTAATCCTTTATGCTTTGATGTCTTCTAGTTTTCCATCAGGTGCAGCTCAGCACATTTGTCCTGGGGCAGTCAGCGCTCTTATAAGATCTCATAGTGTCCTCATTAGCTGCGCCTATTTACCCAGCCAGCCTGTTGAACCCAATTTATAGTTTATGTGATTAATTCCCAAAGTACAGTAAACCCTAGCTCTAAGGCTCTCTATTATATGACTGCATCTCATATAAGGGCAAACACTAGCTACTGCTCTTTTGTTATATGGCTTCACTATATATAAAACTGTAATAATTTTGCTCTCAACTACACATTAAACATCATTATATATACTTCCTTTCAGACATGTAACCCATAAAAAATGTTACACGTTGGATCATAAAGAAATAAGCAGATGAGGGTCATTTCTGACTCCAAAAAAAAAAAATCTTTAACATTTTATAATTATTGGTATTGAGGGAATCTAAGGAGGCACATAATTTACAACTGTTTATCCATGGAATTGCAGGGTACAAAGGCTTAGCAATCAAAGTAGCAGTCCATATCCACTGGCACTTTTTTTAACAAGCAGGTTTTTTTAGATAAAAGACTTACGTTGTGAGTTTTTTTTATACAGTCATTTAAGTCAACTGATGACATCTGTCAGCTTTGCTGTATTTCCTCCTATTGGGATGTGAGCTACAAGAGTTAGATCTCTAGCAATTCACATCTAAAAAACCTCTCTCTTTCTCTCTCTTTGTGTGTATGGATATATGCAGGTGATGATTTCCAGCTATCTTTGCTCAAGTGTTTACTGGGAGGTACATCCAGCAACTCTGAAGCAAGGTATCTTCTTTCTACCTCTTCCATCCTTTCAGTTTCTCTCCTTGGGCAGACTAATTGCATTAGATATTTCCTAACAGAGTCCACAAACAAGATCAGAAAAAATCTCTGAGTATTTTGGACGAAGCTAGTAGTGGCCTGATTTATGAGTGCAGTACAGCATAGATCTACTTTCGGTAGTGCGGGATAATTCTACACGAGTAAGTGTATCAGAAGCTGGTCCTTTATGTGAAAATACCTATTTAATAGCCAAGTATCGTTCATTTTGGTGGTGTTTCCCTATCTAGGCAGTCACAGTAGAAACAATTGGATATTTGTTTAATAACTTAATGAGACAGGATGGCAGAAGTAGACTAAGATGCTTCTGAATGGTGGAAGATATATTCTTCTGGCCATGGAGGACTTGATTTTGATTTCACATCAATCTCATGCTAAAGCTTTTGATTTATATTAGTATAATAGATGAATCAGCCCTGGAATGCTCTTTTTACCTACAAAGCAGATGCAATATAGGCCAAAGCAATGCAAACTTCCCCCAAGCTACCTCATCAGTATGCCTTGAACTTGACCCGGAGTGATGAACCACCTCTAGGGGCAAGATAATAATTCAATCTCGGGGTCTTTTCATTCCTCAGCATTTCTAATGAGCCTGTTAACATCTGTCCACAAAGAGCTGGACTGAAGCAACCAACAGATCATGTGTGTGTGCATGTGTGTGTAGGAAGTATATATTTATATCTGTCTCTGTATATGCACATGCAATATATCCATTTGCTAGCTATGCATATTCATCGGTGTAATGTGTGTGCATATATGTATATATGTCTACATGTGTGTATACATACATTCATATTCTGTTTCCTTCAGTGTGCTGCTATGTTTTGCTGAATATACTCACCCCAGAACCACAATATACCTAGTAATATGGCTAACAATCATGCCAGAGCAGGGAGGCATGCTCAGGTGCAGTGCATTTGGTATATAACCAAACCAAACACAATGGCAGTTTTAGGGATTGAGCACCTCTGAAAACCAGACCCCAGGTACACAGCATTCATTTTTTTGTGTGCATATTAAAGTTCAAGACAGGGAACAGTGTCTTCACGGACACTTCTGAGGACAGCTGTAGTACATTGTTAGGACTGAAGGCCTCCTTCTCAGTTACCATTCATATTGCTAAATTCTGTGTCCCCTGCATAAAATATTTCCATGCAATGAAACAGGGGTGACACCAATTTCATACCATAGACTACGTATGAGGTTTTACAGAACTTTTCCTAAAATCCATAGAGCTGGTTAAAATATTCCTGCAAGAAATTTCCACTGGCTGGTTAAAAAATGAAATTCTCTCTTATTTCTCAAGGATTCTTCCGTAAGGTCTAAAAGACCATTGATCTCAACAAGAAAGAATGAAGTGTTGAGTATTATAATAAAAGATATACTGGGGAAACAATTCCTAGTAAATACTTAATTAGATTAATGTAATTTTTATAAGTTAATACAATATTTTTTTTTTCTTGATTTTTTGTTGTTGTTAGTAAGAAGTGTTTGATAAATGATTTAGGCAAAGATAGCACATTCTCCAACATTATTGGACAAAAATGAGATGCAAAAAACGGGCAAAACTTTTCTTTTTCGTTTTTTTTCCCCGTTTTCCTTTGAAATGTGAAATTTCCAAACGGAAAAAAAAATCGGCCAGTTCTATTGGTGACTTAAGTAACATGATTTTGGTTCTTTTCCTTGAATGGATGATTTAATGCAGTGGAGGAAGGAAATCAAAGACACTTCAAGGTGACCTAATGGCCCCTTCTTGTGTAGGTGAACATTTCAATAAGAACTTATGAAACTCACTTTCTGTAAAGATATCAGGGGAAAAAAAAATCATTCCTGAGAAACCCTCCCACTGCAAATAAACAATACAGATCATATTTAATATTGTGTCAGATTGTGTCCAATTCAAAATGACTTATTAAATTGCAATACTGACCAATTTGAGTAACAAGCAGCCTAGTATGTATTAATATCTGTTAGTAAAGAGAGGTTGTAAGCTATGGACAGCCTGCTCCACAAATCAGAGAAACTTTGCAATATTTGAGTAACCATCACAATCAGGATTTTCTAAATCAGGTGGCAAATTAAACTCGGAGGTCCATATTTAGGCACAGGGAAAAGTGGCTTATTTTTCAGATATATATTGAGCACCCAACAACTCCCACGGACATCAAAAAGCTATCTCTCTGGGAATAGTATAAAAACATTGGTTACTCAATGATGTCTGAAGTGGCAATACAATTAGTTGGTATATTTGGCATCAGGGAAACAATCACTGCCCCATCCTGCATGATTTGACAAAATACATCACCTTGTAAAAATATTATCTTTGCCCAAAGAAACTTAAATGAATTAAGTTCTTAGAGAAATCCATGTGTTCAGAGAGAACTACCCCTAGATGATCCAATTTTTTGTGTGTCAAGTTTTAAAGGATACTCTGGAGATTTCAGACATGAGTGGCAATAAAAGACTCCCATGGTCCTTTTGGACTTGGTCATGGAACGTGTGCACATTCCCGACCAGCAGTCCCTTAAGAAAATCCCTTTCGCAAAAGGGATCTAGATTAGCTTCTAAGGAACAAATGTATGCAGGCCCGCTGTAGAAATGAAGCTGCATGCCTTATCTGCTTGTTAGT
The DNA here is from genome assembly GCF_000455745.1 of Alligator sinensis. NCBI lineage: Eukaryota > Metazoa > Chordata > Crocodylia > Alligatoridae > Alligator > Alligator sinensis. The sequence goes on along the minus strand of NW_005842158.1, from coordinate 708,033 downwards.
ATTTCAAATATTCTTTAACTGCAGTCAGAAGGAATAAGGAGACTTTTCCCTTATGGCTGCAATTGGTTGTTCCTCCAGTGGTTTGTTGCCTCGTTTTTCATGCGTTGCTTGGCACATTATGCACAGTAGTTTCTGCAAGAGCTCTGTTATTCGGCAGCGCCCGTCTCCCTGCTTTCAACAGAGATTGCAGTTATAATGGTATATTTTTCAGTGCAGGGTTCTCCTCCAGTGTGGTAGGGACCTCTTTTGAATACCTTATAACAAATTCTGCATTCTAATCCATGTCTTAAGGCATCATTCAAAGCCAGCCCCATCAGTGCTCTGACAATTTCTTTTCTTTGTATCCGCAACATTGGAAGAAATGGAATCTGCCTCGCGATGATTCCTTTTATGAAATCTGAGTGTTCGCACTGTAACGAGGAGCTGGGGGAAGCTCAAAGTGACCCTGAGGACATTTCTGTCTCTCTCCCTGCTTAAACAAATATTGTACTTACTGGCTGAAGCAGGGTCCGACACCTAATTACGGTGCATTGTTTCTTCTCAAACTCCAACTTTTCGGCAAGAGGGTCTCTTTGGGCTGCCATCGTTAGCTTTGAAATATTGTCAGAGAGTGTTTGAGGAACTTGGCCCGTTCTACAAAGTTTCAAAAACCGCAATTGGTCCAGGGCACTCTCCATTGCAAATTGCTTCAAATCCATTGGATTTGGTAGATGGGCAAAGTAATGTTCTGACACCTGTGGCCATCACACATCCTTCCAGCCAATGAAGGGGAGGAATGAAATAATCTCCTTTAAACTCCTTTTCTTCTTCATCCACCATTTTTATTGAACACATTGTCATTCGCATTAAAAGAAAACCGATGTGGTTAACTATAATACCTGAGGATCCAGAACCAAGGCTCCCTCCTCCCCTGCCAAGGCAGCATCCATCTCACAGTCCCTCTGCCTTGCTTTACATCCTGGCACCACATAGCTTCCCACTGTGGTGACCCAATAGCTCTCAGAGAACCTGAGAACACTTTGGGAAATCCCAAGCCCATGGCATTATGGTTAGTGCACTTTGTGGGAATGTGAAAAATGCAGGTTCAAGCCTCCTCTCAGTGGGTGCATCTACATATACGTTTTACTGTGGAGTTGACTAATTAGCTCCACAGTCTGCACTTATGCTGGTATTAGGACACAGTACATTAATTAACTCTACCATAAGACAATGCTGTTGGGAACAGTCCTATCTTACAGTGGAGTACTTAACTCTACCAAAATACACATGTAGACAATGATTTCATAGATTTCATAGACATTGGGGCTGGAAGGGACCTCGGAAGATCATCGAGTCCAGCCCCCTGCCCAAAGGGCAGGAAGTCAGCTGGGGTCATAGGATCTCAGCAAGATAAGCATCCAGTTTGCTCTTGAAGGTGTTCAATGTAGGTGCTTGAACCACCTCCGGTGGCTGTTCCAAACCTTGGGGGCTTGGACAGTAAAGAAATTTTTCCTTATGTCCAGCCTGAAACGATCTTGTAGTACTTTTATGACCATTCGACCTAGCCGTCATGCCTTGGGGCAGTCTGGTGAACAAACGTTCCCCCAGATGCTGGTGGTCACCCCTGATAAACTTATAGGTGGCCATCAGATCACCCCTGAGCCTGCGCTTTTCCAGGCTAAAGAGCCCCAGGGCTCTCAGCCTGTCATCGTAGGGTCTGCTTCCCTGACCTCTGATCATGCGCGTGGCTCTTCTCTGGACTCTCTCAAGCTTCTCCACATCCTTTTTGAATTGTGGAGCCCAAAACTGGACGCAGTACTCCAGCTGCGGCCTCACTAAGGCCGAGTACAAGGGGAGAATAACGTCCTGGGATTTGCTTGAGAAGCATCTATGGATGCAAGCCAGCGTTTTGGTCGCTTTACTAGCCACAGCATCGCACTGCAGGCTCATGTTCATCTTGTGGTCAATGATGACCCCCAAGTCTCTTTCTTGCATAGTGCTAGCCAAATTAGCACTGCCTCTCTTTCTTGCAAAGTGCTAGCCAACATAGCACTGCCATGATGGGCTGGCTGGGGCACAAAAGTGCTAAAGTGCGGGGGATGCCTGCTGCCGAGCCATGTGGCTCTGCACGTTCAGCACTCCCATGCCCCAGCCAGCCCTCCATAGCCCGACACCACTGCCCGGAGCCTGGGGCTGACCCCCAAGCCTTCTGCCAGCGTGGGGCTCCTCTGTTGCAGCTGACACTGCTACGGTCCCAAGTGCATGTGTTAAACGCTGAACCTAGAATCAGTTAACTCTGGTGCTAACTGTGCTGGAGTTTATTGCAGCACATTAATTTCATGTGTAGATACACCCAGTGAGAGGGGATTTGAGTCTGGGAGTCATTCTCTGGGCAATGGACCTAGCAACTAGAGATATGTCCTCTTCCATTTTTCTTATAGCAGGTATACATGCATCTGGGTAATCCTATTCTGCCACAGATGGAAACAGAATCTGAATGGAATCTATGTCATATAAGTGATTGAAGGTGAAATAGGATGTGGTCCACCGAATGCAACTTGACTTGAAAATAAGCCCCATTGATCTCAAAGGGGTTACTTACAAGGTAACAGGCTACCCAGTGTAAAAAAGACTGATGGACACTCACCCTGTAAAGAATCTACAACAATATTGATTTTCCAAGTCATTCATACAAATGTCTATCCTGTTTTATTATCAACACAATGATGTTGATAATTATATAATTAGTTTAAATTCTCCAAAATATATTTTTCAAATATATTCACCAAATCCAGCATATCCTGACACACAGGGTTAGTTCTAGTGAAAGATTATTTGCATAACTCACAAATGAGTAATGTGGTCTTCTAAACCTTTGCCAATTAAAACTTCATATTACCCCATCACATGTCCGTTATACATAGATAGAGACCAATGAAATGAGGTATACAAATAGAAAGTGACAGGGAAGGAGAGAGATGGAAAACTGTAAAATATTGCATTGTTATACCTTTCAGGTGATTCACAGGAGACAATGTAAGGGGCATAGGCAGCTGTTCCTAAAAATGTGACAATTACATTTTTGTTGCACCCAACATCAACACATGCATCATCGGACTTTTTTCTACCTCCCTCGTCTTTCCCCTTGTTGAATGATGCTGGCACTGAGAAGCCAAAGCCCAACCTTTTTCCATTTAAAAAAAAAAAAATCACTAAGCATTATGTACGAAGAACAGGTGCAGAATCTGGCCCTCGTGAAACAATGATGCTTTAGACTCAGCTACATTTTAGTGACCTCTGTAAGTGCAGTATTTCTTGATTTAATCATGGTGGATACTGTCCATCAATAAGTCCACAGACTCTGGCTAAGCATATGAAACGCAGCCTCCATTAGATGATGAGGCTTATTTCAACAGAGAAAAAAAAGTGATTTTCTCTTTTATAGGAAGTGTTAAAATTTCAGCTCACCCCCATACTAAAGTAGAATGATTAAAAAAAACAAATCCCACAAAGGGCACATCCTCCCCTCATGCTGCATAACAAGTATGGTCCCCACATCATGCATGAGGAGACTCTGACAGAGACACTAGAGGAGGAGGTAAGTACTCAAGAGGTATGTACTTCCATCCTTAGGAGGGGACGCTGAGTAGTGGTGGTAGGGAACTCTCTCCTGAGGGGCACAGAGGGACCTATCTGCTGCCTAGATCCCTTGGCCCAAGAGGTCTGCTGCCGTCCTGTGGTCCGCATCTGGGACGTTGCATAGAGGATCCCCAGGCTCATCCGTCCCTCTGACTACTACCCCATGCTCCTCATCCATGTGTGCATGAATGACATGGCCAGTAGTCATTTGGAAAGGGTCACAAGTGACTACAGTGCTCCAGGGGCTGGGCTCAAGGGACTGGGGACTCAAGTAGTTTTTCTTCTGTGCTCCCTGTTGCAGGTCATGGACCCAAGAGGCAAGGCTGTGTGGAAGAGGTCAAGAGACGCCTCTGACAGTGGTGCTGCCATGAGGGCTTTGGCTTCTTTGACCACAGTGAACACTTCAGGGAGAGAGGACTCCTGGGACGAGATGGCATCCACCTCATGTGGAGAGGTAAGTCCCTGTTCTCAGCCAGGATGGCTGATCTACTGGACAGGGCTTTAAACTGACTTTGCTGGGGGACAGGGAAACTCCAAGTGAAGCATGCCTAGGGACTGGCACACAGGAAAGCTCCCACATGGAGGATACTAAAATAGCTGTTTTTGAAAATGCTAATGGAATGGCTCTCCTACAGTGTCTCAGGAAATCAAGGGTGTTAGTTGGAGGCCTCAGCTGCCTGTATATCAATGCCAGGAGCATGGGGAGCTAGCAGGAGGAGCTACCCTCCTGCTCTCTAGTGAGCAATATGACCTGCTAGGGATCACAGAGACCTGGTGGTACTCCTTGTATGACTGCAGCATAGCCGTACAGGGCCAAACCCTGTTGATGACATGGTAGGGGACCTCGAGATCGGTAGCCATCTGGGGGTCAGTGATCACCTAATAATAGAATTCACCATAAGACGTCGAGTGGGTAAGGTAACTAGTAGGGTGAAAGTGCTAGACTTTAGGAAAGCTGATTTCAATGAACTCAG
>NW_005842158.1:656537-703090 GCF_000455745.1 Alligator sinensis | reverse complement strand
CCATGGAGCTGAGGATGGCATCCCAAGTAAAAGACAACAAGAAATTGTTTTTTAGATATATTGGGAGTAAAAGGAAGGCCCAGGGAGGAATAGGACCCCTGCTAAATGGGCAGAAACAATTGGTGACAGACAGAGGGGACAAGGCTGAACTCCTCAACGAGTTCTTTGCCTCAGTGTTCCTAAGTGAGGTCCTTTATCAGTCACTAGCAACTTGCAATGTGACAAAATGTGGGTGAGGTGTCATTTGCGGCAGACCAAACACGTAGGGATGCATCTAGGGACTGGAGAAGTAAAAATAAGCTAATGTTCCAGAGAGCAGCTTTCACATCAAAAAAAGAAGTGGAGTTATTTTTAGTGCCAGGTGTTTACTAGTTAGATGCTGATTTCAGAGGGGGCGCCACATGACCAGTTGAAAGCCAGACGCTGTTTCGGTAATGTTATCTATCTCACCATGTGTCACAAATGGAAATGGTAGACTAAAAATAGGTGGGGTTTTTATTAAATTGCAGAGCTAATGGAGAAGTCCAAAAGAATTAAATAGAACCCAGCTTATTTTCTGTAGGGGCTTTGAGCAATCCTTTAAAAGTTAATAGAAAATTAAATCCTGAAGTTCTGTAGGATCAGAGGAATGTCACAGTTGTTCTGAGGATAGCTAGGACTTGTTCAGTGGGGCATATATATTGTGGGGATAAAGAACCAATATACCCTGGAAAGTTTTTGACCTTGGCTGTATTTAAACTCAGTGCAGATAGGGCTGACAAGAGGAACTGGATCTCATATTCAAGAGGAGTTGGCTATGAGAGGCAGGCACCTGGATGCAACGGGTTCCCAATTACGTCATTGTGCACGAAGGAATCTTGATTATGAGTGTGACCTATGCATTGAAACAGAGGTTCCCAATTAAATTATTGTGTCCGAAGAAATCTTGATGATGAGCGTGACCTATGCATTGATACTGAATCAAATAATTTCAAGGTGGCCACCTTGCAGATGCTGAACACCTAACCCCTCCCTACCTGCTGGTTAATTAAGCCTGTTTTAGGCTAAAAAACTAGCATTTCAGGAGTTTTGTTTTGTGGACAAGAAGTGAAACACATCACAGGAGTCAATTTATCTTGGGCAGCTTGTCAGGGACTCAAGAGTTACCCATAGTTTTCATACACTTAGCTTCATTAGGAATCAAAAGGCACCACCAGATCCTTGCTGATGGTTCTCTTTCTTTTATTAAAGAAGACCTATAAGTTCATTATGGGGGCACAGAAGGGAATTGGTGAGTATTTATTCACCAAGGCGCCCCCGGGGGTTACAAGAAATAATGGCCACAAGCTAGCAGAGAGCAGATTTAGACTGGACATTAGGAAGAACTTCTTCACAGTTAGAATGGCCAGGGTCTGGAACGGGCTCCCAAGGGAGGTGGTGCTCTCCCCTACCCTGGGGGTCTTCAAGAGGAGGTTAGATGAGTATCTAGCTGGGGTCATCTAGACCCAGCACTCTTTCCTGCTTATGCAGGGGGTCGGACTTGATGATCTATTGAGGTCCCTTCTGACCCTAACATCTATGAATCTATGAATCTATGAAACCCTGCACAGAAGGGACCAAGCAGGGAGAAAAGGCGGAGGGGTAGCTCACTATGTGAGGGAGCAGTATACTTCTCTGGAGGCTGACATGGCAAAGATAAGCAGCTTGAAACCCTCTGGGTCAAGCTTCAGAGTGGAGGAGAGGGGAGCAAGGTGAGAGAGACATAACTGTAGGCATTTACTACAGGTCACCAAACCAAGGGGAGGAGCTGAATCTGGAGTTCTCTCGAGAACTGACAGAGGCCACATGTTCAAGGGACTTGGTTGTCATGGGTGACTTCAATTACCCAGACATAGATTGGGAGGAAAACTTGGCTAGGTTGGGTCAGTCATGTAGCTTCTTAACTGTAATTGAGGAGCTCTTTCTGACCTAGGAAGTGCAAGGGCCAGCCAGAAGTACCGCTCTCCTAGACTTGGTTTTGGCCAAAGAACATGATCTAGTGTATGGCTTGAACATTGAGGGTAGCCTGGGTGACAGCGACCATGAGCTCATCAGGTTCACTGTCCACCACAAGCCTGACAAATCAACTAGCAGGACTGAAGTGCTGGACTTCAAAAATTCTGACTTCAACAAGCTCAGAGCATTAGTAGGGGAGGTGAGGCAGGACCAGGGATGGAAGGTGAATGGGGTGCACGAAGAGTGGTTGTTCCTTAAGGACATGATCCTCGAAGCACAAAAGAAAATGATTCCCATGAAGAGGACAGGTAGCAGAAGCGCTGGCAAGCCCTCCTGGATCAATAAGAACATTGCGGTCCTCTTGATAAATTAAAAAGAGGTGCACACACAGTGGAAGCTAGGGACAGTCCTCAAGGAGGACTATACAACAGTGGTCCACATTATTAGGAAAGCTAAGATGGTGACTGAGTTTAAATTAGCCAAAGGAGTCAAGGACAATAAGAAGTCCTTCTTTAGGTATGTAGGGAGCAGAAGAAAAACAAATGGAAGTGTGGGGCACTTCCTTATCACCTCAGGACAGCTGGTAATGGACACTCAGGAAAAAACTGAACTCCTGAATGCCCAATTTGCTTCAGTATTTCACTGGACCAAGGGGAAAGACAAGCAAGATAAGGATCACAGGGGGCATGGTGGGAATGAGAGCCTTACCACTGTGGATGCTGAGTGGGTGCAAAACCAACTAGAAAAGGTAGACATAAATCAGCAGGACCAGATGGACTTCATCTGAGAGTGTGGATGGAGCTGGTTGAGGTCATTGTGGACCCCCTGGAAAAACTCTTTCAGAATTCATGGCACTCAAGGGAAATCCCTGAGGATTAGACGAGGACCAACATTGTGCCATCTTCAAGAAGGGGAAGAGAGCCATCTTCAAGAAGTGGAATAGGGAGGACCCGGGCAACTATAGGTCAATCAGCCTAACCTCCATCCCAGGGAAAATCCTGGAAAAAACTCATTAAAGAATCTATGTGCGATACGCTCGCTGAGGGTAAGTTTCTGAATGACAGCCAGCATGGGTTTGTCATGGGTAGGTCTTGTATTACCAATCTCATCTCCTTCTATGAATAGGTCTCTCATCACCTGGATATGGGAAAGAAGGTCAACATTATACACCTAGACTCCCAAAAGGCTTTTGATCTAGTATCCCATGATATCCTTGTGGAAAAATGGGAAGATTGTGGGCTTAACTGCTCAACAGTTCAGTGGGTGGAAAATTGGCTGCATGGTAGGACCCAGAGAGTTCTCATGAATGGATCTGTGTCATCCTGGAGAGAAGTGGTCAGTGGTGTCCCTCAGGGGTCTGTGCTTGGACCGGTGCTTTTCAAAATCTTTATCAGTGATTTGGATGTGAGGGTGAAAAGCTCGCTGGCCAAGTTTGCTGATGACAGCAAGTTATTGGGGAGTGTGATCATGCCAGAAGATAGGTTGCAGATACAGGCAGACCTGGACAGGCTGGAGAGTTGGGTGGATCAGAACCAGATGAAGTTCAACACTCAGAAGTGTGAGGTGCTCCATCTGGGGGCAAACAATCCTCAACATACCTACAGGATTGGTGGCAACAATTTGACTTGCACCACAGCCAAAAGGGACCTAGGGATAGAGATTGAGCATTGCATGAACATGAGCAGGCAGTACAATGCTGTGGCCAGTAGGGCAAATAACATGCTGGCATGCATTAACTGTTGCATCTCATACAAAACTAAGGAAGTGATACTCACACCGCACTTCGCACTGGTGAGATCGCAGTTGTAGTACTGCATCCAGTTCTGGGCGCTGCACTTCAACAAGGACGTGGAAAAACTTGAGAGGGTCCAGAGAAGAGCCACTTACATAATCAGGGACTTGTAAGACAAGCCATACAAGGAGAGGCTGAAGGAATTGGGTCTCTTCAGCCTACAAAAGAGAAGGATGAGAATGGACTTGGTAGCTGCTTACTACTAAATTAGGGGAGTACATCAAGAACTCAGGGCACCCCTAGAGAAGACCAGGAGCAATGGATACAAACTCCTGGAAGGCTCCTTCAGGCTCAATTCCAGAAAAAAACTCCTTCACAGTCAGGGTGTCCAGACTGTGGAATAAGCTCCCTCCAGAGCTGGTGCAGTCACCTACCCTGGAAATCTTCAAAAGGAGACTGGACAGTCACCTCACTGGGGTCACTTGACCCCAGTTGTCTTTCCTGCCAAATTCAGCGGGACTGGATCCAATAATCTCCAAGATCCCTTCCAGCCCCTAATAATCTATGAATCCAGACAAGTGTGGAGATGTGGAATGCAGCATCACAGATCCATCTGTGGCACCGCACACAACACACACAGCACATGCAGGCATTCCCTGCACTGCTAATTTGCAGTGTGAGGAGAGAGGGTTGACTCTGGGAGATCCCAGGTCAAAAAAAAACATGCCTAAAACAAAAATGGGGTGGCATTCATGGTGCCAGCAGGTGTCACCTAATACCAAAGCCTGGCCAGCCAAAGCCACACTCCAGCTGCCAGCCAGGCTTCCTGTTGCAGGATGGCTGTGGCAGAAGCTCCTGGAGGCTCCTAGGACCCCAGGTAATCTTCCTGGGTCCAGCAGAGTTGCTGGCCCCAGTCTCCCTTTCCTACTCCATCTGGGGTAACGTGCCATATACCTGAGCCTGCATTGCATGGTTGTTCCTCAGGGACAAGTAGCAGTGACATACATTGTGCCACTGCTGTTTGTCCCTAGGGAAACACACATTCCTGTTCATAAGGACATTCCCAAAATGTCATTCCAAAAATTTGTTTTGTATGTGGCGATGCAAACTTTCTGTTCCTATAAAACTGAAATATTTCCTTCTGATTTCAACTTTTTTTTAACTTTTATTTTTATAAGTCATTCATTCATTTCAATTTCATAATATCGCTCTCAAAATTTTAAAAAAAATAAAAATCCAAACATGTTTTTCTGCCATGGTACTGAGTGAGACGCTCTATTTGTCAAATTCCTCCTTTTTAAATGCAATATCACTGAAAGGGTCACATTTTCAAAAATACTCTAATATTGGTGAGGGGAAAAATTGATTAAGCATTATTTTCATTAAAACATTTCTGAACAGCTTTAGAAGCACGTGATTTAGCCAAGAGGCACAGCTAGAACCCACTCATTTAAAAGCAGTAGATTCTCCTTTCACTTACTGATAAATTCCTTTTGTTCATAAACCATTGTGTATATTCCAAACAATTTTTAATAATACTATTACTGCTCAATATACCAACACACAGAGGTAGGCTGCTTAGATGTATATGCATATGTATTCGCATAGATATTTGCATGTGCATATTCATATGCTCTATTTATTATGGAAATACATGACTACTATATATAAAGGCTTTTCTTGTTGGAGGGAATGTTTTTTTTTTTTCTGTCAACTTCTAAAGCACTGTCCTGTAACCTAAGTCCTGAAGTACTGTAAAATACTATAGACAGGGTCTGTGCCTACAGGGGAAACATCATCTTCAGCCCAACTTTCCATGTCCTCCTGGGGCATGTCTCCTTCCACCTCAGAAACTTTACATGACTCTTTCAGTTTTTCTCCTCCTTCCTTGTGTTTAATTCGCTTCTCATCTGCACGACACCCCCATGGCACTTATTCTGCCTCCATCTCAGATGTTCGTAAGTCACAGTCTTTAAGTCAATGTTTTTCTAAGCCAGGCCCATCCAACTGACAAGTTTTGCTTGGGGGAGTGTTTCTTCCTTGCATGTTTTATAACGATCCATGGGTTCTACATCTTGGCCATTTTACAGGATTTTGCCAAGTGCTGTGTCTTTTCAAGTTGTGCTGTCCATGCCTTTTGTCATAACTGCACAATAAATAAAGACCTTTTGTTCACGCTCCCCGATTCTAATTATTCGGTGCCAAGAGAGGCTACTGCTTGGTTCTTCTCATCGGATGTGGAATGACATTGTTTGTCACTGAAATTCAATCAAAGCTCGAGATTTTGATATTTTTACCTGTGGACTGATTCTATTGATTTGAGTGGACCTTCTCTTAATTGACAGACGTTGGAGTTGAATCTCCTACAGTAAATCCTAGAGGGGGAAAAAAAAATCTGATTGTTACATTGGGAGTATACTGTATACTGCATGGAACTATACAGTCACTTGTTGGGATTTTTACTAAGACTTTACTTTGGGCATTTTACACTGAAATCTAAGGGGAGAAGTAGTATTAAGGAGTAATTTTGACTAGAACTTAGAGACAGAAAACACATTTGATAATCTAATTGATTTCTCACCACTGCATGAAGTTCTTCCTACGTTCTGTTTCCTTGTCCCTTTCTCAAATAGTGGGGATTTCAGCATTCCCTTTGGGGTATTATTATATACTAAAAGAGCTCACCAATATGAAAATGTCTTTATTTATAGCTTTTTGCTGTTATTTGCTTAATATCATTGTCTTATTCTTACTTATGCCTGCATGACACATGAAATGACAGCTCTTCTTTCTGTGTGTTTACCCCTTCAAACATCTGACACATTTAATTTTTGGATAAGTTTGAATTATATTAAATAGAACACACTGGTTTTGCCTTTGAAAAACCTACAGAGAAGACACAGAATAAACTGATTTCATGACACTGAGTGACTGAAGAGTCAAACGTCCTCAGAAGGAGCCAGGCCTAGAAGTATATCTCCTGTGTCTTGGAAAGGTTCCTTAATTTCTGTCTCTTTGTCCAAAGACAGGCAGCCCAACAATGTTGGGAGCAGTGTTAAAAAGTAGGGCTGTGTGAAGCTTCAGTCCCTGATTCGATTCGGTGGGGATTCGGCCCACTTTGGTCGCTGAATCTCTGAATCTGAATTAAATCAGAGAACCCTTTAATCTCTCCAAATCAAATATAACCCTCCAAATCAATTCAGAGAGATTCAGAAAGATTCAGAGATTTGAATATAAACACAGATTTAAAAGTTTTTTCTACATACCTCTGGGTAGCAGGTGGCTCATGAATGCTGTGATGCTGGGGCACATGGAGTGTCCCACAGGAGCATGGGGGGCGGGAGAAGGGGGCCCCAGCAAGCTCGGCAGCAGACATGGAAGTGGACCAGAAGCACTTCAAGTCCACTTCCAGGTCTGCCAGGGAGCACTCAGGGGGTCCCCTCATGCCCCCCCCCCGACTCAGCTGCTGGTGCCTCCTGGGTCTGGGGGGAGGTACCCAGGGTCCCCCCATGGCTGATTGCTGAGCTAAGGGGACATGGGGAGGAGGGGATGTGTGTTCCCTAGTGGGCCCATAAGTGGACTTCTGTAGGATGCAGCATTCATGAGCTATGCCTGATACCTCGAGGTATGTAGAAAAAACATTTAAAGCTGTGCCTATGTCCAAGTCACTGATTCTCTGAATCAGCATTGAATCTTCAGATTCAGACTCAGCTGAATCGAAACAGGGATAGTGATCTGAATCAACAAATCGAATCACTGTCCCTAGTTCGGGCCAAATGCGAATCTGAATCAAATAGGGCCCGCTTCACACCCCCCTATTAAACAGTTATTGTCCATGATTTCTGGTCACCTATATCCTTTTGGAGTTTCATGCTGTCATGACCCAAAAGGCATGATTGTGTGTGCGCTTCGGCACCAGAATTATCCCCGCCAAGTTGCAGAGCATTGCACGGGAGTGTTTCCTGTTGCAGAGGAAACCCCGGTGCAGGGACGCGTTTCCTGCCTTTTCTGCACCTTCTTTTGCAGAGTGCATTGCTCGAGTTGCAAGAGGAATGCACGGTGCAAAAGAGTTCCCGCCACCGGTATGCAAATTCATCCCCCGTGATTGGCTAGTGCTAAATTATTCCCACATGGCGGCTAACGATTGGCCTGTTAGCCGTATAAGAGGCTTGAGCGGTTTCCGCCCAAGCCAAAGAGGACTCCACATCCATCTCGTGGGGACTCTGAGTACACGGCAGGGTAATAGAAACCCTGTGTGAGATCCAGAGGAGCGTGGCGGCCTGATCCACAGCCCACCTCTTCCCGTCTTCGAGCACGACTTTTATAAGACATATCTACGATTTCTATTTTGGTGGCCTGTTCACCCAGAGCATCTGGAGCTCTGCACCGTGGAGCCTAGCAACCTCCACGAGACCGTCTGTGTTGTCTGTCTGTAACTGCAACTCAATCAAGTTTTCCAGCCTACACCACTGCCATCTCGGTGTAAGTAAACAATCTTTAAAACTACCGATACGCATCTGTGCCTAATTCCAGCTCGACAGCCTTCCCTCTCCGACCCGGCGTGCCCGGGCTGCTGGCCACAGCCCGTGTGCAGCGCGGAAAAGGTCGCTCCTGGCCCGCACACATGCAGCCTATATGACTGGCATCCTGTCCTTTTTTCTGGTTATCTAAGCATCCTGATTTGGCCATATACAGGGCATTTTTACACTTACATGCTCAGAGGAATTTTATTCCTGGGTGCATAGCCCTGCCCATCTAGACAACAATATATACCCATGAACCAGGCATGTGCACTGGCAACAAAATGTGAGAGAGAAACCTCCTGTGAAGCTAGAAGGCCAGTCCTCTAGGCCTCCCTCACCCAAAAAGGGTTTGAACCTGGGCCTCTCTCTGACTTCCTAAAATAACCCATTAACCTCCACACCATAGGTTGGTCATTATCTAGGGCCCAAGCTGAAGCTGAGCCTCCAACATAGTTATTAGAGATATAAGGCAGTGCAGTTTCTGCCTTAGGAGGGGCAAGGACCCATTTTTTAATCCCAGGCCACCTCCGCTGGAGGCTAAAAGCTACCTCATTGAATCACACACTCTCTAGGTTGCATCTGTTCCTCATGTCCTCCCATATCTTCCATTTCTAACTGCCTACGAGTCAGCTTCCAAAGGAGTGCCAGAGAAAGGGATGGAAGGGGTCCAAGTTGTGGTATGTAGGTTTGGGCATTGTGCTAGGAAATAGGGGAGACACAGGCTCCAACCCCTTCTGTTTGAGGGGGTTGTAAAATGTATGTGAGTGCCCACGGCAGGGAGAATCAGAGTTTGCTTTTGTTCTACTCTATTCCTGAGATTAAATTCTGCTAGTCATGGGTTTTGGTCAACTACATTTTCAGGTGTTTAAGGCCACTATGTGTCCATGTGTACGTATGTGCCCTAGTTATTACAATGCAGGCCCAGTCTGCGTGCATCCTCAGTTCATCCATGAGTGCGGAGCTAAATGTCCAGGGATGGAACTCCTCTAGACATGTAAGTGAAAAAAGTACCGTGTAAATGGCAAAAAAAAAAAGGGTATTTAATTATAAAAGTCATAGAAAAGTAGGTCTGGAAGGGACCCCAGGAGGTCATCTAATCTGACACCCTGCTGAGGGTAGTATCATCCTTATCCAAACCATCCTAGACAAGTGTTTGCCTAACCGGTTCTTACAAACTTTCCTAGCAACTTAGATGACCAGGAAGTAACAGAATTCTACATAATCAGCCATGCACCTCTCCTACCTTAGTGCAAGGTATTATTATATTAATCTTTTAAAAATATATTTTAAGGATTGCTGTCCGCCTCACTACCATGCAGGCTAAATCCAAATCTGGCACAAAGGCAAAAAAGTAGACGTGAAAAATTATAGGCTAATCTTTAAAGTCTAGATTCAGTCCTTTCTGACAATTTGGCCCTTATACAAGGGTGCCACAACAGAAATGAAGCAGAGTATGCCTTCTGAAATATACCTTCCTCTTGAAGCGAGGCTAAAATGAAGACATTTATTCTGGCCCTGGTTAGAGGAGGGGTACAATTTGTCTCTGCAACCACTACATTCTTCGTTCTTTAGGAGTCTGCATAGGTGAGCTCCAGGTAGACAGAGTAGATTTTGCCTTTAGGAAGCTTGTTACACATAAGTGCCCCCATCCTTTGCCGAGAAAATAAAGGGGAGCCATGCAAAAGCCTTTAAGTCTTTTTCATTTATTTTTCTGTCAACTACAAAAAAGATCAGATATTAAAATTCTCCAGCACTTTGCTGATCAAGCATTCATTGCAGTAATATAGAGCAAAACTATTCTCAACTATACAGTGCTCTTTCAGCACAAATCATTTAGCCAAGGGAAGAGGCTTTGTAGTGAGCTTAGTCCCAAGTAAAATATACTGTATGGCCAGGGTTCCCCTCATTGAAAAAGGCTCTGAAAAATCAGAACTTCTGAGTAATGAAGAGGAGGGTTTTTTTTTTGTTTTTTTGCAGTGATTCCCCACATTATGTATTTTCTTGGAAGGGCCTGATTAAACTGGCATGTGCCCAGTTACGAGGACATAACTGATGATTTTTTTGAAAATGTAGCATTGACACTTTCCAAAATGAATGGAGGGGAAGATGATATCCCATTCATATAAACAAAAGAGAAATGTAGATCATTTCAGTTATTGCTGTAAGCAGGATCACCAGTGGTCACTGGTTGGAGTTAAACCAGTACACAGCAAGCCATATGCTCCTTTGCTGGTGCAGAGTTAAGTGTATTCCCTTCTTATCTGGGAAGGCTTTGTACCCTGGCCAAATCCCCCTCTCTCTGAAAGGCAGCTTTGAGTGTATGTAGCTCCATGCAACTTATATGAACCCACCCTGATTTTCAGAGGTAATTGAGAGAAGGCTGAAGTAAATGCAAATAATTGTGTTATTAAGAAAAAGGAACCCAGAGCCGCATTTTCTTTTGAGCAGGGAGTGTGTGAAACCCTCGAAGGATACAAGTAGCAATCATTGCAGACAACAAGTGTGTTGTCTATTGTTTTAAGGCTGCAATACTTTGCGGTTTGAAGTTGGTGGAGTCATTTAGCCAGTATTCGTCTTCAAAGTTGCTCTGTTCTGATGAATAATTGAACACGTCTTCTGCCTAAATGCAGAACAGCCTACAAATCCAAGTGAAAACAAACAAATGCCACCTGTGGCGCTTGCACTACGGGGCCTATTTATGCGCTTGCCTACATGGAGGGCATGTCCATACTGCCGCCAGTGGTGCAAATTCAGCTCATGCGAGCATCCCTAAAGTAGCTTTCATCTAGCTAGCTCAGTTAATAATTCAGTGAAGATGCAGAGTCAACGGACTTTGGAGAAGGTTGTACAAGCCTACAAGGGTCCCTCAGTAAACATAAAGGTGAAACAGGATTTAGCCCTTCCTCTGTCAGTGGTCTAGAGCCAAGCCTGTTGAAAGCATCTTCCTTTCAGCAAGGATTCAGGTGCCTCCACTGCAAAGAAGAGCAGGACTTCACATAATGAGAAAACAAATGACCTGGATTTGCCTTGAAAGGTAGCTAGGTCTTATACTCATTTTCTCTTCTCACTTCCTCATTCTCAGAGGGGGCCCTTGTACACGATGTGCCTTATTTAGATAGACATTACAAAACGGCACCAAAAATCCCCGCTTTCCTAGGTTAGTCAAGTGAAAATAGGCAGCAATTTTTTTTTTATTGTGGTAGTTTTCAATTCATCATGACACGTTAGACCACCTCCAACATGTCTTATTTTTACCGAGGCCAATTGTTCCACCACCAGGTTTAATTTTATCATGAAACTTTCATTATGTGTATTCTCAAGCACAGCTAAAATCTCCATTTTCCCTGTTGTGACATAATTTGTCCACCAGATGCCATCTAGCATATTTTACTAGATTCATATATTAATAGATGTCAGGGGCTGGAAGGGACCTCACAGATCATTGGGTCTAGCCCCCCTGCACTTGGGCAGGAGGACAACTGGGGTTAGGTGACCCCAGCGAGGTGACTGTCCAGTCTTCTCTCGAAAACCTCCAGGGTAGGTGACTGCACCACCTCTAGAGGGAGTTTATTCCACAGTCTGGACACCCTGATTGTGAAGGAGTTTTTCCTGGTATTAAGCCTGAAACGGCCTTCCAGCAGTTTATATCATTCGTCCTGGTCTTCCCCTAGTGAACAGTTGTTCACCGAGCTAGTAATAGCACATTAACCAACTATGAGGGTTAAACGTGTGACTTGCAAAATAGTAATGGGAATCATCGTGGTACATTGCGAGAGTGAAATAAACCTAGAGATTGTCTTTAGCTAGGAAAAGCCAACACGTGTACAGGCACCCAGGAAGCCCAGGTGAAAGGATCACTTCCCCAAGGCTCATTACCTAAATTGTAACTTGAGATGTCCAAGTGGAGATACCTATAAAGTCTGTTTGGATCTGACCCAAGAGCTTTGGACCTGAATTCCTAGATGCTTTTATGGATTTACTCCGAAGTGTCTTGCCCAACATCACAAAGACATTCTATGGCAAAACAGGGAATTACACCTGCTTCTCTGTAGCCCAAGCAAGTAGTCCAGCAAATCGCATCCTTCCTCTGTGTTGGGTTTGCAATGCACAGGAACAAATATAGATTTCATTTTGAAACTGCAATTACCACTCCCTAATATCATACATGGATTCTGCTTCACTTCTGCATCAATGCAGTGATGTATGGACAACATTTCATTAGACCTGCCCCACTTATTTACCTAAAACTTCCATTGCATAAAACTGGAGTGATGCACTGAAGAGCTGAGCCCATACAGTGCCGTTTACATGTAAGAGAACGATGAACCTTTAAGAACTTTTTTCGAAAGTTGCTGCCCTGAGACTCCTCTGCCTGTGACTTCTCTCACGTTTATTGCCAAAAAGCAAAAATAAACTAAGCTGCTGATATCCCTCCCTTTTTCTTTTCCAGATGAGGTGTTCATAATGGTCAAACACTAGAGTGAATCCAACATGCTGAAGAAGGGACCGACGCTAGCTTTATTTTTAAATCCTAGGCTATCTGCTTTTGAAGTTTCAATTAAAATCCTTATTGGTTGGGTGTGTGAGCGTGTGTGTGTGTGTGTGTGTGCACATGTATCAGAGGATGTGAAAGCATGACTGGAGCCAAATGGGTTTCACTTGAGTGATTCGCTCCGAAGTCTTCATTATACAGGGGTATAACATTTGCACTTGCTGTGCTGGTTTTAGACGTTCAGCGCTATTACCTTCCTGAAATGGCATGTGCTGTGTGTGTGCATGTGCATGGGGAGGGGCAGGCCAATGACTGGGAGTAGCAAGGGCTGTCTCTTATTGATCCTTTTCTATGGGCTGTTTTTTTAACCCCCACGACTGACATCAAGGTTTCCTGCTATTTGATTTAAATCTGCATGTGCAGCAACTTTAAATTAAACCAAGCCTCTCCTTGCTTGCCTTTATTATTGTTTGTATCACTCTGTAAGTGTACATGGTATTGAATAAAGAATGACAAATGCCAAACAATTAACAAGCCCCTGCTCCAGAGGGTTTGCAGCTTAAAGACATTTTCAATTGCTAGGAACACAGCAGCTATGGCTCATTTTATTCATTAACCCAAATCTTGTTTCCAGCACATGTCCAGGAGACATCTGAATACTCAGAACCCACAAAGCAGAAGCAGCTCCACCTTGAACTTGATACCCCACCTCACTGCAGTCACTGATCCCTCCATCACCTGCAAAACTACATGAACAAATGGCTGGTGAATCTGTGCTGTGTCACAGGCATGGCTTCCTCGTGAATCCCTCACTTTTTAAATGTGTTCCCAAATTATCACTATGCATCAACAATCGAGCAGTCCTCATTAGAGCTGGGTGAATCATAGCAATCAAACCAAAAAGCTGGAAAACAAATTTGGTTCAAGTCAAACCAATATGGAAAGTTTTGGGATGGGAGGGGATGTTCCTTCAATATGTCCCTTATGCCTACCGAATTGGTGACATAATGGTGAAATCCACATCCATGCAGAAAACAAAATGATCACTAATGAAGCTGCCCTTTGGCTATGTTCTAAGGCTTAGATAGCATTTCCTTTGTGCAGAGGCACTGTGTGAAATACAGAACGGCTCATGGATGATCTCTTTATATGGAGTCCAAGATATATTCTGAGATTTTAAATGGATTCACCAGACATCTGCCCCAGAAATGATGTGCACAGGTACAAGGACAACCTTCACCCCTAAAGAACATCCTATTAACATTCAACGGGACACTTTTGTCATAATATGTGAATCACTAGGAAGTGGCTGGAAGTGGAGCGGCTGGTAAAGGCAACTCGACTCACTTCTACAGCTTCAACATAGGGCCAGACTTTCAGTTCTATCCTTTTTAATGGAGCTGGGTGCATTTACGCTACCTAAAAACCTGATCCAATATAGGAGCCTAACATGTTTAAATGTTTTAATTATTTATCCAACACTGTCTTGACTTGTCCTCTGTAATTGGCGCTGATTCAGATGGAGCTTTAAGTAGTATTTTAGCAATTATTATGCCAGCTTAAGCTTTCACTGCATATTAGGAATCAAATTAGACTTTTTTATTCTTTTAATTATTTTTTAAAAGAATGGAATAAAATGTTTAATTTATCTCCATGAACGAAAAGGCTAAAACGCTGCTTTGGGTTACAAATGTCCCATTGATATGCATGCCAGCAGTGGAAACACTAGAAACAGGGAGATAATTTAGCACTTGTCATCTTCAAACCACTACATAAACAGTGGCTGATACCTACATATTACAACTACCGGAGGCATCAAAGCATTCCAGACATCCTATATAAAAAGCTTTGGATAACACAGTAGAAGTGAGACCCAGAGACAGGGTTCAAACGGAGGAAATCTGGTTCCCAGAGCCCCAGGAAAACTGGGCTGCTTTCTTCTTACCCTGATTTAATCCCTGAGAACAGGAAAGGAAATGCCACAGCATTTTTTATCTTGTTATTCCTAGTAGCAATATTACATATTTAAGTAATACTAAAAATGCATGTATCTGAACTGTAGTGGCAGAACCTCTAAGCCCTAGATGACTTAGGTACTGCTTCACTAATTCCTGAATCGTTGGGCTCGGTTGGCCATTAGGCACCTTGGCTATCTGCTCAGGCCAGGAACTTTGAACATGTTCAGAAGAACTCTTGGCACATGATTTTTCAGGTCAAATAGGAAGATGCATAACGAGTTTAGGTGCCCCCAGGATGCCACCTGCTTACATGCTAGTGATGCTACTCTGGGGCTGTCCCCAGTGACTGTTCTCAAGCACACTACGGACTCCGATGTAGGCACCAGCCACAACTGTCTTCATCAGCACATTTCTTGACTTTGAGTGTGCAGACAGGGCTCCTGCTCCAAAGCAAGGAGGTTGATATTCCTCCCAAAAATTCCAATATTTTTTCCCTAATCTTTATTTTACATCCAAATAATTCTCTTCCACATAGAAACCCATCCCCTTTTCCCATTGAAGCTGTCCATAAGCTGAAGTCATGTGGTAATAGGCAGCACAGTCTAATTGTGTGTTATCCTCAATACGTCTTTACTTCTTTCAATTTTGAATTGGCTATGTACTCAATTTTGTTATTATGACCGACTGAAAAAAATGGTCAATCTCCTTCCTCGATCCACTTAATTATCACACCCCATTTAATTAATTTCCTCCTAAGGTAAGCAGACCCATTTATTAAAAGCCCCACACAGGCATGAGCATAAGCCCCATGCAGGCATGTGTTCCCCATGTAGTGGTATCAAAATGCAATCTGGTCCCTCAAATACAGAGCATGTAAATAGAGCTGCTTGCAGATTTTTCTGCATGTTCATTCTTCATCAAAAAAAAAAATGCAATTTCATTGAAAGAGGCTTTTTTTAAATGCAAATTTTGTCAATCTCAGTATTTTCATTTATATGTATTTTTAATTTGGAAATGAAATACATTCCTAAACAGAAAAAGCTCCATTTAATTTCAGACCTTTTTCTTAAATTCTGAGTTTTCCATGAGGTTCCAAGTTTTGCCTTTCACACACAACGTCGCGGTTCACACTTCATATTCCATTTGGACTATATCATTTGGCTTTGAGTGCCCATCTCACCTATCATTTCACATCTTCTTTTTGTTTCACGGTGCAAGAACCGAAAACATTGGGGCATTGTCCAACAGGACCATGTATCATGGAGACATTTTAAAGATGTTTCAAAGTTTTCAAACCAAAGCTCTTACAGAATTTCCATTGTGTGGAAAAAAAACCCCAAAAGATTCAAAAGGTTGTAAATGTTGGCCCCATGTTTTAGCGTTTTCTGGAAAGACTCCTAAATCAGCAAGCATCATGGATCACAGAGAGCTATGGAGGAGTCTTCCTTTCCCATCCACCTTGCCTGAAATTTGCTGTTACTATGACAACCATTGGGGGTGAGGAGGAAGTGAAAAAGATGCTGGGATCAAACAGAGAAAAGGAAGATGGTCCCTGAATGTGGAAGAGGGCCCACCTCAGTCCCAGAGGCCTCCTGACACCGCCAATGGAATTTTAAATAAGGAATGAAACAGTCTATGGTTCCTTAATAGGACTTTGATGCCAAAGGGCCCAACATGTTTCCCATAATGAGGCAGGGGTGGGAGGAGAGAAGAGAGAAATCCCTCCATTCTTCTTATTTCCATAGTATTTTGTAATTAATGTGATGCTTTTACAGAAAATTAATTGGTTTTTGATAATGAAATGGAAGGAACTATCCAGAGCCTGGCGAATTAAAAAAAAGAAGAAGAATCACTTCCTAATAGGCCCCCAGACTGATAATGCCGTCTCCCTCAGGTGCTTATAAAGAGTCCAAGAAGAGACACCATGGCCGTGGTAGGGTTAATCGGCTTCTTGCCCACCCCTTGCAACTAAAGCTAAGCAGATTAATTAAAACTTAAAAGGGTTCTGATTTAGTTATGAGAGGCTGA
This sequence comes from Alligator sinensis, assembly GCF_000455745.1. Classification (NCBI taxonomy): domain Eukaryota; kingdom Metazoa; phylum Chordata; order Crocodylia; family Alligatoridae; genus Alligator; species Alligator sinensis. The sequence continues at coordinate 686,383 of NW_005842158.1, read as the reverse complement.
AGCACCAAAGCCTCACACCTATAATTCACCATTGCTGACTGACATTCGGACAGGCCTGGGCTATAATTAGCTTTTGATATAGTAAGTTCCCTGCGATTCCTCATGAAACTCCAGCTTCTGCATTATATTTCCACCCCCCCACCCCTCCCCACGATCGCCCCAGATGTACGTATTTAAAAATGGTAAACATTAATTTAGACAGCAACGACAGCTGTGGGTCAAACCTAGGGTTGATTGATTGGCTCTGTCACCTCAGCAGGTATCTACTCTACTTCATTTGTCATCCTCTGGTGAAACAAAAAGCCATTCTGTAATATTCCTACTTAATATTTCATTTATTTTCAATAAATTATCTGCAAAAAAACAAGGAGAAAAAAAAAAACCTGAGCCAGAGTTCAGAGCTTTTCCCCCATCAGCCTGCTCTGAATATTCATGGAACAAAGTTATTTATTTTCCAGCCACAGGAGTTAGATTTTCATATTATTTACTGTAGGGAATCATAAATAAATTGCTGTTATGTAGTACCTTTCATCCCCCAGGATCACAATGCACTTTGCAAACTGTAGGTGCAATTTACTCCTATGCAGAGGCCTGGTATAAAGTCTATGCACCACTTAAAAAGGCCTCAAAATGGGGGTTTATGTGGTGCATGGCATATAGGCTCTTAGCACAGGGGTGATTTTTAACCCCATGGGCCTGTCCTTGCTCCCCAGATTCAATGGCAGGACTTCCATTGACTTTAATGGGAGCATTTGGACAGGGTAGAGGGGCTTAGATTATAGGGTAATGGAGGCTGCATTAGTAAATAGATGGGTGGATCAAACACTGCCTTTGGAGCAGAAGGTAGCAGCATGGTGCACAACTACTAGGCTAAACTTTTCAAATGCAGATGCTTACGGTAAGACATCTAGGACCACTGCAATGCCGTAGGAGTCATAGAAATGTAGGGCTAGAAGGGACCTCAGGAGGTCACCTACTCCAACCCCCTGCTTGATGCAGGATCATCTCTATCTGAATCATCCTATACAAGTGGTTGTCTAATTGCAACAGGGGGCTATCTAGCAGCTGGTCCAACCATTGGCCCGCCCACCTGTTTAGGGCAGTCCTCCCACCTGACTCTCCTGTCGTGCCTTTGTTGGAATTAGATAGTTGTTTATAGGCGAGAGGCTGTCCATTTAATGCCCGATGCCAAGGGTGTAATACATAGTTCTGTACCATCCCTACACCAAGTCCGTGTCCCATGCCTTGCAGATGGTATCACTATATGGCTCCAGCCCCACACTGGACCCCACTATATTCTGACTGACATTTGGACTCCAACCTGGATCCTTCCTACTCAGGCAGCCTAACCTCCACTATCATCCTGCAAAACTCCCTAGACAGCTTTCCCTCTTGGTAGTGGCCCTCTCTGAGACCTTTGGCCTTGCATGCCCTGGCCTCACCTCTAGGTCAGTTGAAACTACAGGCCTCTAGGTTATGGTTATCCCTCACAGTGGACATCCTTGCCCTTTGGCCACCATGGTCCTCACCCCAGCATGGGCAAGTTGAGGTTCTCTGGCTAGGTTTTTGAGCAGTTAGCCCTCTCTATATATATGGGTCTGCCTTCTCAGGCCCCTCCAAACACTGTCCCCACTCTCTGAGCTTGTGGGCCACATAGTTACTCTCTGATCTCCTTCTGGACCTGCTGTTCTGCCCTACTGGGCCTCTACTCTGCCCCTTCACTGGGGCTCCTGGGTCATACACCCCTTGGGCCTCAGGTATCTGATGATGTGCCTGGACCCCTCTCCTGTCCCCTCTACAGGGTAACCCACCAGGTCATGGGGGCTGAGGCTATATGGCACCCCATCTTCACTTTTCATTGGGGAGGCACAGGTGTGGCATTTCCTAGAGACTGCCCAGCCACAAGAAGCCCCACCACACTAATCTGTTCCTGAAACTATACAGCCATTCAGAAGGCATATTGCCCAGAAAACACCAAAAGAACCCCAACTTGCTGCAGGTAAAGCAGGAGAATGGGTCAGTGTTCCATCACTACAATTGTAATTAAAATGCACTTGAGAGATCCAAGGCAGAAGACTATGACCCCAACTACAGAGGAAGGTAAAACCCATAACGTGGGACTCCTGGCCTCTGGAGCAGAACCCAGTACACTATGTCAAGCACCTAGGCTCCCTATACAGTGTGCATGGGGAGAGTTTGATGCCATGGAATGAGAGACAAAAAAGCATAATATTGATCTGGGAGCCACCTAGAGTTATCTGATAGGAAGCATTCTGCAGGGTCAGATTCCTCCATTAAGGATTTATATCAGACACCTATGGGCTTCCTTTAAACAATGAATGAGAAGTAACTCTTTTAAAATGCAGCTGAATACATGAAATCTCCTTATACATCCTCATGGCTAGACCACTCACCATAGAAACAGATGATGGTTTTGTTCCAATCCCAGCTTGATGGGACTCAAATTCAAATTTCACACCTCCTTGGAGCATGTCACTAAACACCAACTCACAGGCTAGCATAATGTGGGGAGGGCACCATTCCTGTGAAAGCCGTGCACTGTGTGTGACATTGTGTTATTTCCTACTTATCTAAGTGGCCATATTTTAGTCATCCACAGGGTATTTTTGGCACTTAGTTGCCTAGAGGATTTCTATTCTTGGACAGGCAGTCCTGCATACATGGACAACTAGGTGTCACTACGTAGTCATGCAGACTGGCAGCAGTGTTCATGTGAGTGGGTCATATCAACTCCCTAACACCGCACTCTAAACACCAGACCATAGGCCAGACATGACCCATGGTTTTCTCTAGTGCTCCTTTGGAAGCTAGATCCATGGGTAGCCACCTAAGAGAGGTCTGTGGGAAATATTTGAGGCCAGGAAGATGAGAGGAATGCAGAGACTAGATGGCCCAGTCAGCTTCTTGTTTGTGTTCTTGTCCTCAGCGTAGCAGAAGCTTCTGTCCTGCACTGACCTCTCCTCATGTTTTTCAATGACTATATTGGAGGCTCCACTTCAGAAGGACCATCACAGAAGGAAATGAATAATAGCTGACCTGTGTGGTGGTTAGAGAGTCTACAAAGTCACAGACGCTCAGGTTCATCCCCCTCCTCTGAGTGAAAGGGGGTTTGGAATCCAAGATTACCAGCTTCTCGCGTGAATGCCCTAGTCAGAGCACTGTGGGAGAAAAGAAGTACACACACTCCTGTCTTCTGTTCCTCAGTTGTCTAAGCCCAGTAATCACGGGTTTTGGCTAACTCCATTTTCAGATGTCTTAAGGTCACCATGGGCACATCTGTATGTGCATTTAAGTGTGACTAAATTTAATGCGCATTAAGTTAATGCACATTAAGTGATTTTTGGCAGGTCTCTACACATGCAGGGACTTGGGACTGAAGTTCAAAAGTTCCTGCAGCTCTTCCAAATATGGCCTTTCAACATTTGGCAGCCATGTTGAAGCCAAAGCCAGCTGCCAGCACCTGGCAGCCATCTGGGAAACTCTGATTCCTGACCAGCCCCTTCCCTGCCCAGGACCTGTGTACCCAGCATAGGGGAAGCATGCAGCAGCTCCCTCCTTGCCCACCCTGCCTCCTCATGCCAGGGTTGCTCCATACCCTTCCCCTGCTTCTGCCCCTGCCCCTGCCCCTGCCAGTGATGCCCAGCCCCCCACTGTTATAGCTTATCCCCTGCCAGCAATGACCTGTGCCCCATGCTCCTGATAACCATGTTGGCCCCAGCAGGCCACTTCTTGCCCAGGCCACAGGACAGCCATGCACCCACCAGCAAATGCCAGGGCACTGGCTGTGGGAGGTCCTGCCTGACCCCCTCCTCCTACATTCCCCATTCCAGTCCACACACTCCGTACCCCATGCCCACCACTAGTACCACCCTCAGGGCATGCACATGAGTGAAACAAAAATATGTTATATTACCCTCACAACACCCATCCCCATCCCTTTCCCTCAACAAACAGAACCACCTCCTCATTTTCCTTTCAATCAATAGAGCCCCTCTACCACCCTCCCCCAAAACCAACAACGAAAAACCCACTTGCAAGTGAGAAACTATATACAAGGGGAAAACTATATACACGGGGAAACCTATTTACAATATTTTGGGTCTTCAAGCCCAGAGTAGAAGTAATGGGGGAACCTCGGGGAAAGGGCCCCAGGGCAGGTGCCCAGCACCCAGCACCCCAACCCCTGGATGTTCCCTGGGGCTGAGCTCAGGCTGGCCCCCTAGTGGAAGGGCAGACCAAGCACTAAATTTAGCACCAGGTTGTGTCTACATGTGCATTAATGTGCATTAACTAATCATGCCAAAATTTGATATCTGCATTTACAAGTATCATATTTAGGTGTGATTAGCCTAAATTAATGCATAATGGCACACATGACATGTGCCTGTAATGTGCATTAACTTAGGCTAATGTGCATTAATGTGTCTCGTGTAGACATGCCTTATGTGTCTGCAAGGGATGTATGTGCATGCTGTGAATGCTATTGAGTATGTTCAATCTGTATTACTAGAATCATGCATAACTGGCCACATTCACAGGACTAAGGCCCAAGAATATAATTCCCATGGGTGTGCAAGTGCCAAAAAATGGCCACTTAGAAGACCAGGAAAGAATAGAACATTACCATCATATTGGAGAGCTCCCTGGCTGAGCACAGTAAGTTTATGGTCCAGACATGGTTTCATGTGGAAGGAGGGATGTTCTTGGGATTGTTCATGTCTTTCTTTTTTCTGGCTATTTTATATACAATGCATAAGAAGAGCTAGGAACCCAGAATTTCCCTTTTCCGTTTGAGTGCCCTATCAGATATGGGAATTATATCTAGGTCTCCTGAGTCCCAGTCCAGTGTCATGTCCACTAGAATTCCCACAAGCCTATCACATAGACACTTAAACAAGTACTTCATGTCTGATGTCTCAACCCATTGGTATTAGGACACCAATGGGGGCAAAAACATTTGTGTTGATACAACGTTTATTATTGAACATCTATAACATTTTTAGAAGAGTTTTTGCTATGTGTTTACTTTTTGTACACTTCCCTACTTCAGCGTCAGATCTCTAATCTGCTGTGGTGGTGGGTTATTTTCAAATCCCTTTTTATCAGCTACCACTTCAAGATAAACTCTCACTCTTTGTGTAGTTTATTGCTGATTTTTTAACATGGCTTTGGAAGTTAGGCTTGCAGTGGTTTTCATCTTTTACCCTCCAGACTTTTCTTAGGTTGTTGTTGTTTTCTTTTTTCCCTTTTTTAAAATCAAAATCTCACTTAAGAGGAACATAGATTCTTGATATAGGATTTAGGTATGGAAAAATGGAGGTGGTTATTGCAGTAAAATGGTGAAAATGCTGCTAACGTCATCTATACTCACAAAGATCTCAGTGTTTGCGCAATGTTCTTTCAGTGTTCCTACATTAGACAAAAAAGTATCAGAACATGATTAATTTTACACTGTGTGACTGAAGTCCCAATGCAAATTAAAGTTCCAGTGACTAACGATGCCATCCTCATGTGAAAGGGCAAGTATTTATGTAATGTGGCTTACATTGCAGTCTTTGGAAATTAGTGCTTTTATATATATATGACTTAGTCCATCTGTCTCTGTGACTGTCTGTCTGTCCATAACACTCTTTAAATGTGAATAGTTTGAAAACTGTAAGAGATAGAAATTTTCTGTCTTCAGATACATTTCTTTGCTAAACCTTAACAGTTGCTTAGTGACCATGTCAGGATGATCCCAATTTCTGGAATTTGGAAAAAAGGCAGGGGCCAGGGCTGTTTCTACTGAGCTCCTCCTGGGAGGTCGCCGGGAGCCTGGCGCAGCAGGGAGGGCAGAGGTATGGCCAGCTGAGAAAAAGTGGGAGCTGGGCAGAGGTGCAAGGCAATGCGCACACAGTGGTGGCCCCATCCCAAGCTCTGAGCAGGAAAGGAGGCTCCTGGGGGTGGCAAAGAGGAAGCCCTGGGGCATGGGTGGCTGTTGCAAGGTGCAGAGTTTGCCTGCCCTTGCCCTTGTCCTTGCCCGGTGAAGAGGCATGCAGGTGGTGGCCAGGCGGCAGCATAGGCAAGTTGACCTCCACCTCACTGGATGAGAGCAAGTGCAGGAAGGGTTGGTATCTTCAAATGTTCAGCCTATTTTATTTAAGTTTTATAAATATTTAATTTATATAATAAATAGAAAAATTAAAATCTATCTTTTTTTGCTATTTGAAATTCATCTGGGCAGGCAATTTGCCAATATATACACACACACACACACACACACACACACACACACATATATATATATATATATATCTCCATTCCATTCCACTTTATGAGAACCTCTCACTTCTCTGCTGGCGTTATGTATACACAAACAGTTTATGGAAGGGTTAAACAGGATGGGACTTTACTACATGTCAGCTGCCCTGCTGTAATTACCATATGAATGCTCTCACTCCATATTAAATGGAGAATAAACTGCAGTAATTTAACTGTCAATTAGCTTCTAAGGAGTCTTACTGTAAACTATGAAGGCTAACAGAGCCCTCTGCCCCTTCCCAGCATGTCTAGAGTCAGGAGTTGGTCCAAACACCTCCAGAAACCCTTGGTGGGACGAAAAAGGGAGTCTTCTTCATGGTGTTGTCTTATCAGATGGTCACTGGACCAGTGGCAAGCTAGGGTTGCACACCCCACCGAGTTAAATGCAGAAGGGAAGCCTCATTTTGCACAGAGAAAGATAGTTTGAGTTTGGGAACAGGGAGAAAAATGTTGTGGCTCAGAAATCCTTGCTAAATTTCCCCTTCCCCCCACTAGGACTTTGTGACTCAGTCTGCTGCAGCTAGTGGCTCCAGTCTTGCAGAAGCTAGTGTGCAGAGAGAGAGATGTGATCAAGAGTCAGCTGAGATCCTAGAAAGATTCCTGACCAGGAAAACCAGTGAGTCTAGATGAGCTTCACCCAGGAATGGAGAAAAACCTCAGGTAGCTTATGTTTAAGTCACCCAGCTCCATCATGCTGCACTGGCTTCATCCCATGACATATGAGAGTCACATCATCTGCTCCAGGATTGCTAAGAGGGAAGCTGAGCCTGGAAAACTCTTTGAGTATTGAGATGTGTGCAGGCCGGCTCCCGGTCCCGTCCTCGCCGGGCACGAGCCGGGCCCGTCTGTGTGCACGCGGGCTGTGGCCGGCAGCCGGGGCACGTGGGGCTGGAGAAAAGTCGCGGGGTGGAGTAGTACGCTCGAGCTAGAATCAGTCACGGAGGCGTAATGGTTGGTTGAAAAGATTATTTACTTACACTGGAGATGGTCGCGGTGCAGGCTGGACAGTTTCCCAGGTACAGCTCTGCTTCAATCCTCGTTGGAGGCCTCTACAACTCCGTTCCCAGGATCCTCGGAGTGGTTTAGACTCCGTGGTGTTGATAACTGGGCTCGGTTCCCAGGATCCCCGGAGCACTTAAGACTCCGTGGTGTCGATAACTGGGTTCTAGGGTAGGGATTTGTCTGGGCTGCGATCGGTGACGGGGAGAGGCTAGAGGCCGTCGGTAAGTGGTGCCCCGGAGTTTGCTAGGCTCTGGGGGTTCGGCAATTGGAGCCTCTATCGCCTTCTTAAGAAAGACGCGCTGGGTTCAAAAGGACCCACAGCGCTTAGAGATCCGTCTCTCTGTCTGTCTTTCCGTCTTTCTCTCCAACTTGGGCGGAAACCACCCAAGAGTAATGCACAATGCAAAGAAGGCTACAGAACGGCGGGAAACACTTTTCTGCACGCGGGTTCTCCATAACAACAGAACACTCCGTCGTGCGAAAGAGCTGCAATTCGGTGGGAACATAATTTAGTGGTGCTGAAGCACACACAATCAAAAAATCCACAACTTTGGGTTGTGACAAGATGTAGCAAATGGGTTTATTTATAAACATGCTTAGATATTAATAAACTTTTACCACTTTCCTTTCCCAGATCCAAGGTCCTACTCCTAATTATGCTCTTCCCACTCCCCAGTACACTATTCTTTTGAGATGGATTTTCCTTGCTGGTGAATGCTTTATGCACCTTATTTTCTCTTGGGTACTGGGTTTTACACTTCTTTGCAGCTGGTAACATTATAGTGGATATCTGAAGAGACAGCTCCCTTGAGCATGGTGGTGAAGAGTCACTTTGAATGGAGGTACTAAGTGAAAGAACCAAGGACCTTATTTGTGCAAAGAGAGGTGAAAAGCTGCTCCAGATATCAGGCATCATAAACTCCCCAAAGATGTATATAGCTTCAGCAATGGAACAATTATGGTGTGTTTAGCAATATCCAAAAGAAAGGAGTGAACACAAGGAATGGCCATTAAAATGGAGTCAACATTTAACTGTTTGTTATGTAGTCATTCAGTCATGGAGCTCAGCACCATGACTGTCTCTTGCTATGATTGCTTATGGTTTTGTATTGCTATTCCCAGTTTAAAAGTTCTGGTGTGATAGCTCCAAGGAGGCCTGTTAGTATTTCTTGTGTAACTAAGAGGTATAGGGTTTCACTCCTGTTTCTGCTGGAGTCCACTGGAGTTCTCCTACAGAGTCAGGCTTCAGTGACCCAAATATTGCTATCCCTTTCACACATGAGTAAGGGATCATGAGTATAGTCACAAGGTATCCTGCTGGATTTCCCAAGTGGAGCCATGCCAAAAAATACCCACAATTCACAGGATTTGGACTATAAGCCCTGATCTAGTCCATGGGCCAAATAGGCTCCTATCTGGGATGGTTTAGGATTAGCAAATCCTGCATCTGTGCAGGGGGTTGGAGTAGATGACCTCTGAGGTCCCTCCCAACTTTGTGGTCCATTCTATAATCAGGTCTGTTGGCATTGGCTCTGGTGCATGTAGACGGCAGCGAGGTTTTTCATAAGTATAGGTACCTATATAAGCAAATCCAAAGGCAGGATCGGGTCATCATTGTAAAGAGCATTATATTTCTTTACTATTAAAGCCTCTGGATTTAATTCTCTACTGCCTTACACCTGTTCAAAGTGAGTATAACAGTATGGCATGGTGTTAGGGCTGCATTTTATACCCTTATTTGCTCAGGAGGAAAAAAAAACTGACTATATGAGAGATGAAGCAATGGAAAATAAGCTCCTATATTCAGCAAATACTAGCAGCATTGAAAGTTTCTATTCCAAATTGCAACAAATTCTGAGTTTCAGATTTCTTTTACAATTATTTATTTAATATTTTTGATTATTTCATCTGATGTTCTCCAATCTGGTGGAGAGAAAACAATATGTTCTGCTAATGACTATGTTTTTAATGTCTGATTAATTTTCTTCTGTGAAAGAAGGCCACAGCTCTTCCCAACTCAGCAGCTGAATGGATCCATACACCCTCCAGGCAGAACGTTGCCAGGATAATGACACAGCTAATGTAATTAATTAACCCTTTTGAAGTCTTAATGTTTCAAAATTTCAGGTAATGGTATTTGGGTAGCTATTCCCTTTCATTTTAACTTGTATGAGGTCTCAGTTTGAGACATAAGCAAAAATATTCTCAGCTCAGAATGGGGAAAAGCAAGGAAACTGTAAGGTAAAAACTTTATGCGGTAATTTGTACAGCGGTTTGCATTTTATGTATTTTAAACAGTGACAATGGAACTGCTTTTACCTTGTAAAGAGAAGGCATGACCTTGTGCTAAGACTCACAGGTTATGGGTTTAAGTCCCAGCTCTACCACAGACCACAATGTGACCTTGGACCAAGTCACTTAGGGCCAGATCCTATTTCATTTGATATGTATCTAAAGTACTCTGGGTGGCAGTCTACCCTTCTCTGGTCATCTGAGTGGTCATTTTTGGTTGCTTGCATAACCAGGGTATTTTATTCTGAGACGTGTAGCCCTGTGTGCATAGACCACTGTGTAGTCAGGCCAAATGAGCATTGCATTAGCAGCAATAACACATATACATTAGGGCAATGTGAAGCTTCAATCCCTGATTTGATTTGGCAGAGATTTGGCCTGATTTGGTGGCCAAACCTCTGAATCTGACAGATTCGGAAAGATTCGACGATTCAGACATAGACACAGCTTTAAATGTTTTTTCTACGTATCTCTGGGTAGCAGGCAGCTCCCCCCATACTCCCCCAGCTTGGCAACTGGTGCCTCCTGGGTCTAGGGGGGGGGGTCTCCTCATGGCTGATCCCCAAGCCGGGGGGGGGGGTGCACAGGGTGGCCCCCAGCACACTCCCTGGTGGATCCAGAAGTGGACCTGAAGTAATTCCAGTTCACTTCTGGGTTCGCCACTGAGCATGTGAAGGGCCCCCCACTGCACTCCTGTGGGACGCTTCATGTGACTCAGCATCACAGCATTCACAAGGCATGCTGGTACCTCAAGGTATGTAGAAAAAATGTTTAAAGCTGTGTCTATGTCCAAATCACTGATTCTCCAAATCAGCATCAAATCTTCAGATTCGGATTCAGCCAAATTGAATCAGGGACAGCGATCCGAATCAACGAATCAAATCACTGTCCCTGATTTGGGCTTCACACATCCCTAATACACATGCCCCTTGTGGATATTGGGTGGTCTTAGATGCCTGAAAATGCAGCTCTCTAGAACTCATGACTACCAAACTTAGGAACAGAAGAAGGCTGTGTGTATCTCATATCTTTGTTTCCCATTGCTTTGTAGTTAGGACTCTCAGCTGAGATGCTGGAGCTCCTTGGGGTTTCTGCCAAGGCCTTACTTGCTTCCTAGAACAGCAGTCTAGCCATGACACCTCAGGTCAGGCAATCCTCACACCCCTTCTCCAGAGCTCCTTTTGAAGCTGAGCTACTATGAGCTCAATGATTGGGAAAAAATAGAGGGCAGTGCAGGGGGAAACTTCTGCCTCATAGTTACCAAGGGCCCCAGATAGATCCAAGGGCAATCTCTCTTCCAAGCCAGCAGCCACTTCATTAAGCCACATACCCTCTAGCTTACTCTTTTCTTCCTGACCCCACATATCTCCTACAGACCCCCTCTTGTATCAGCTTCTTAAAAGAGCTCCATAGAAAACACTGAATAATACCTTACCTCTGAGCTGGGAAGTCAGAGGGACACTCTGGGTAGGAGGTCCAAGACAGCTGAATGCCCTAGACACTCAGCTACTGGGAGGAAAAAGCATACAATATATTGTCTATGTAGTTGCCCATGTGTGCAGGGCTGTGTGTCCAGGAACAGAATACCCTCAGACATCCATCTACCAAAAATGGCTACTTAGATAATGCGCAAAATATAGAATGCCATGTTGAATGGAATTGGGCATCTAAGCAAGATCCTGTTCCCTCTCTAAAAAAATTGTTAGTACCCTTACTTTTGTACCACGCTACTGTTATTTTAACTTGAGATGACATCAAAAACAGCAGTGAATAGGAGGTCCTTTGGCCTTAACTTTTTAAAGGGGCTCAAACAGGATGGAATAGAATCACACTTAGGCATCTAAGTCCACTTAGGCACCAAATAAACTGAATAGGATTGGGACCCCTGGGCCTCATTTAATCATGTCTAATACAGGCAACCCTCACCATTCGTGGGGGATACGTTCTTGTATCCCCCACAAATGGTGAAATCCACAAATAAGGCACTGTGCTCATGAATGCTGTCTGCATTCATGAACTCAGTGCCCCCGGTGGCTGGCATGGGAGCATGGCTGCTGTGGCGGTGGCAGGAGCATGGTGGTGGGAGCCCAGTGGCAGAAAGCGTGGAGCTCCCAGGGATGTCCTTTAAGTGTATTTAAGAAGCGGGTTCGGCATTGGCGAATATTTGAAACCGCGAATGCCAAGTCCGTGAATAGTGAGGGTTTCCTGTACCCCCTTTCCCCTGTCTTCATTATTCAGGCCACAAATTCTGCAAAACAGGGTGTGTCTCTTGCTATGTATTTGTACAGCACCTAACACAATGAGACTGTGATTGTGCCTGGAGCCCTTAGGCACTACATAAGTATTCATATTAAATGATGGCATTCAATTAACATTGATAAATATGTTCAGGCAATTCAATCCATTTCATATTGCCATTTTTCTTTTTTTTTTTGCTCTCACCAAGACTGGTAAAAAAAAACTAGAGTAAATCCACTTAACCCTCTGGAGATTTTCTTGTTTATACTGGGGAACCACGTGCTGAATTTAGCGCCAAATTGCTTTTACTTTCCAATCAAAGATGCTCTCAAGTCCTTCAGAAACAGCAATCAAAATATGCCAGTCATTTTACAATTACAATTGGTGTCCTTTTTAACCCAGGGAAGAATAGTTTCAATTTGCCCTTGAAGCTGACATTTTATGTCAAATAACTCACGTATTTCAAAATCTGTACACAGCCTAAGATCTTTCTCTGTTGCCAGTTCCTACTGCAAAAAGATATGTCTTCTTGGTTGTTAAGTCTGGTTTACATTTTTATGACCAGCTGTTACAGGTAGGAAAGTGTTCACTATCAGCTGTGACTTCTGAGTTCTACAATCACGGCTTCTGCAGTCAGCTGTGCTAGGGCCAAGAACAGAGCTGAGCAAAAACTGGATGGGGAGGGGGCTATTTTGATTATTTTGAAACTTAAAAAAAAAAATCTTTCTGAACTACAGATTTCCCTCGCTTTATGTCGGTTCTGTATGCGCAAATGCATTCTTATGCAATGACCCTTTTTTTACCAAAAATTCAGTATATGCTAGGTAATTTTACTCTTATGTGATCGGTGTGGTGGAAGCCTGCAGTCAGTAGCTTTCTGCGGTGCATTGTGGAAGTGACACGAACCAAAATATAGTCTCCTGTGTGGATCTGTGCTCCTCGCTCATTGTCTGTGACACATGTTTCTGTAGTTGCCACCCCCGTTATGGTAACATTCACCACCACCCTGTACTTGTGTGTACTGTCTGCTGTTGGTGAGTACCAAAACTGTCTTGTAAAAGTGGTAGAAATGGGTCTGGGAGTCGGTACAGTCGAGGTCTTGGAAGGTATCCCTATTTGTTACGTTGTAAAGTGGGTTCCCTTTATGCAAATTCAAGTTATGCGTGCTTTTCCAGGAACGCATGTAGAGCATAAAGTGAGGGAAAACCTGTAGATTTTGGTATGTTTGTTTGTTTGTTTGTTTTAATTTTCTGTGAATGGAAATTTTCCAAAATTGGTCAAAATGTTTCACTTTCATAAAACCAAAATATTTCAATTCAGATCTTTTAAAAATGTTGTGACCACGTTTAATACAATTAAATAAAAGCTCCAAATGTTTCATACAACAGGTATGGAAAATGGCTGTTTGGAATTTTTTTCTAATTTTTCTTTCAAAATGAAAAATCTGGTGAAAATGGCATGGATTTGGGATATATTGGCCGTGTCTACATGAGACACTGACTGTGCAGTCATTACTGTAATTATAAACAAGTAATAAATGACTTCACAGTAACTGGAGTTACTGCGCAGTAGCTTTGCCGAACGACTTTTAGGGAATACTGACTGCACAGTAGCTCGTTAGTACTGAGCAGTAGCATGACACCACACTTCCTGTCTTGCAATGCTATTGTGCAGCAGTAATGAGCTACTGTGCAGTCAGCGTCTCGTGTAAACGTGGCCATTGTGATGTTATTGCATTTGTTTTGCTCATGCAGAAGAGGCTGCCAAACAGTAGCCAAGACTAGAGTAAGAGCCTGGAATTCATGTGGCTTACCAAACTGTCTCCCTTCTGTTCATACGTCCATGTCTCCGTTCTGCCTTTGAGAACATTTGGTTCACTGTTAGAAATATCCCTGAAACATCAGTCAACATTTTCCTTTACTTGTATTACTTTCATCATTGTATTTATACCCCTGTGTGCTACACTTAGATGCTATGTTATGGTACTGCTAACCTCCCCAGTGATGGATACTGTCTTCATTGGTCCTAGTGAGTGCATCTACACATGAAATTAGTGCAACAAAATAAACTCAGGTGCAGTTTGTGCTGGAGTTAACTGCTTCTGGGTGCCGCATCCACACATGAACCCACAACAGCAGCAGATTGAGTTGGGGCACAGCAGTCCTGGGCTGGAAGCAGGCTTAGGGGGTCAGCCCCAGACTGGGCGGCAGGGTCAGCTGGGGCATGAGAGTGTCCAAAGTGCAGAGCCATGTTGCTAGGCGGCATGCAGGGGTCTGGCCCTCTGCTGCCTAGGCTGAAAGGGCACACTTTATGCCTGGGTCAGCATTTATATGTGCATTTAGGCACAGTTACTTTCACTACTGTAAGATAGTGTTGTCCCAGACAGTACTATCATATGGCAGAGTTAATCAATTTACTGTGCCTACTACCAGTGCTTGTGTAGACAGTGATGCTTTGCTGAAGAACTAACTAGTTAATGCTGCAGTAAAGCGCACATGTACACGCACCCACAGGGCACATCTTCATGAGCGTTAATGCACTTTTCTTAATGTGCATTAAATTTATAGTTTCATATTTTCATAGTTGGTAGGGTCAGACGGGACCTGGTAGATCATCAAGTCTGACCCCCTGTCATGGCAGGAAAGAATGTTGGGGTCAAATGATGCCAGTTAGGTGATTATCTAGCCTCCTTTTGAAGACACCCAGGGGAGGAGTGAGCACCACTTCCCTTGGGAGTTGGTTCCAGATCCTAGCTGCCCTGACTGGGTAGTAGCGCCTACTGATGTCTAACCTGAATCTACTCTCAGTCAACTGATGGCCGTTATTCCTTTTTACTCCTGGTAGTGCTCGGGGGAACAGGGACTCTCCCATTGCCTGCTGCTCTCCCTTGGCAAGTTTATAGACGGCCAGCAGTTCCCCTCTCAGCCTTCTCTTGTGGAGGCTGAACAGGTTCAGGTCCCATAGCCTCTCCTTGTAGGGCCTGCCCTGCTGCCGCCTGACTATGCAAGGGCCTGACTATGATGTCCACATCCCTCCTGAAGTGTGGCACCCAGAACTGGACACGGTACTCCAACTGCAGCCTGACCAATGTCGCATAGAAGGGGAGGATCACCTCCTTGAACCTGCTCATGATGCATCTGTGGATGCATAACAAGGTGCGGTTAGCCTTACTGACCGCATCCTTGCATTGGCGGCCCATGTTTATCTTGGAATCAATATTGACTCCAAGATCCTTTTCTGCCTCTGTGCTGACAAGAAGTGAGTTCCCCAGCCTGTAGGTCTGCTGCTGGTTCTTTCTCCATAGGTGCAGTACCTTGCTCTTATCAGTATTGAATCCCATCCTATTCTTATCCACCCACCTCTGTAACCTGTCCAGATCTAGTTATAGCTTGCTCCTCCCTTCTAGTGTGCCCACCTCTCCCCACATCTTAGTGTCATCCATGAATCTGAACAAGGTTCTTTTCACCCCCTCGTTCAAGTCGCTGATGAAGATATTAAACAGTGCGGGCCCGAGGACCAAGCCCTGGGGAACCCCACTGTCCACATCCCTCCAGGTCAAAAATGACCCATCCACAACCACTCTCTGGGTGTAGGTCTCCAGGCAATTTGTGACCCATCCCACTGTGTAAACATTGATGCCACAGTCGCCTAATTTTTTAATGAGGATGAGGTGAGAGACTGTGTTGAAGGCCCTCCTAAAATGCAGAAAGGCTATGTTCACTGCAACACCTGCATCTAAGGATTTTGTGACCTGGTCATAGAAGGCAACCAAGTTGGTATGACAGGACCTGGCCCTAATGAACCCATGTTGGCTGCCCCTAAGCATACTCTCCCCTGCTGGTCCCTCCCAGATGTACTCCTGGATAATTTTCTCAAAGAGCTTTCCCAGGACCGAGGTAAGACTAATGGACCTATAGTTTCCCGGGTCCTCCTTCCTCCCCTTTTTGAAAATGAGGACCACACTGGCCCTGTTCCAGTTCTCTGGCACCTGGCCAGAGCACCATGAGTGCTTGTAAAGCCGTGCCAGGCATCCGTGACGACCTCTGCCAATTCCCTCAGCACCGTGGGGTGGAGATCATCTGGAGCAGCTGATTTCAACACATCCAGCCCCACCATAAGTTCCCTAACTAGATCCTCTCTGACCCTAGGTCTGGCTGTGCCTCTCCTGAGTCCCTCTGGAATCCCAGTGGTGGGAGATATCCCGGTTCCTGCTCAGAAAATTGAAGGCAAATAATTTGTTAAAGAATTTAGTACCTCCAATATGAGGTACTAAATAAATGTACATTAGGCTACACTAATGTGCAGTAGCACAAACACACATTTTTTTTAGGCGATGCTTAATGTATAGTAGCCTTTTCTACTGCGTATTAGCATATTATCATGTTTTTTTATGAGCTGCTTTAACGTGCAGTAGAATAGGCTGCTGAGCATTAAAGTGCACGTGTAGATATGCAGGTTAGGTTGCAGCTGCGTTGGTCTAAGGATATAGGCAGACAAGGTTCCTTGGGTGAATTTGATATCTTTTATTAGACCAACCCAAATGGTTGGAGAATAGTTATTAAGCAAGCTTTCGGGTTCAAAAACCCTTCGTCAGGCTAAGGAAGCTGCAGCAGTTGGTGTGTGCTCTTCCTGGATGGAATGGAAAGTGTAGATATGCTCACTGGCCACATTTACACAGGACACTGACTGCTCAGTCATTACTTATTTATACAAGTTCTAAATGACTGTGCAGTAACCCGTGTTACTGTGCAGTAGCATCGATGAACAACATTTTATGATGTTTTCTGCCACAAAATGCTACTGCACAGTAGACTCAGGCTACTGCATAATGAGCACCTCATGCAGATGTAACCACTGTGTAGTAAATCAGGACAGCATAGGGGGTTCTCCAACTTAATCCAGTGCCTTTCATTCCCAGAATCTATCATAGCTTCAATTTGGGGAATATTGGCTATTCTGTTTTACATTCTCTATTTGGGGGAAAAGGCATATGAGCCATATAGGCAGGTTTTACACCAAATGGTAGATTCACCCTTGCTGAAGAATTATAAAGAGCAAACCTGGTCCTTTAGCTATAATGATGAGCATCATGTAAAAACAAACAAACAAAAAAAAATAACAGGCTATTTCCGTATCAATATACTTCTAAAAATGAACAGCACAGTAAGTCTGTATGTGATTCCATGAGCTTACTTTAGTAGCACAGAGCCCTGGCACTTAATCCTTTTCTGCTTCCAATGGAAGTATCAGAGTATTAATGGAGGTTTTTTAATTGTGAGCCTTTAAAAAGCCATATTAAAAAAAAAAAGATATGCAGTATAATCTTGCCCAAATGTTATTTCAATGCCAATAAAAACCAATGAATAGACTGAAGACCTTAGTAAATAAAACCCTGTTATATTACTTTAGGGATTGCAATTCTTGGCCAGCCTCAGGATTTTCACTGAAAATGAGATTGGTGGTTTCATCTTAGCCTGAGTAGATAATTCACATTGAAAAATAGTTCAATAATTATTCTCATTAGTCAGCTAGGACAGAACAAGAAGTAACAGAGTTAAGATGCAGCAAAGAAATTTAGGTAAAATTTCAGAGAAAGAAAAAGAAAAAAGACAAAGAATTTCAGGGAAAGAAATAAGATGCAGTAAGGGGATATGAGATTATCCCTTGACATATTGAAGGCTGAGACTCTGTGAGTACATCTACACATGCACTTTTACTGTGCAGTAATCGATATTACTGTGCAGTAGCTGAAAATGATTGTGTAGTACGGACAGTGTCTACATGTGCATACCCATACTGCAAAGTAAATATGGTGAATTATGCCAATTTGGGTGTAAATTTGATACCTGCATCATGCAGGTGTCAAATTTAGGCCCAATTAGTTACTGCACAGTAATGCACATGTAGACACTTTACTGTGCAGTAACACTGTGTGTGTGGACTGACTTGGGACTAACTTTAGGCCCAAGTTGGTCCACACACAGTGTTACCATGCTTTATGCCTGCACGTGTAGATGGTTGCCTAAACCCGCTTACTGAGCAGTAAATTACTACACAGTAAATTTAATACTCAGTAAATGCACATGTAGATGTGCCTTATATGTGTCTTATTAAGGACTTAGATTCTAAAGGGCGTGTCTACATGTGCAGTAAATTTACTGTGCAGTGAGTGAATTTAGGCCAGCGTCTATACAAGCAAGTGTAAAAGTAAAGAAATGCTGTGTTTGGGTTGATTTGGAAGTAAAGTTAGTCCCAAGTCAGTCCACAAATGGTGCATTACTGTGCAGTAATGCATCTACATGTGCGTTACTGTGCAGTAACTAATCAGACATAAAGTTGCTACTTGCATGATGCAGGTAGCAAATTTACACCCAAGTCAGTGTAAATCACCATAGTTACTGTGAGGTATGGGTGTGAACGTGTAGACGCCACCTGTACTGCTCAGTCATTTTCGGTTACTGCACAATAAATGTGCATGTGTAGATGCACCCAAACTGAAGAACATACTTAGGTCTATCCTTTAGTCCTACAAACTTCATGGTATTTTTTTTTTTTTAATTCACAACTTTGGTCAAAACTGAAGTTCCCATTCTCATATTAGGTCTAAGGTTGTTCACATATATAATTCTGTGCAGAATGAGTTCCTTGATTTAGACATTTTCTGCCAAAAATAAGGTGAACAACAAGTGTTTAAAATAGAAACAAACTATCTTGGTAACAGGGCTAGCTGCACCTCTGTCCCATCTCTAAGGATTCCCCTTCAGGTCTTCACCTCATACCTTTCTGCCCCAAGGTAGACTGCTGCAGGGGATGGGGTAAGGTTCCAGGCTCCCTTGTATATCAGCCATGCTGATCCAAAAGATCTGGCAGAGTTCAGCACTTGCAGTTTTTCCCTTCAGCAGTCTGTGACCATCCCTGAACCAGTAACTCAACAGGCTTCTTAGAAGATACAGGAATAGTGTTGAAGGGAAAAATGGGGTTTTGAAATAATAAACATGTCTATCTTACCACCCCCAGATGCTAATCTAGGCAAGCCTTGCATCAGATACCACCAGTGGCACCAGTCTGGTTCTCTGGAATATTTTCTGCCTCTCTGGTGAAAGGGTCCTTTTCATCCTATCAGAGCTCTTTTTGATCTTGTTTATTTTGGGGCTTCTTTTTTTTTCCAGTCAAAAACAGGTTTTTAAGATGGCTCGAGCCATAGCTGTTGTATTGCCCCTTAAGAATCAGAAATGACTGCTCTTTACCATCTTACCTGTCTATTATTCTTGCAGGGATGCCCGAAATGTTCAGTTAGAGACTAGGGGTGTGTGAAACGGGCCCTATTCAATTCAGATTCAGCCCAAATCGGGGACAGTGATTCAATTTGTTGATTTGGATCACTGTCCCCAATTCGATTTGGCTGAATCTGAATCTGAAGATTCGATGCTGATTTAGAGAATCAGTGATTCAGACATAGACACAGCTTTAATTGTTTTTTTCTACATACCTCAAGGTACCAGGTGCGGCTCATGAACGCTGCGATGGTGGGGCAGGTGGAGAGTCCCACAGAAGCACCGGTGGGATGCAGGAGGGGTGGGGGAAGGGTGCAGGGCACATGCTCGGTAGCAAACCCAGAAGTGGACTGGGAGTGCTTCTGGTCCACTTCCGGGTCTGCTGCCGAGTATGCTGGGGAGCCCCCGCACTCCTGTGAGATGCTCCATCTGCCCCATCACCACAGCATTCACAAGCCACCTGGTACCTTGAGGTATGTAGAAACAACATTTAAAGCTGTATCTATGCCCGATTCTCCGAATCTTTCCAAATATCTCTGAATCAATTTGGAGGGTTCTGATTCGATTCAGAGAGATTAAAGGGTCCTCTGATTCAATTTAGATTTGGAAATTCGGCTATCGAATCAAACCGAATCTCAGGCAAATTGAATAAGGGACCAAAGCTTCGCACAGCCCTATTTGGAGACATAGACCACACTGCCACAAGTGCTGTGCCTTTCCCAAGATTCCCAAGGCTAAAGCCACATCATTTCAGGTCCAGTACCATGCCTAAGGCCTTATCTCCATAATGGCAGTGGCAAGTCCCAGCAAGGATGGGGCTGAGCATAACCATGTCTGCCTCACCTGTGCCTACCAGATCGTTGCTAAGGAGGCTACTCTAGACACATCCCTAGCAGCTGTTTTTCAGGCATACCAGGGACTGATGGCTTGAACATAGTATAGAGGGTTGAGACCAAAGCTGACTCACGCACTTGCACTTTTCTGCTTTGGAGTATGCTAATAGGCATAAGGGAGATGGATGTGGGCTTGACATGCCCACCCTACTGGAACCCACCTTGCCCCATCCTTACTGGGACCTACCTACTACTGCCATAATATGAATAAGCCTAAAGAATCTCAGCCATAAAACAGGACCTCATTGCTGCAGATGTGTTACAAACACAGACTGTCCCTGCCTTAAAGATCTTGCAAGCTGCTTATAAATGACAGAAGGCAGACAGATGTAGATCGACAAAGGAGGGATTGCAAGACTACAATAAAACTGTGCTGGTTAGTAAGATAGTGACTGCAAAAAGAAGGTGGCATGGTGAGTTTTTGCAAAAGCATTTGAGTCAGGCCATGAATCACTACTGCTCCTGGCCTCAGCAGTTTATCAGTTATAGCAACACTTCACTACAACTACAAAAGTATCCAAATATACTAATGTATTTTGAACTCTTCATCCAATCTTTGTGGGGAGTTTGGTTCCAAGATATAAATGTGTGTCCAAATTCAACCTCCAGTTACTTTGCTGAAATTAAGTGAGTTAGTACAGATTTACACAAGTGAAAGCATGGGCAAACATTGATTTTTATATATATATATATTTTTATAACGGAGGCACATCACTGATAAAATGTGGTCTGATTCTGCTTTCTTGTACTCACGTGGTATGGATCTTTATTTACATCGCCTACTCCAAAAGTTCAAGAATAGTGAGTGAGCCCCCGCAACTAAAATACTGCAATTTTAGAAATAATAGTCAGACATGTTGGCTTCTTTTTATTTACAATCTGGCTTTGAGCCTTCAGGATGAACTTGCATCATTTTTCCCTATTTTTATCCACAAACACAAAGGCAAGAACCTTGATTAAAAAAAAAAAAAAAAAAAGACAAGTTGTGATTCTCATATTGTGAGAAAAATACCAAATATTGTGAGAGTCACAATAAAGCAGGCCTGGGGAATCGGGATAAAAGGGGCTGGAATTCTTTTGAGGCCTTGATCCTTTTCTTGGAGAAGTGAACTCCTGTTCAGTGCGAATATTTTATTTCCCTCATCATTTGTCCAGAGTCAAACAGGAAACTCATGCCTGAGTTGGGAAAACAGCCCATCTCAACTGATGCTATTAATATTATTTATTTGTGTTATGGCAGTGACAAGGACCCTGGCTGAGACTAGGGCCTCATTGCAGTAGGTACTGTAAAAACATATATTTAAGAGACAGTTGCTGCCTCCAATAAAATTTCCTATCTAAATAGACAGTGGGTAGGAGAAAGTATTTTCTCCTTTGACAAAATTAGGATACAGAGAGCATCTCCCTGAATTTGCATTGAGGGGGCGTGTCCTATTCCACCCATTTAGCACTTACGTATAATGATACTTTACCCTGGAAGTCCCTGGAAAATAGTTAATGCAAAAAAGTAAATGGGGCTTCCTCTCCCTTGGTGCCTTGTTGTGACTTACTCTTAAGGTTAAAATGATGGGTGCATTACAAAAGTGGATGAGTTAATTTTTTTTTCAGGGACTTGAGCAGGATAGAATAGCCTCATACAGATGCCAACCAGGACTACAATCTGGTCCAGCGTCTATGGCAGAAGCTGGTAAGGACCAAAATTATGAAGGCCTCGTGCTGCAGACTAACTACGAGACCAACCTTCCACTGCTAACCATGAGCCAGTTCTTCTCCTCTAAACAAGAAAATGAACTACCTATAGCAACTGATATGGAAATATTAATGCCATTACATACAACGCTGGTGAGACCTCATGTGGAACGTGTGCCAACCCCAGGAATGTGATGATGAGGACACCTTGAAGATGCCCACAGCATCTCACTCAAGACATGGGTTTACAATGTGTTCAAGGATGATTGCTTGGGGGGCACCCTCAGGGTAACCCCACTGCCATATTTCTGAGGTTGATGTCCACACAGAGGGAATATGTAGTCAAGGACTTACTTCCTGGGTGATTTCGTAGACATTAGGGCTGGAAGGGACCTCGGAAGATCATTGAGTCCAGCCCCCGGCCCAAAGGGCAGGAAGTCAGCTGGGGTCATAGGATCCCAGCAAGATAAGCATCCAGTTTCATCTTGAAGGTGTTCAATGTAGGTGCTTGAACCACCTTCGATGGCAGGCTGTTCCAGACCTTGGGGGCTCGGGCAGTAAAGAAATTCTTCCTTATGTCCAGCCTGAAACGGTCTCGTAGTAGTTTATGGCCGTTTGACCTAGTCGTCATCCCTAGGGGTGCTCTGGTGAATAAACGTTCCCCCAGATGCTGGTGGTCACCCCTGATAAACTTATAGCTGGCCATCAGATCACCCCTGAGCCTGTGCTTTTCCAGGCTAAAGAGCCCCATGGCTCTCAGCCTGTCGTCGTAAGGTCTGTTTTCCTGACCTCTGATCATGCGTGTGGCTCTTCACTGGACTCTCTCAAGCTTCTCCACATCCTTTTTAAATTGTGGAGCCCAAAACTGGATGCAGTACTCCAGCTGCAGCCTCACCAAGGCCAAGTACAAGGGGAGAATGATGTCCTGGGATTTGTTTGAGAAGCATCTATGGATGTGATGTGACTAAATTCTCTGGCACTGCGGTGCTAACAGAAAAGACCCTGGTTTACTCTAGCAGAAGGAAGGCTAAAGGGAACATGGTTGCCATTTCTAGGTACAACAGGTAGGAAAACACCAAGAGCAAGGAAAAAACTCAATTAAAGAGCAATGCTGGCACTTAAGCAAATAGGTATGAATTAGGTGGGAGTACTTTTACTCTGGGAATTAGAGAAAGATTTCTAACCTTTGGAAGAGTGGAGAAGTCTCCCATTAGGGATAATGGAGCAAAAAACCAAACTCATTTTAAGATCTAGCCAGATCATTTTATGGAAAGGATTATCTGAGTTTTTCACGTCAGCAGGGGACTGGTCTCTATGACTATAGAAACTCCTTCAAGTCCTCTGTGGGTGCATCTACATGTTCATTAACATGTCATAGTTACGGCTCATTAAGTTTAGTACTTGGATAACCAAGTACTAAATCAATGTGCAGTAACTCATGCTACTGCGCAGTAGCTCCAGCACATGGGTTTTTAGTGATGCTTACTGAGCAGTAACCTAATACTACTGCACAGTAGTGTATTAGCACAGTTTTTGCCTGGCACACTACTGCGCAGTGTAATTAGGCTACTGTGCAGCTAGGGTCTCATGTAGAAGTGCCCAATTCCTATGAAATAAACCCATTATTACTGCATGTGTCTGATTTCTAAAATGACCTAGGGATCACAGTTTGAAATCTGAGTGGTCGCATCTACGTGAGACACTGACTGCCCAGTTGTCACTGCGCAGTCATTTAGGATTTGCATAACCAAATACGAAACGACTGTGCAGTAACCAGTGTTAACTGCGCAGTAGCATCCTGGCATGGTTGCTTAATAATGCTTACTGCACAGTAGCTCATTATTTCTACTGCACAGTAGCATTGTGTCACGGTTCAGAGACGCAGCCAGTGTTTCATACAAACAACATAACGCAATAGTCCTGATTTCATCACCTTTCCATAGTCCTGGCTGAGCTGAACAGAAGGGCATGATGTGACCTTGTTCAAGATCCAGTGAGCAGAGGTCTCCATAATCTTCATGGACAGGTAAAGGCTGTACAACTTCAAGTAAAAAGAAATCATGCTGAGCAGAGCTGGCTCTGTATGTGAGAAGAAAAATAGCAGGCCTGAGCTAGCAGTGTGGGATTGGGTTGGGCAGTGAGCAGCCTGAAAGCTAGGATGGGAAAGCTGAGAGCTGGGCAGAAGAGACATGCCCTATTGCAGGCAGGGAAGGGGCAGTGGTCACAATAGGAGGTCATAGGGCAGGGAGCCTGGGGCAGGAGGATGGCATAGAGAGGTGATGAGGTGACTCTTGCGTCATCTTTAGTTCTGCTGGTTAAAGCAGTTGTTTTTGTTTATTACTTTTATTTCTGGGTCTTTTATTTATCTAATAAACTGATCCACATTTTCTGTAACAGAAGATTGTGGGAGCCTATCGAGGGCTGGCATCGGGATATCCTAATGCTGGGGGTACCTGCCCCTTCACTTGTGGTACACCCAGCAGGCTACCAGCCCCCTCAAAGGGAACCAGCGTACCACATCACCTAAAGTGGGATTTTGTAGGACAGTCTTCTTCAGGAACACTTTTATATCACCTTCTCAAAGCATTTCACAAACATTAATGAATTATGCTGCTCAATAGCCACATTTATGAGAAAAGGACGTGGAACTAGACGGCATGTTTTCATTGACATTTCATTCCACGGACATTAAATGTAACACCTTCTACAGAAATGCATCACTTGTCAGCAAGAGAGAGATTTGTCTCCCAGTGCTTTTGGTACTGGCCTGGGATGTTGAAATACTTAGTCGCAGAGTTCTGGGATGAAGGATCATGCTCTGAATTTGATCAGTGATGGGCTTTTCAGACTATGCATGAAAGGTCCCTTTTCTTTCTTTTCTATTTTCTCAAATGCCTGAATCAAGAGATGGTCAAAACTCTGATTTTTTTTTCAGTTTTTGCCACTACAATTCTTTCCTAGCCTGCCAAGTTTAGAAAAATCAGGGCATAGACAGACATAATGTTTATATCACTTTGCTGGTCACCCTTCACGGGAGAAGACAACCGCATCCAGTGGCAGGAGGGGAGGGGAGTTGTTTAGGTCACTTTAAACAACTTTAAAACCCTGTAAAAACTGACTTGGTGGATGGTGCAAGTGCTACAGTACCATAAACTGGACCAAACCATATAAAAAATGACCCTGGATAAAACAGGAATAACTCGAAAGTGCTTCGTTGTGACACGTTAGCTCGGAGGCAGTTGTACATCTGGACATTACTGAAGTGCTACAAATTAAAAGAACTTCAAAAAAGTCAGAAGTCCATTTTTTTTTCCTGTTCGTATCTTTATAGAATATAAAAGTGAAAAAAACAAAAAAGAGAGGAAAAAAAAATAATTCAAAGGGGAAAAAATGGTGAAAGGGGAAATATGAAGATTCAAACTTTTGGAAAGCATAGGATTCAAAATCTTTCCAAAATATTTTTAAAGGGAAAAGTAATGAACTCTGCAACATGAGAAGGAATTTAAACAGTTTTTTTACAAAATTCCTTTTCCCCCCAGTTTTTGACAATCACTAACTGTCTCTGTACCGTATCCTAGACTGTTTAAACTCTACAGATAGATGTTAGAAATCTTTAGAGACACGGCTTTTCCTTTCTGGTTTCCGTAAGATCCCAAATAGTTTAGGAACAATAGTATTAAAGATAATAAAGTTTCTCCATTGACTTCAGTTCAGTTTGCATTAGCCTTTCACAAACACGAGCGCCTTTGGCACATCTGGAGAACTATAAATCTATATAGCAAGAGGCCATTTTTTTGTACAAAGACAAATAAGTTTTGGACTAGGACACAGGTTTTACATCGTGTACTGATGCAAAACTTTCTGAAAGGAAGAAAACAAGGAGGCCTATTGTCTTCTGCACAATGGCCAGAAAATATTCTTGCTTCCTTTAATTCTGCATTAGCTCTTAGAAATAGTAATAGCAACAGCATTGCCCTGCCTTCTCTGTTCCTAGAAAACCCAAAGCAAATTTTAACTGGGCCAACATGCAACACCTTGGACAAATATTTTGCTGTTATAAAATAACCTGTTGTCTTGATTGACCAACTTCAACATCCACATGTTTCAGGTGTGGTAGACAAATGAAATCTTAGGACACACAACACCAGGACAGACAGTCAGTTTACTCCAGTCACAAACTAGGTACCTGTTCTTAGCCATTCATGGGGAGAAAATGTGGTATTTTATTTAGCCAGCAAGTTAAAGAGTGAGACTCACCATGGCCAAGTTCACAAGTAGAGATTACTAAATTGCTTTGGACAGTATGTACTAGAAGAGTCTGAGGGACAAGGAAGAGAGATATCAGGGTTTCAATGGGCAGATCTGCCGCCATTCCTCCATAGTGCTCGAATAGTCACAACATAAAAATTTAGATGATAAATCTCCAATACAATATTCCCTTTTTTTCATATCTGATTTTTTTTTTTAACATTTAGAAGATTCCTATATCTCTGAAAATGTTAATAGGCTAATTATCACCAATTTAATTTGCAAGTCATATTCATCCCTCCCCCCTCAACTTTTCTACACCTTCCATCCCCCCACTTTATTTTTTGGAAAGTC
Organism: Alligator sinensis; assembly: GCF_000455745.1. NCBI lineage: Eukaryota > Metazoa > Chordata > Crocodylia > Alligatoridae > Alligator > Alligator sinensis. The sequence continues at coordinate 660,072 of NW_005842158.1, read as the reverse complement.
AAAATATATATATATATATATATAAAAAAAAAAAAGTGTGTGGGGGGGGAATGGAAAAGCGAGTGAACTTAGCCACAAAATAAGTCAAGGGAAAAATGAAGTACTAATTAAGAAAGCTGGGGGTTTATGCAAATGACTTCTTCACCGAAGACAGTCTAATGAATGTGCCCCGAGTCGATCCGTGTGCGTTTTCGCCAAGCTGACAGCTGGCTCGGAGGAAGGTCAGACAGAATCAAGCGTGCACAGAGCATAATCCTTCAGATTGGCAGCTCTGCCCCCTGGTCACTGTTTGATTATCTCCCAAATTGCTGTATTTCACAGAGATAATGATTTTTTATGGTCACAGATTTGAAGACAACTGCTGTATCCTGAGGGTTGTCGTTCTGCAAGGAGACACTGCTGCTTCCTTCAGAGGAGAAGAGGGAGAAAAAAGTTGTGCGCGCTCTCTCTCTCTCTCTCTCTCTCGCTTTCTCTTCTTCATCGCTTTTTTTTTTTACTAAAGGAAAGAGCCCAGTTCAGTTCAATTAGGCAACTTGTCCTATCCTAATGACTTCTCCAAAGGGGAGGGGCTGAATAACATTTCAAAAGATCCCAGCTCTGAGTCCAACCGCTACTTGTGAAGCTGGTGTGCAAGTGTTTTAATGCAGGGTGCAAGAGCAAACGTGGAGGGAGTGAGGGCTGGGGACAAACGTGCTTGATTCTGCAGGAATTCTCCGCATGCGACTACGGCTCATCGCTGCTTGCTGTCCGATCGTCAGCTATGCAGGGCCTTGGGGGCTCACAAAGCATCCTTGCCCAGCAATGGGCAAGCCCCAGAGGCAGCATTCAAAGCAGCAGTTTTTCAAAAGAGCCTGGATTGTCAAATATTCAGCCTCATCCATATTGCAGGTTCCCTTTAGGGCACTTGTAGCCAGATTTAGCACCCAACATGGTGATCCTTTCAGAAAAGCTTGCCTCTTTTGAAAATCCAGGCTGAAGAGCAGATTAGGAAATGTATGACCGATTGGAGTTGTGGTTGGTTGCTTGTTTGTTTCCATTAAAAAAAAATACCAATTTGCCAAAGCCAAATATTTTGTAAGGATCTATGTTTCAGTCTTTACAAGGATGCAATTTCTGGCCAAAGCAGGACAGACAGAGTCACTCAGAATAACCATAGGCATATGATTAATGCACCTGTCGGCCGATGGGAAGCTTGGGTTCAAGTTTCTGCATCTCTCAGCTTCAGCGCTTGAACATAACTTTCCAAGGCAACACTGGTGAGTGGTCTGAGCACCTGATTTTGTGGGGTCAGGTTTCTCTCCGATGAATTTTTGTATAAATGTGCACACAAGGCAGAGATTTATATCTTAGTTTTCCACATCTGAGGTGAGTTGAATACCACTGGGTTATGAGCAGGGATGCTGGTTGTCTCTGACTTTAAAAAAATCTCCGATTTTCAGATTAAAAAAAAGTAACCCTAAATCCACATTTTTCTGTGATTAAAAAACACCACTATATCTATATCTATATCTATATCTATATCTCTATGTTATCTAGGTCACATTATATATATCTATATATCTATATAGATATATAGTGACCTAGATAACATAGTTTAGAGTGACTGACTCATAACCAAGGATCCGAGTTTTCTCTGATTTAAAAAAAAACCCTAATTTTTAGATTTAAAAAAGTAACCCCAAATCCACATTTTTCTATGATTAAAATATAATGCCACAAATAGATTGAGATATATAGATATATAGATACATACATGCATATATACATACACACAGATATACACATACACACACACACAAACACATATACGTGTGTGTATATATATGGATATATATGTGTGTGTGTATATCTGTGTGTATGTATATATGCATGTATGTATATATACACATATATATGTGTGTGTGTGTATAATGTATGTATCTATATATCTGTGTCTATAGTTATATCTCTATTGTATTTGTGGTGTTATATTTTAATCATGGAAAGATGTGGATTTGGGATTACTTTTTTAAATTGAAAAATTGGGCATTTTTTTTTAAATCAGAGAAAACCCATTTCTCTGGTTATGGTCAATCACTCTAAACTATGTCATGTTGGTCACGTAATATTTAAGAGAAGGATGGTTGACATTTGCTGTATGTAATTCATCTATACATGGTTGTACAGAAGGATAGATATTTTTTTTTCATGATACTAGGTTATTCTCTGATAAATCCAATTTTGGATTGACCAAAACTGTTTATAAGTTTGGGCTGAGTTTGTCTTTTAGTTCCAGGGAGGACAAAAAACCCCAAAACCCAACCAGCCTCACCCCCCCAAAAAAACACCCACTATACATCCTTGAAAAAGCACTGAAAAGAGTCAAAATGTTTCATGTTGACATTTGCAAAAACAAAAAGATTGTGTGTTTTCATTAAAAAATGAAGTTGACTTTCACAATGGAGGTAAATTTTTAGAGTGTATTTTAACAGGTAAAAAAGACACCTCAAAATGAAATCAAATGTTTGTTTTGGATCAATTGAAATGCTCTGCTCTAATTAAAATGATTTTTCCATTTTTAATTTTTTTTTAGCCTTGTCTGGAAAACAAAGGCCCTGCTATTGCCAATTCATTTTATTTACACAGCTCTTCTTAGGCTCACACTTTCATTTCTACAGCATGCTCATGAATGCTGTGCTGCAGCGTCCTCAACGTTATTACTATTTTATGAACTTTATAGGCCTCCGTGATGGGCTGCGCAACCTCGTATTGGGGCAGGAGAGAAAGGGTTAAACGGCTGGCCTTCCGATCCTCCGTCTCCAAAGGAAGAAACAGGAGAAGATGGGAAACATGGAAGAGAGGAAATAAGTACCAGTGAACGATGCCTTTTGGTGAAGGGAGGTGATCTTTCTGCTGCTCCTCAGGGCCTGACAGCTACCCCTGGCTTGCAGAGAGAGGCTGCATTGGGTTGCCCGCAAGGGAAAGGAAGATGGGGATACAGAGTATTCATTCTCCTGATAAGTAGGATGTTTAACTGATGCGTACCCAGGGGTAAGAGACCAGCTTAGAGACCAGCTACCCGGGGTTTCTCTCTCTCTGGAGTCAGCATGTTGGCAAATGGGAAGGATTTCCTCTAAAGGACAGAAAAAAGATTAGAAATAGACTGTGTCTCAGGAAGAAACGGTTGTCCTTTGGACCTGGGCTTCTCCTATAGCTGGGCTTCTGATGCTAACTTCTTCTCAAGTCTTCAGATGGTTTTGGCCTGTGTCTTCTTGTGGTGGGTCTCTGCAGACAACTGGACATTTATTGGAAAGGTTAGTCCCTAACCTCCCATGCTGTGTTTGAGGCTTATGCCTTTTGGGTTCTCCCTGAGTACAAATGCTTTATTCAGCATGGGTGCTCTTGTATGGAAAACACCATGAAAATATGTGACTAGCCCCACACACATGACTAAAGGCAAAAATAAGAAAGGGTGCTCCAATAACTACTGATGCAGGACCAGGCTGGACGAGGGAAAGGGAGAGTATTGACCAAACATCACAGTGGAACTTTTCTC
>NW_005842158.1:619524-656506 GCF_000455745.1 Alligator sinensis | reverse complement strand
TCCTGCTCTGCTGATAGGCACTAAATCATGGTTGGTTTATGAAGAAATTCATCACTTGGCTAAAACTCGCGGTAGGGAATGTCTTTTGCTTCTACGCAGAAGAAATAAAATGCATGACTTGCAAAGTTCCAGGCAGATCTCTGAAGAAATAGAACAATGATTGACTTGACCTATGTAGCCTCAGTCTATACTTCCTTGCAGAGTTTCCCCCCCTTGTAATCCTCAGTATATTTCAATTGCTTGCAGGGAATAATGCAGGAGCCCTCCTGTGGTTGATTTTAATACCTACCATATATATTCTTATAGCCAAGTAGCCAGAAGTATCTCTTTTATATTGATGCACAGCATCTTAGAAGTTATGGCTGACAAAAACCAATTAGGCCAGCTGGTTCATCTCCCAGTCCGTCTATGGTTACTTCCTGCAATAAACGTTCTAGTTTTGCCCATTCCAGTTTTAAATCTCCCATGCAGCAGGACTTACAATGCTATTCTAATAGACCTGGCTGGACAGACATTTTATCGTGAGTGTCATCTTAAATTTAAGTGGGAAAAGCAGGATCTAATTACCTTTCCTAGCATCCCAAATGATTGCTTTCAGTTGTTGATTCTTATACTCTTGAAAACCTTGTGTTGGCTCTTTCTGTTCCTGTTGATTATAGTCAATGCTTCTAATCTTTCCTTATAAACTGGTCCCTGTATGTCCCTGATCAACACTCCTGTTCTTCTCCAAATGCATCTATCAATGTGTTTGTAAAAGAGGAGAGGCCAGTAAGATGAAACCTTTCAGCTGCAGTTGCACCAAGGATCGCTTGGGAAGATTTATTTCTCTACTCATAATGACAGTGAACCCGGTTACGCTACATTCACTGCCCCCTCACTTGCCCAACCATGCCAAAGCTGCTGTCTACTACCAGACTTTCAGTGACTTTGTAGAATAGTTTCCAGGTTTCTCCTTCAATTGCTTTCAAACATCACGTTTCTACCACATCTGTACTTATTTTTTCCCATGCTTCCTCTTGCTTTATTTCCCCTGCTTCTCTCCAAATCCCTCTTTATTTTTTTTTCATCAGGGGTTTCCCTAGTTCTTTCTATTTTAGTATCCTCTTGTAAATGTATTATCACTTCATTCAGATTACCGTAGGTCAAACCTAAAATGCTATTCCTCATGGAAACACATAAGGTTACTCCCGTTACCAAGCATAATTCATTGAATGCTTCATTGCTCTTAAAGTGGATCTCTACTATAAAGACAGAGAATCTGTAAATCACAATTGCATTCAGGGGCCTAGTGGGGATGAGAGGTGCTTACTTGCCAGCAGTCACTCCTATTGCACTGCTATGGCATGATGAGTTGAAAGCAAGTGAGTTAGAGACTTTTCTGGTGTATGCATACACAACTACAGCTCCTGGACAGTTTGTGGCATTTGCATTAGACCATCATTAGATATAAAGTAGAAATAACCAGAAGCAGCACACTCCTTCCATGCCTAGAGCAAGGGATGGAAGGGGCGTGGGTTGGAAAGGTGAGGGGATTGTGCCAGCCACTGAAGACAGGGGAAGTGCAGGGGAAGAGGAGTCTTATCTGCCCTGGCTCCTCCTGCACTCTGGAGGCAGCTGGTACTGCTGCAGCTGCTGCTGTAGCATCATGGGCTGGTTGCAGCAGCCTCATGGCTTGGCTTCCTGGCAGCAAGGGCTGCATCTGCTGTGACAAACACCCCCTTTGTGGGGGGCATCATTACTCTTGTTTCACTTGCCCCCCGCCCAGGTACACTGCTGGGTGCAGGGCTGCACCAGCTCAACTCCCATGGCTGTGCAGCATTGGACAGGCCTGCCATGCCATAGCTTCCAGCTGGGAGCACTCCGGTGCCCCTTCATAGCTGTGCTTGGGGCTGGTACTCTGCTCTCTTCCCCTAGGTACACTACTGGGAATGACCCTGATCCCAGCACGGTCCTCTCTCTGGAAAATGCCCTAACCCCTGGGCAGCACAGCCGGGCTTCCTCTTGCTTGCTTTCTTTTGGTCCCTGATTCTTGGGTTTGTCACTCCGTGTTAGCTCATTTTTCATCAGCACTGAAGTTGCCCCACAGTTTTAGGAGATCTCCAGCCAAGATGCATAGGCATTGAGTAAACACCTTCTCCAGCTTCCAGGAGGGAGGGAAGGAAGGAGCGCTCAGTCTGATGTTTCCCCAACGTGGTTTCAGGCAGCAACTGTCAGAGCAGGTAAAGTAAGATAAGCCCCAGGACATGGCTGTGTTAGACTACATGGGTTTTTCCCACCTCCTGGCAATAATTGTAATAGTACTATTACTATGGTTATGGGACAGGACAAGCAATGTTATAAATTTCAACAAAGGAAATTTAAGTTGGGTGTAAGGAAAAACTTTCTTATTATGAGGGTGGTTAAATACTGGAATATATTTCCTGAGGGTGTTATAGAATCTCAATCACTGGAAGTTTTAAAGAGTAGGTTAAATAAAGACTTAGGTGGGATAGTTTTCACCTGCCTTGAGATGACCTTCTAGGGTCCCTTCTAGCCCTTTTTTTAAACCTGATTCTATAAGCCTATCTCAGTGGGAACAATGTAAGACACACCAGAGATGACATGAACTGAGTTTAGCTAGCAGTTTGGTTACCTGAATACAGAATAAAATACTTATAAATGTTGCTTATTAAGTGTGACTGGGAAAGAAAGATGTCAAGAACTGCACTTTAAGAGACTCGTGTAACACATTAATAGTTAGAACTGGATGACCAAAGGAAGCAGACCTCTGTTGAGTGCTCTATCTCATACTGAACAACACAACACAAGCCTATTTCCTTCCGCAATTACTCAGGTAGTTGTGAAGAACCATACATTTATGACCCCACACCTGTAACTCATGACTAGGAATGAAGTTATTTACCCCGAACCTCCCAAATTGCCCAAAGCATAACACCCAATTGGCAACATGGCTTACAAACCCATCTCCCACAACACTAATCTCTGCACTAGCCTCCTACAGCATACAAAATAAAGTTCACACTCTCCATCTAGGATTCAAACTCAGTAGGACTGGTCCTAGCTATTTGTGGATCACTCCTATGAGAGTGTCTGTACATAGAGACAACACATTGTTGGTCAGTATGGAATCAGGAATAGAGGAAACCGATCTTACTCAGAAACAGTACAAGAGCTCAGGTCTGTAGCCAAAGGATGCATCTCATTGTTTAAGAAAAAAAGTGATTGGTCTGAAGTCTGAAGGACCTTCTATGAGCCTCAGGAGGTTCTAAATCAGTCCAAAATGCAGTATTTTGACTTTTTTTCTCTTGGTAATGTATTCAAACAAACCTATACAAACTGAACATGCAAGGACTCAGCTTCTGATTTCAGAGGACCTTTTAGGCAGGTTGGATCCTCACTCCATTTTTTTCATACTTGACCACAAGAGAAGGGATTAACACTGGATATGAAACTTAATATCTAGCCCAGACTTTAATTCAATCACCAGCATTTAATTGCCTGCTCACTAGAAAAAATGGATAAAGACTACAGGTCGAACCACACGCAGTAAACGTGGTATTTCTCCTGGGAGAATCTGTCCCAGAATAGTAAGGATTCTACAGGTAATTTGTCCTGCTTTAAATACGTGTGAAGTATGAGAAAAAAAAAGGGCTAATATTTTTCCCAGGACAATGCTGTTTAATTTTGGCCAGGAAAGACTGGGCTGGGGCCATGGCTTCTTGGCCCATGTTTTTTAGGGTCTTCCTCAAGAGAGGCAAGCAGGGCACACATGAATAGGGTTGCCTCAGGTTCCTTAAGCTCTTCACAGAGTCCTGTGATCATCACACCAAGATCTTCAAAACCTTCAACACGTATAGCTAAGCAAGGGTATGGAAGAGTGGAGGTTGCCTTAAACCTACCAGCCTTCCTTTAAGCCATTGAGACAGAATCCAAAGACCAGACTGAGTCCCAATGTTCACTGCCACAATGGTTGTAGTTTCTGCCAGAGAGCAACAGATTACAGCTTCTGCTGACTGCCGAATGCCTCAACAAGGGCAGGTTTCTGTCAGGGTGATATCCCTTAGCCTTACTCTAACCAAGAAATACCCACAAGGCAGTGGGGGCTAGGTTTTAGGCCCTATATTTGCCTTACTCTGGAGATTTGGTATTTTATAGGAGCTACCTTCCCGCAAGTAGCCCCATCACGTTGCCACCAGTCGGATGCAGTTTACAGTCATACTGGGTGTATCTACATGGGATGCTACACTGCTGTAGTGACAACCTATGGTGACATAACTCATCGCTACAGTGACATAGCATTGGCAGGTACAAACCGTAATGCTGCCGCTACTGTGCGGTAACAAGAACTGCACAGTCCAGCACACGTGTAGATGCACCCACCCAGGAAAATTAAATTAAATCTGTAAATTAATCAAGGCTCATTCTACTTAATTGCTAGTCTCTCCAGGGACTAGCCTGTTAGGCTGTGTGAGTTCCCTCATCACCTTCAGAAATGAAGGTTAGAAAGACCAAATGTGTAAAGGCCAAATCCTATTCATTTATCAGGTACCTAAAGAGGGTTTTGCACCTACATGAAATTCAATCCACCTTACTCAAGCACCTGAAAAAGTTAACAAAAAAAATAGGCCATGTCCTTCTCTTCTTGAGTGCATTTCTGTGATGTAGTCTGACAGCTAAGATGAAGGTGTGTTACAAAAGTAGGTGCATTGACTTTTTTCCAAGAGCTTGAGCAGGGTGGACCAGGATGTGGTTCTATGTGAGGCTGAACTCATTGCCATGCCAATACATCTCCCAAAATATTGGAGAAGTCACCTGAAAAAGAATCTCCCATCATCCCTCTACAAATAGTCACCTCCTTCACCTCTTGCTATCTTTGGTTCCCTTCCTGAATCTTTTCTTCTCTCTAAGATCTCACTATAACACTGACTGAGATGCCAGGGATTAGTTAATCCCCTTTCCCTATTTTCATTTATTCAAGATGTACCAGGTCAGTAATGATGAGTTAGTGATGATTATCAAGCTATCTGGTGGCTTGTGTGAAAGGCGTAGATCTTTTGGCCATGCAATTGTGATATACGTGACAAGCAGTCATTGCTGAGAGGGGAAAAAACAACAACCTTGAATACAGTCTCATAAAAGCAACTAAAGCCCAACTTGGCATGAAGCTCCCTCACTTCTGTAGATATGGGACCTTCCAGTCAGAATTGCCATGCCCTGATAGAGTAGCATGGGCAAGTTTCTGTGCCAGTAAAGCATCATGGTCCAGAAGATAGGAGGCATACAGCTAGAAATGAGGAAACCCAGATTTCCTTTCCTCCCAGTTCTGCACTGGACTTTGGGGAAAGTTGTATCTCTTCCTTGTGTGTGTGTGTTTGTATATATGCTCTCAGGGCCCCATTGTGTTAGGTGCTATCTGAATAACAGACAGTCCCAGTCCAAGGGTGCTAAGTGCTACAGCAATATGTTGGTGGTGCTGACCAGGGTGCATCTCTCCTGTGGACAAGCCAACCTTTTCCCACCAGCTAGTTAAATTTCCCTTTTAATAAAGAATGGTGCAGCATCTTTCCTATCATGTGCCTACATTTCCATTCTGAATGAGGCTGACATGACAGTCACACAACACTCACCTTTCCCCTACAGAGACACAGTCAGTGGAGCTATTTTTAACACTGTGACCTGAATTCCTGAACAGTTGCACCCTTGCTGGTTATTTAATCTCTACATCTTGGTAACAAATTGAGGGAGTTGCCAGTCCTGGCTGTCTTCCAAAGCCCAAGCACCTTGGGTTTTGTGGGGTTTTTTTTTAATTCAGGTCACATAAAGGAAACATAAACTTGATCTGAAAAGCTTTAAATAAAGCACCAATCTGCAGCTGAATGGCAGTGTGAGCTATCCCACTCAATTAAGAATACCCAGAAAATTAGGGAGACATCAGTTTTCCAGCCTCACCCAAGATCTGTGGCCATGCCTCTGGATAAAATAAAGAACAACAAGGATAGTTAAAACAATTATCATCCAATTCTAAACCACTCTGCTAGGAAATGGCAGGGAGCATTCAGCTCCTGCTACAGCAAGCAACCTCTCTTTCTTCCCCTTGGGTGGAGAAGCCCTGGGCTTTCTGAGCAATTCTGTACCTCTGAACTAGTCCTTGCAGGGCTTTGGGGTAGCCTGTCATTGGCACTGCAGCCAATTATCATCATTACCTGTCACTAGAGGGAACAGCTGGAAAGAGATGCAAAAGGCACTGGGAATGAGAGGAAGCATTAATAACTATGCATTGCACTAGACAGTCAAAAGAAAAGGTGTATATTTGAAGGGCTACAGGAGTAGAGGATGAAGAGAGGTATAGAAACTAAGGAGGGAGAATGAACTAGTATGAAATGAAGCCACAGTGGGACTATTTTTTTCTAATACACTTAACAGGAAGTCTTGTTGGAAAAAAATAAAAGCCAATAGCATATTGGGTTGCATTAACAGGGGCCACTTGCAAATCAAGGGAAGTGATTCTTCTCTTCAGCACTGGTGAGGTCTCACCTGGAGTACTGTCTCCAGTTTTGGGCCCCATACTTCAAGAAGGACGTGGAAAGTTTGGAAAGAGTCTAGCACAGAGCTCCAAAAAATGATTAAGGGCCTGGGAGGCAAGGCTTGTGAGGAAAGGCAGAAAGAATGAGGGATACTTAGTCTGGAGAAGAGATTTTAGTCTGAGGGAGATTTGATAACAGGTTTCAAATAAGTGAAGGGCGATTATAAAGAGGCTGGATAGACTTTTCCCTGGGGCTGTATGGGAAAGGAGTAGGAGGAATGGGTTCATTATGCAGGAAGGGAAATTTAGGTTGGGGATTAGGAGGACTATGAGGGTGGTCAGGAATTGGAACAGGCTGCCTGGAGAAGCTCTGGCATCTCCATCCTTGGACATTTTCAAGAGGAGGTTGGAAAGACACTCGGCTGGGATAGTTTAGTCAGGGGTGACCCTGCCTTGAGCAGGGGGCTGGTCTAAATGATCTTGTGCGGTCTCTTCCAGCCCTACTTTCTTATGATCCTATGACCCTACGTATGAAACAGCTGCCCTAGTTCAATTGCAGGCCTTGTCCTTAGGAGACCCAGCTTGTGTACCCCACCAGGCCTCAGACTATCCTGAATGATACTGGACAGATTACTTGAGGTACACAGCTGGTTCAGACACCATCAATAATATAGCCATGTTAGCATTTAAATTATTCTTGAGCCCTTAAGTTTCTCTTTCAGCTCAAGCCACCGTGAGTTTTAGATACTGAGATTGGTGCTTTGTCCAAGTGCCATTTGTCAGCCCATGCATTGTGATCATTTAACTGTTCCTCAAACAGACTATTATGCCTTTTCCGTGATGACTGGGATGTAAATTAGTGCATGGTGGAGAATTTCTGCCTGGAAACAGGGAGTGCTGGGTATCGTGATGACTGATCTCAGGTAATTTCCAGCTAGAATTTTACTAAGTTTTAAGGTTCACATTTTGGGGGAGGAGGGCTGGCATCTCAACCAGGCTGGAGCTCACCACCTCTTCAAATGCGAGCTATATCACGTCAGTAGATCATATTGGTAGAATCGGCATTTATTTCAAAGGGAACAGAACAGCAGGTGAATTGGCAACTTATGGGCCATATAGGCCCCTTGCAAACCACCTATCGTGCAGAGTAAAGATCCGTCTTTCATCTTTTCACTCAACACTTGAGATCTTCACAGTCATGGAGGCACTGTTTTTTATGGGAACTATGACTTCAGTACACCTGAAAATAGCTGGCACCTGTTGTTCATGCATATGGACTTCAGGTGGGATAGAAGTAGGAACAATAGTATATAATGTATGTGCGATGGCAGTAATCCCATTCAAGATTTGGGCAGAAGAAGGGTTATTTAGTCTGGAGAAGAGGAGACTGGGGGAGGGGGGTGGATTTGACAACAGTCTTCAAATACCTACAGGGCTATTACAAAGAGGATGGAGACCTTTGGTGGCCATAAGGTACAGGACAAGGAGCAAGGGCCTCAAAGTGTGGCAAAGGAAATTTAGGTTGGAGATCAGGGAGAACTTTCTATGGGGGTGGGCAAGCACTGGAACAGGCTACCTAGAGAAGTTATGAAATCTCCAGTCTGGACATTTTCAAGAGCAAATTAGACAGAGACTTGGCAGGGATGGTTTAGTCAGGGATGGTCCTGCCTTTAGCAGGGGACTGGACTAGATGACCTCATGAGGTCCCTTCCACCCCTATTTTCCTATGATCCTATGATTACAAAGAATTACTTGTAGGAGCTTGGAAACAAAAAGTAAAGCTGTGCATATTGCTAAGATCCTATGACAATAAGACCTTGCATGATGCTAATATACATAAGCAGCACCAAACACAAAACCCAGGAAGATAGAAGTATCTCATGCCACTTAAGACCACTGGTCTTTCTGCCACTCTGCAGTTCTCATTTAGTCTTCAGTACAAGTACTATGGATTCATGCATATGTATCCAGCCTTGTGCTCCTAAACATGTTATATCTAGGAATGTCTGAGACACAAAGAGGTAAGCATCTCTAAAAATCTTCTGTCATTAAGATGAACAGCTTTGCCTTATGAATATTTGCAATAAATAAATGTCCTCTATCTGCTACGCTTGTAGCACAGCAGGGAACTGGGGTGTACATCCTGATTTTTTTTTTTTTTTTGGCAGAACTAAAAACCTATTCAGATTTAGCTCTGTTTGTAATAAATAAAAAACAAACAAATATCTCAACACAAGCTTTTGCACCCAAAGGCTTTTTGTAGCTGGAAGCTTTATTGATTCATACACCACCTGCATAATCTGCCAAAATGTACTACAAAAATTAAAAGAAAAAAAATCTTCATAGGAAAGGCTAAGGAAATAAATAAATTCTCTAAACAGTCCCAGATCTCAGATGGCAAAGGCTGGTAGATATGTCTCTAAGGAAATAAATTCTTTTCTCCTAAGGGTGTTGGCTGCATCGTTAGAGGATACAGACTCACAAGTGTAGAGCAGAGCTGGCTACGAAGAGACAGGGAAATGGAGGTTCTGCAGGGGTGGAGGAGGTGCTGGGCACAGGAGCTGGTTCATATAGGATCATAGAAAATTAGGGTTGGAAGGGACCTCAGGAAATCATCTAATCCAACCCCTGGCTCAAAGCGGGACCATCCCCAACTAAATCTTCCCAGCCAAGGCTTTGTCCACCTGGGTCTTAAAAACCTCCAAGGATGGAGATACCACCACCTCTCTGGGTAACCTGTTCCAGTGCTTTCCTGCCCTCCTGGTGAGAAGGTTTTTTTCTAATATCTAACCTAAACTTCCCTTGCTGCAACTTGAGTCTGTTGCTCCTTGTTCTGTCACCTGTCCCCACTGAGTCCAGCTCCATCCTCTTTGGGACCTCCCTGCAGGGAGCTGCTCTTCAATCCTCCCTCAGTCTTCTCTTCTCCAGTTTCTTCAGCACCTCCACTTAAGTCACATGCCCCAAACCCTTAACTATTTCCTTTGCCCTCCTCTGGACTCTCTCCAATTTGTTCACATCCTTTCTGTAGCAGGGGACCCAAAGCTGGATATAGGACTCCAGATGTGGCCTCACCAGGACCAAATAGAGGGGACAAATCACTTCCCTCGATCTGCCAGCAACACTCCTACTAATGCAACCCAGGATGCCACTAGCCTTTTTGGCAGCAAAGACACACTGTTGTCTCATCTTCAGCTTATTATCCACTGTCACCTCAGGTCCTTTTCTGCAGAGCTGCTGCTTATCCATTGAGGCCCCAGCCTGTACCCGTATGATAACTAGATATAAAGATGTCTTTTGGAAATCATGACACCAACAAACTCCACGGGCTAGATTCTATTCCACCTATTAGCTTAAAGTGGGCTTAGGTACCTAATACCCCTGGCAGACATTACATTGAACCTGTTAAACATGCCACACATTGCAACTCTGCCACACACTCAGGGAATTAATGGTGCCGCACAATGGGAAACCAGCCATAAAAATATTCTACATAAGATGTAATATTTTTATGACTGTTTTTAAATTGAATATATGGGCAGAGTAGCAACACACCAGAACCAGTTCAAGACTTCGGTGCAGTCCTGGGACTGATAACCATCTGTTTCCAGGATGAACATGGTAGGGGGAGAGGCGGCATGGACTGGGAAGGACTGCAGCATGACTGGCCATCCTGCCTGCTTTATGGTTATCAGAAATCCCTAATGAGGTAGAAGAGTACATGCATGCCACCGTCCATCCCAGTCTGGCTGTGCACTCAGGGCAATTTTACCAAACAATGCCAGAGGCTTCCAGCTGAGAACTAGTGAGCTAACATGAGGGAGTACAGTAGTGGTTCTCAACTAGGGGCTCTCAACTGGTGCCACCAAATTCAAAACCACAGGGGAAGGGTGCTCTGGCTCTTAAAAAGGTTGAGAACCACTGAACTAGATGACTTGTTGAGATCTCTAGTAGTCCAACATCTCTATAATTTTATAAATTACTTCCATAATAGCTATGGCCCCCACTATGGAGGTACCAATGGGATACCTCTACCTCTGCACAGGCTTTTTTGTTAGGGCTTTGAAGGTCACCATCACTGTCAGTGTTGTATGCCACAGGCTTCATTTTCCTGTCTTGGACAACCTTTTTCATGACTGCAGATTAGCTAACTGCAGTGGGGGTCCTAGGAGGTTTTATAAAGAGTTGTGGATGTTGCACTCCCTTCTTTTATCCACCGTCCCCAGGAGATGCTCAAAGTCTACCAAGTAGCAATCTTTCCCGAAGAACTTTAATATGCCAAAGGTACTTCAGCTGTGTTCAAGCCAGAAATAGAACCAAGGTCGTATGAGTTCCCACCCTGTGCATTAAACAAATAATCATCCTTCCTCAGTCTAAGGTAATGTATCAATATAATATTTGTTGCCCGCAAAATATAATGGCAGCTTGCACTTTTATGGAATTGTATATTTCTTGGACGCAGTTTAAAAATTAGACTTAATTGAAGCACTAAGCAGTCACATTGTTATGAATTAAGTTCCTTTTTTCCCCCAAAAAAGAATTAAAGAAATTTTCAACTTGGGTGTAGGGCATAATTACAAAAACATTAAAGCAAATAATTGGTAGCACTGTAATTTTTTCCTCCCCAGGTAACTACCATATGTATTACACAGTGAATCATTGACTCTGTCCCTCCTATCATTAATTACTGTGATGCATAAATAATTGGAAAATTATATGTTCCAAAAATGATTTAGTAATACATTTTATGCATCTAATAAGCACAGGCTTTTAATCATCACTAGACATGTTACGATAAATTTTACTCTCCGTCTCAACTATTCTGTTATCTCTCTCGTATACAGCTGCCATCTCCTTAAATGCAAATATCAGGAAGCCACTTTATATAACACGCTTTCTGATGGAAGTCTTTTGTGCTTTATTCCTTTAGAAACCTATTGGTACTTTGGCTCTAGCTTCATTTAGAGGCATTTTTACAATGCTAATCCTTATATGAACATATTAAACAATCATTTGTTCCTAAAATGATAGAATATTGCTTAATTTAAATGGAAACATCTTTTTCCCCCCCCCAATATACCAAATAACTTTCTATTTTTGCACAGTTAGTGTATTTCAAAGCATGACCTAGTTATACAAAAACTGGGACTTCTGAATCTCCTCTTTCTTACTGCAAACAATAGGAACCATTTTTAATTTGTGATGGTCATCTTAACATCTGTTATCATTTTTTTTTTCCCAGATTCAACTAAATGACATTTCATATTCCATCACCATGTTCTGACTATACACCCTAAATGAATGCCTCAACCTGGAAAAGGCTCAAGAAACACGGATGTGTCAGACAGATATTTCAATCACAAATAAAGCAGCAGAACTTGTCCAATTAAAGTTGCCTCTCTGCAACTACTCATCTGCAGTGAGTTGCAGCAGAATGTATAGGGCCTGTAGTGGCTTACATATGCAAAAAGAAAACCCTGGTTCATTATAGGGTGAAAACAGTCACATGATATGGCAAGTCAAGGGACTGTCTTCTGGTAGGTCCAGGTACTGAGGTGCACTTGTGCCTACAGAAAAGGTAACAGGACCATGTGGATTCAGAGTATCCACTCTTTGATGATGGCAGTAGCAAGCACCAAGACTTGAAGAGTCTCTATTGAGGGAGCAGGACACTCTCAGAGAATGAGAAAGCCACAGAAGTATCTGCGGCACCTACTTCACGTAGCATGGGCCTTCAACACGGGTACGTAGCATGAGCCTTCAACATGTGTACAAGACGACAGCAGCTAGGAATGCATGGATTGAAATGAACCCCGTCAGAGAGGCCTAGTGGGCTGAGTGGATGCAAAGACCGGGAGAACATGGGAAGGGGCTGCTGAAGAACAAGCAACATCTCCACAGTGTGGAAGAAAGGAGTGGAACCTATGTAACTGCAAGGATGCCTGTCCTCGACGTGAGAAAGAGATAGCCAGCATTGGAAAAACATACCCCAGTCCCTCTTTCCACCTTAGCTTAATGAGACATGCTGCCAGATCTGATGGAACAATCCCGGAAAATGAAAGTTTTACTTGGACAAGTCTGCTCATCCGGAATTTTTAAATGGTGGTTTTAACTACTACCACAACGGTCATGAACATGACTAACATTGAACATCGCATTGATTACGGGGTGCTCAAAGTGAAAAACAAGACCTTATCATTTCCCCCCATCTCCCTGCCATTTTTTATTCAGCTCTACACAAAGCATACCGACTGTGATCATTTCCAGCTAGTGAGCTCCTCTGTGCAATAGTTGCCAAAGCTAAGATTTTGCTTTCCGTTCTTTTAACATTTAACTGGTATCTGAAGAACAGCTTCCCCTTGCTGATTTTTTTTCCAGGAGTTTTCTTTTCATAAATTCAATTTCAAGGGGCATTGATGAAGCTTACAAAGACATTGGCAGTGATGCACATCTGTGCAGCAAATTGTGCCTTAAGTTTCAGGAATCTGGAGAGAGAATATTAATCAGTTATCTACATACCTGGAGATACTGTTAAAAAACCCTGGGTTTTCAAGCTATATACAAACTTCCTCGGCATTAGGAGACGAAGGTTACCACCTTGACAGCAGGGTGTATATTCTTCCCTTGTTTTTCTCTGCTGAGGAGGAGAATTTGCAGAACAAAGTGGGATTCATGCTCTTCTTCTATCCCTTGGCACATCTAATACCTAACCACACACAGTGATCTAGGTTGCTTGATCAGCTGGGCCCATTTTACAAATATGTATTCTAATGAAGTTGGACCAAACGTATAACCTTACAAGAGACCATTATGTGGAGAATTAGAAGATTTTTTTTCTGCAAACTTTGCCTGAAAGGATTCTTCATCAGGAGACAACCACCTGACAACGCTACTGCCACAACTGAGAAAACAAAGCATAATAAAACATTGAACTGGACACTGCCCAGTGGGCATAACCACACATTGGACTACTATACTGACTTTCAGGGAAAAACAAGCTTACAGTGAAATTCTCAACAAAAGCCAGAAGCATAACAACCTCTCTCTATCTCAAAGAAAAACTATACAGTCCTAAAATCAAACAGTGAAAAAAATAATCAAACTTTAGGTGGAATTGTAGTCATCCTCAGCTGTCAGGACTATATCAATGAAGCCAACAGACAACTCTCTGATAACAAATACTATAAGGGGCTTGGGGAGGACCCCACACCGGCACTCATTCTGGAACTGGAAAATATCAAACGCTTCCCACACCAGCTTCAAGAAAAAATATTTCTACTTATCCCCAACTCTCCTACCCCAGGAACTTTCTATATGCTTCCAAAGATTCCCAAACAAGGTAACCTTTGCAGACACCTCATATCCAACTGTGGTACCCTCGCTAAAGAGCTATCAGGATGCCCAGAAACCACAGACTTTCTCAGCAGAATTCAGAACATCAGCCACCTCTTCGAGAAGGCCATACTTGCAACCACGGATGTCACCAGCCTGTACACTAACAACCCACACCATGAAAGCACAGCTGCCAGCCTGAGATGCCTACAAGAAGACAGAGTACCCTCAGATTTACAACAGCATGTTGCAAAAATCATCCACTTCATCCTCACCCACAACAACTTCATTTTCAACAATCACCAATTCCTCCAGACCATGGACACAGCTATGGGCATAAAAATAGCCCCGCAACATGCCAATCTCTTCATAAGGCAACTAGAGGAATACATTTTAGAAACCTGAACCATCAAACGTGCACTATACTTCTGCTACACAGATGATATTTTCATTATTTGGACTGACTTCGTGTTTTCCACCACAGGTTTAACAACTGTTATCCCTCAGTCAAACATTCCCTGGAATACTCCTATCTTCAACTTTCTAGATACCACAATCCATATCCACAATCAACTTTCTAGATCCCACAATCCATATCCAGATGGCACCCTACAAACCACTGTCTACAGAAAACCCAAAGACCACCATACCTACAAGATCAGCAATCATCCCAAACACAGCAAAAAAAAAGCTGTAATCCATAGCCAAGCCCATCACATACCACTGCAACTGCTCTGAGGATGCCCACCTGACCAGTCTATAATCTGCTTTTATATGACAAGGGGCGTGTTTACACGCCGCCCTATGGTGATGTAGTTATGCGCTACATCACTGTATAGCATGTTACGGTGACGTAGCAATCATGTATGTCTACAGATGATCACCACCTATGTCACCATAGCAGCATGCTCCCTGGGTATAGAGCAAATTTGCCCATGCATCATGTGCGTGGCGTGGTAACCACCTGTACTGCTCTGTGCTTTAGTACTTCCAAAAGGAAGTACCAAAAGGAAGTACTAAAGCATGGCACCATAGCAATGTTGCCATACAGCAATGTTAGATATGCCCAAGGACACTCCAGTAAGGAAATAGTCCATATCTTTGAAAGAGTCACCCAATACCCCACAGTAACCTGCCACGCTACAACAAGAACCGCCCCTGCTGTGACCACACACCCTGGGTGGTCATCTACTACCCCACACTCGGACCGATTAGGAGAATCATCAAGCAACTGCAGCCTATACTTGACAAAGAGCAGATATTGAGAGAAATCTTCCCAGGCCCTCTGTTCCTGGCATTCAAACAACCCCCTAACATTGCCCAACTCATCATCAGAAGCAAACTCTCCACTGTTCAACAGACATCAAATGGGACACAGCCCAGGCAAGAAATACTTAACCTATCAACATAGCTCCACTGCTACTGCAATCAGCACTCTCTACAATGAACCCATCAAAATCTATGGATCCTTCACATCCCAAAGTGTGATATATCTGATGCACCTTCATGGTAACTATGTGGGCGATACTCAACAGAACGTAGATACCAGAATACACAGAGCAACCACTCCCTTTCTGACCTCACTATCCAAGTGTTCAAGGAAAATCTACCAAATCCCTTTAAAAGGCAAGCTTGGGAATAAAAATTAATAGGCTGGCTGAACACCAGGGAGCAAGGACTGAACATCAATATGGATTTTATGACACACTAGACTTGTGAAATTCTTCCTACATACTATAGGTGACAATGACTTGCCTCCATTTTGATAGGTCTTGCTCTCCCAGTAATCAAGCTTCTCTTCTGCTAATTGTTTGTCTTGTACCCCAGCTCCCAATTCCATAGCTGGTCTAATAAAACATATCTCCCAAAACAGCCTTGCTTCCAGATCTATTAATGTTAATAAGGTTAAGAAGGCTTAGCACTCCTCATGGAAGTCTACATAGCATTGAGCCCATTTTACAGATTGGGATGTTGAAGGGAAAAAAATCCTAAGGCACTTTCCCAGGGTCATACAGAACATAAATGGCAGAATCAGAAATAGGGGCAAGTCCTTTTTTGCCCACAAACCCACTTAGCCATCATACCACGCTGCTTATGTTAAGCAAACAAAGGCCAAGAAGGGAAGGACACTCTTCCCGGTTAACATCACACAAACCCAAGTTTCTGCTGTTTTCAGGCAAGAACAGCATTGCTAGTATCACATCAGCCAGTGTTTTGTTTGACCACATGCCAGCACATAAACCTTATTGCCTCCATGAGTCTAGCTAAATATCCTCAAGGAATGGATTTTAGGTCAAAAAATGTAGATCGTTGTGGATTGTCACTGTCCAAACCAGACAGCGCAAATGAGGTTTTTGGTGTGTCAGATTTGGTTTTAATTTAGATTGAGACATGGCAACTTGTCAAAGAAATGTCATCTGATGTTAGTGTTTCTTTCCTGTAAAATACAGTATGGTATAGTGTGATGATTTTAGGGGTGTTTAGGGGGGGAAAAAAAAGCCTTCAGCATCTTCTCATGTACAAAGGAGTTGATACCACCATCTATTGATAAGGCGTTGAATTTATGTCAGTATAGCAATGGGATCATGATTACTACCCCCTATCACAGGTAAGGTTTTACACAACATAACTTGCTCACAGTCATCCATTGCGGAGCGGCCTTGAATGCAGGTCTTTCAAATTATACTGAAATACCATTTTTTAAATGAAGAGGCGCTTTATGAACAAGCATTGTTTAAATAAGGGATCAGAGAAGGATAGTCCTCAATTTATCACCCAGAAAGAGCTCTTCTGCTATTTT
Source organism: Alligator sinensis (assembly GCF_000455745.1). Classification (NCBI taxonomy): domain Eukaryota; kingdom Metazoa; phylum Chordata; order Crocodylia; family Alligatoridae; genus Alligator; species Alligator sinensis. The sequence continues at coordinate 639,854 of NW_005842158.1, read as the reverse complement.
TATCACCTCACTCTTTCCTTAATTTTGCTTTCCTTCCCAAAGAAAGGGGTGTTACACCTTATTGTTTTACAGTATTGCTAACCACAAACATTTGAAAACGATTAGTCACACCTCTAAAAATGATGACATTTCTAACAATAACACATTTTGGAGCCTTTTTTTATTTGTTCCCTGAATTTTGAGCCTTTAGGGGATCATATTTTCAGACTTTCCTCCATTAGGGATAGAATCTTGCTCCTTTTTTAATGAAAGCTGAGAGTCTTAATTAATCCCATCACCACAGGATCTGAGACTTTTAAGAAATATTCAACATCTTGAGACCTAGGGTAAAATCATGAGAGTGGCCCTTGCTAAAATAGAATCTTCCTTTTATTGGGGGTTTTTGACAAGGATTCAAATTTTTTTTTTTTCCCGTAGACCAGCTGTAATGGTGTGAGCAGACACTTAGGGCTGCTAGTTGTGTGCTAATGGCAATCAGGCTAAGATATGCTAATGAAAATCTCTTTCACACTGGTACAGGACTTCATTTGGGAGTATGTACCAGTGCTGTTCCAGTACAAGGCATAGGTAGGTCTCTGGTCAGGGCATGTGACATGTTCCTTTGTACAAGAAGATGAGCCTTGCACCAGTGCAATCTATGGAAGCCGGTTCTTTAGCTTCCATTATGGGGCATTTGCTTATCTCTGGAGACCAGTCCACAGCAGTGGGCCGAACTGGAGTCCAGCATAGGACAAGATGGAGGGGAAAAAAAATCACCAGTTTATCATAATAAAGTTTAAGGCTACAAATGCTGGTTTTCATTATCTGGTTTAATTTCCTGCATAATGCAAGGCAAAGAGCTTTGGTGACATAGCAATTAAGGCATTTGCTTATGACTCCACATGTCTGAGTTCAAACCCTACTCTGAACTGTCCTAGCTGACCTGGTACCTGGGTCACTGAGCATCTGTACTTGCTCAGTCAGGTGGGGAGGTAGCAGTGGCCAGACATGATGCTGGCCATATCACTTCTTAGTGTGCTGCTGGCTAAAAATCAAGTGTGCTTTGAACACACTAGCCCAATCGTCTATTATACTAGAAGGGACCTTCCTTTCCTCCTCTTCACCAGAGAGCAAAGAATCACATTCACTAAAAACTTCTTCACCTTCAAGGACATTGGTTGCAGCTATGTTGGTCTAAAGTCGCAGGCAGAAGAGGTTCTTTGGGTGAATCTGATATCTTTTATTAGACCAACTCAAATAGTTGGAAACAATTTTGTTAGCAAGTTTTTTGGGTTTTCCTCAGCCTGACAAAGGGTTTTTAAACCTGAAAGCTTGCTAAGAAATTTTTTTTCCCAACGATTAAAGTTGGTCTAATAAAAGATATCAGGTTCACCTAAAGAACCCAGTCTTCCCCTTCAATAACTTCTACTTCAGATAGAACATATTCTTACAGAATTATCTCCAATCTTCATTTAAAGATCCAGGTTAGTTATTCCGATGGCTAATTAATCTCACTGTTTTTGGGGGGAGGAAGGGAATTGCCCCTGAAACAACCAGCACAATTGTTGTGAGGGGAAAAAAATGTGATCAGATGAGCTTCCCTTAAGTATATGGCTATATCTATCTATCTATCTATCTATCTATCTATCTATATCGATAGCTATATATAAGCATAACAGTGGATATGTTAACAAGATATATATAGATATAGATATATGTGTAGATAGATAGATAGATATCAACAGATAGATATAGATAGGGTTTTTTTACATAGCTATGAAAAATCTGACTTCAAAACCATGAAAGGGTTAATATAAAATAAATATAAGGCTATATAGATAGATAGAAATAGAAATATCTTTATCTATCGATCGATATCTTTCTCTCTATCTACACATATATGTACATCTATACCTATATATATCTTGTTAACATGTCCAATGTTATGCTTATATATAGCTATAGATAGATAGATAGATATAGATTGATCTATCTATCTATCTATCTATCCCTGTATATCTATATCTATATCTATATATATAGAAATATGACCATAACATTGGGACATGTTAACAAGGACAGAGGAGATGCCAGGGCAGAGTGTGAGGGAGGCAGGCAGTGCCCTGAGTCAACAGTGGTTTGCTTTACAGGAGACATATAAATAGGATTGGGAACAATTTCCTTCTTCCTCTCTGCTCTTCAGTTCAGGTCAGTGGGAGTCTCGCCTGGGTATGATTAGGCACAAGAAGCAGATAAAAGTACCCAATGGTGTGTGCAGTACAGCAGCCGCTCCATTCACTCCCAACGTGGTATCTGAACTAGGTTTCCTGCACTCCCTCCAGCCGGCCCCCTCAAGTCACTGACCTCTCCCACCCAACCTCTTCCCCTGCACGACACCTTTGGGGATCAACAAAAGGCGACACTGCTGTGCTCTCCACTCAGCCGTGAGTAGATAAAATCAGGAGGCTTCCCCTAATCACCCTAGGTGCAGCTTCACTGAAAAATTTATCTCTGACCACAGGCCAGGGTTGCAGCCTCCCACGTGGGAGAAACCTTGCACTAATTTAAATTTGTCAGAGCGAAGCATCTTGTGGCTTTTATAGCTGGGGAGGACAAAGTAATGAATTTTTATTTTTCTCTTGCTGTAAGTAGGCAAATATATTAGGGAAAAAAATGGGCTCTTGAAACAGGCCTTAGTAAGGGAGCAGTTCTTGTTATAGCAGCTGGATTTCTGGTACCTCAGTTCAGTGTTAACATTTTAAAATAGGGCATTTAAAACCAGTCTCTCTCTATCCCTGCTTCTGTCTCTTCTTCTATATAATGTATAGGTATCTTTGTACAGTCTGATTTAACCCCTTACATGTCTGTCTGTCTGTCTGTCTTCTCTTGTTCATTCATTTAAAAATAAAAATCCTTTCTTTCACAGCAGAAACCAGATCCTGATTTTTGACCTCTTCAGTTCAAGGGGAAATGACAGGAGACCCAAGGGTTGGTCTAAAAGAGCCATGCTGTCCAGCTTCCTTCAGAAGAGCTTGAGCACAGGGTATGTTGGTCATTCCTCTCCCTGACCCTGCTGTATGTGAGTGTGTAGGTCAGCGCTGTGCTGGGAAAAGTTTTCTAGGGAGTTGCTTTGAGAATGGAGGGCATCATATGAACGGAGTAAAGGGCACCGATTCTGCCGATTTATCTCTGTAATAACCAGGAGATATGAGGGTTTCCATTCACAAGTGGTTGTCCAAGGTTTTCTTGGTTCCTACTATTTGAGTTCCCTCCTATGTTGCCCAAACCTTCAGTCTGATTTTGGACTTCAAACAGTCCCTGTAATAAAACAAAACCCAGCTATAGGGCAATAGCTTTCACTTGGCTCATATGTAAAAGCACAGATAGATAGGCCCTGAATTCTCTCTCTTTCTCCAGATTCATTTACTGGGAGCCTTTCCATGGTTGCTGAGTACTAGATATCATCCACGTTTTTCCAAGTATTTTTCCTTGAAAAACAACTCTCTCTCTTTTTTTTTTCAAAATTCAAAAACATCATCACAAAAAATGACTTTTCTTCAATATCTTCTGAATGTGGCTGTATATTTTTCATCGTTTTGTTTAAATTCCTTCCCCCCCCACCAAGCCACACACACACACACACACACACACACACACACACACAAATATAAATATACACACACACGTATATATACATACACGCATACATATACACATATACATATATAATATATATATACACATTATATATATATATATATATATATATATATAAATATATACACACACACACACACACACACAGACTGGCTTTAAAAAAATAGTATGAAAAAAGGTACATAATGGAACCAAGTTTGCTGTTTGCCATTTTCCATCATTTACATTTTTTTTTGGTTATACATTTTTTCTCCCAGCTGGAATGAGCCCCTTTGCTCCAAACAAGTCTCAGCATAGCTCAGCATTTCTGGAAGCCATAGCCAACTTGTTCAACTGCAACACAGCAGACGTTTAGCAATGTACTTCCCTTGCAGAGAGAGCCAGTTGAAAGGGATGCCCATTAAGCACTTATTGTGTGCTGTCAGACAGCCCACTGACATGAGCAAAGGGTAAGCAGAGGAAATAAATATGACACGGGAGACATGTATCGCTTCGAAAACCCAAGATTTGGATCCTTGAAGAGCTGAGTGCCTCCTCCGGGTTGCCGAGTGAATCAGCTCCCAAAAGTTTTAGGCGGATTTGAGGTATACAACACCTCACATAAAGGATTCAGTAATTTTCGTGGTTCGTTAGCTAGGCTCAGGTTTGCAAATTTGCTGAGTGCCCATTAACTGGGATATTGATTTGCATACTAAACCCCAAATCCAGCAACACACTGATGCTTAACTTGAAACACAGATGTCCCATTGACTTCAATATTAAAGATGAATTAAACCTTAAATACTTCTTTGCTCAATCAGGGCTTAAATATTACCATAGCACAAGATTTGGGGTTTTTTTTATATATATATAGCTATGAAAAATCTGACTTCAAAGCCATGAAAGTGTTAATTTAGCAAGGGTGGCTGTCAGCTGAAGGACTCAAAATTGCTGATTGTCCGGTGATGCTGTATTACTAGCTAGCACACTAGGAAACAGAGCCTACTGAAGAAGTGTAAAAAGCAAGAAAATCATCATGACATTTTGTCTTGTATTCCAAGAGTACGTGATTAAAATATTTGCCTAAATAATTGATGTGCTTTTCTTTGATGTAGCAACATTTTTCTCTTGCTGCTCATATTCTCCTGGAATGTGTTAGGGATGTATTAGTTAACGTGTGTAAAGAGCTTGCAGATGAAAAGCTCTATGTAAGTGCTACTGTAAGTATTATTATTACACTTGCAGTTGTAGAGGCGATGCATAGTCTCCCACATTGCCTTATACGCTGCTTTCCTCTCTCTTTCTCTTGGCACGGGATAAATAAAAGCCGTGATTCAAATCAAGAACGAGCGCATTTAATTGGGGCTCCCTATTTGTTGTGATAAAATCCGACGCTAAATTTTTTGGCGTGGCCTCAAAAGAAATGTATTGGTTTTAGCAAACTGATTGGATATTAAAACAGTCCTGTAATATATATTTTTACTACTGTGACAATTGTTTTATAAGATGTTTTATAAGACACACAGGCACATCCCCTCAACCTACAAACACACCTTCTTGTCTGAAAAAAAGCACCACAAGAAAACAGCTCATAATAAGCAATGTGGCATACTGTCAATTTTACCTCCAGTCTTTGTGATTAGAGTTCTAATGCTGTATTGCTTTTAAGCGTGACAATTTCATTTCTACATTGCAATAGGCTTTATACTGTGATGGGAAGAAGAAGAAAAAAAAGGCTGATTATTTAAGAGGAGAAAAGCCAAAATAATAAACCCTGGCTTAAAGATAGGAAAGAAGAAAAAAAACCTACAAAAACAACCCAGCAGAATGGATTGTACTGAAAGTTCCAGCTTTTTTATTATATTATTATTTTTAAATAACAAATAAAATAGAAAAACATTTTCCCCATCGTAAAAGCTGACTTTGATCCCCAGTACAGCCATTGAGTGGAAAATTGAACCACACTATAATTGCTTTCCCTGTGACCGATAAAGTGGTGTAACAAATTTTGTGTTTGAATGATAAAATCAGCAATTGGCCCCTAGCACTTCCTTCTACCATTCCTCCAAGGACACCAGAGTCCCATCAGGCTCCAGGGTGAGAGCAAAGGCTAGAGAACTGTAAATCTACTCCAAGTTGTTGTTGTTGGATATTCTGTGTCTCTGTGTCTTCTTTTAATAGGAAATGATGATTTTTTTTTTTAAATAACTAAGGTAAATAAGGTCTGGATGACCAAGGGAGAGAAAAAAAAAATCACAAAAGGCTGATTGCAGCTCTATAAACTAAAAGCACACAGAATAACAATATATTTTCCTCCAGAGTAAAATCTTGTTTGAAAAGGAAAATTGTTTTCTCAGTGCCATTGACAAGTCCCAGAGCTTTTTGATACAGAAAAGGGACCCAAAAAAGATTTCACTCAGAGGAAAGGAAAGGCGCTGTATTTTGAACTTATTGTAATGGGATTTTAATGTCGGGGCACATTTTCATCCACTCAAACACTCAAACAGCAAATCACTGAAAAATATTGAAAGACTGACAAGATCAAAAGATTGAAATAGGGCAGAATTTAGAGGTGGGGAGAAGGCGCATAATTTCCTTTATAGAGTTTTTGGACTTTTTTTTTTTTTAAAGCAGATAGTGCTTCAGATAAGCTGGGCCACTGATTCTCAATCTGGGTGCCACAGCACTGTGGGGTGCTGTGAGATCCTATTAAAGGTGCCATAAGTACTGATCAGTATTAGCAATGGTTGGCATGCAAACACCTACACATGATCCACAAGACAACCAGAGATTTCAAAGATGAATATATGGGCTGTGGGGTGCACAGCAGCTCTGCAAAGAGATACTTGTGGGATTTTTGTTGTTTTTCCCCGCTAAATAAGGGCCTAGGAGCATAATTGAAGGTGCCCATTTTAAAACAAATCTTGACCCTGGTCTGGTTTATTTTCCTTGTGTATTTGACTGCGAGTGAGGTGCACAAATCCCCGTGGCTATTTGAGCTTTACTGTGTGGTGAGTTTCACATTCCTAGTAGACAACTGTCCCGTTTTCAAAAACCAATCACTGTATTGTACCTACCTGATTGGAGGCCGAGGTATAAATAAATTCCCCTATATCCAGATTAGTTCTCCCATCCTTAATTGAAGTGCCAGGCAGCTATTTATAAGTGAGCTAAAGTCCTAGTGGCAGGTCCTCAGTTGGTTGAAATTGCTGTAGTTCATTGCGTCAAGCCAAAGTAACCATGATGACGTTACACCTCTGTCCTTAAGACACAAGCTGCATTCATCTTTATTTGGCTCATACCAAATCTATAAAATCTATACTTCAGATTATCCGGGCCACTGATTCTCAATCAGGGTGCCACAGCACTGTGGGGTGCTGTGAGATCCTATTAAGGGTGCCATAGGTACTACTCAATATTAGCAATGCTTGGCGTGCGAACACCTACACATGATCCACATGACAAACTGAGAGATTTCAAAGATGAATCCACAATGTCAGAAACCATTCTGACTCGTTGTGATCTTTCTGAGTTCTTTGAAACAGAAGGATTGCTCTATTATTTTTCCATAGTCAAAAAGTGAGCGAAAGCAAAGAGTTGTCATCTTATGAGGAGCGCCTTGAGTCTAACGTAGGGTCCTTTCAGTCTAAAAAGTCTGGAAACCACAGACTGAGAGTTAAAATAAAAGAGATCAGACATCAACATCAGGAAGTGTCAGTGGGTGTCCTTAACGTAAAATAAAATAAAATGAAGTGATAGATCCATATTTTACTTGCATTACTCACCCAAAAGGTCCCACTGCTGTCAGCAGGCCATGTTCTCAGGTGGGGCAAATCAGAGTGGTTCTAATTACTTCAATGGAGCAGTAATGATTTATGACATGGATGGATTTAGGATTTTGAAAAAAGGGGGTGGGGTAAATGGTGTGCTGTACATCATATATAACAGAACATATATTTTTCCCCAGTTAAAGAGAAACTAAAATGCCAACACCCAGCACTATATTATTCAGCTTAAGATCAAAGCAAAAACACATACAACTTTATTGAAATGTGCACTGATTTGCTGGATTACATACTCAATTTCAAAAACACAACAAATTAGACAAAACCAGTTAAAAGATATTGCTTTATTACTGCTGTAGTCATTATAGTTAAATGTACCTCTCTCATTCAGATTTGTAAAACAAAACGAATGCTGTGAAATAGGAGAGATGTTACCAGGAATGGCTAACAGACAACAAAATTGAAGAAAAAAGGATAGCTTGATTAATGGAATATCAAGACCATTACAAAGGAGAGAGGGTCACTCCACACCTGTGGAGTCAAGAAAGATTAGCAGGTAGATTACAATAAGCCATGAAGTAAATTGACTCTCAGCACTGCCTGAATGGAAATGCTCCTGCCACTCCAAGGGAGCTGGTTTTAAACTTTGGATGGATCAGGCATTGAAGGAGAGTGCAACTGCACCACTGAATTCCCACCCGATCCCCTGGCTATTTATATAGGGCAGGAAGTTTTTAACACCTAGCCAATGCATCCACAGTCAGTCAGTGGTACAGATAAGTGTTTTGAGAGAAACTGGACCAATTTTAATTTTAAATGGGAATAAAAATCATTTTTTTCAAAACAAAGACCTCTTTAACCTGTTAGTGTAAAACAGCCTGAAAGTAAGTGTTGATGACTGCAATGCACACCTAGACAGAGGCTGCTTTGCCTAGACAACATGGAGTAAATGGGTTTTGGTATAAATGAGATTTTAATTCTATAGTTTTAAACAACTATACAGAAGACCTAGCTATTTCAAACGTGTTGTTCTTTTGAATTCTGGGTCTACTAGCACCTCTGAACTCTGGGGAAATCAGATTTTAAGCAAAGGCTGAACGGATGCAGTCTTAGGCCTAGTCTACACAGCGAAACAGAGATTTGAATTTCAACAGGGATATTCCCATTCCAGGATGGCCATAGTTATGTCAGTTATAGTTATATCAGTTCCCTTTATAATTTAACATGCCATTACAAAAAGACTTAAGCTAAATGAAAAATCTTCCAGTTTCATGCAAGAATAACTACACCAATATCGCCACTAGAGCTTCCCAGGTAGGTACAATAGGCTCAGCTGTGTGTTCATACAACTGGCAAGCATTGTGCCTTCTCTCCAGACTAACTTGACTCCTCACTAAAGGAGCTCTGTCTGCCCTTCTGTCAGTCTTTGGGCTGAGGATACAAAGCTACTTAATCAGGATGGAAATCTTTTACATCCCTTTGCCCTAGTCTAAATGACTGCATGCAGTGCTGAGCAATGTTGAATTGGACCCGAGAGGTTTAAAACACCTCATCTGGCTCCAAGAAAATTGAATAAAATAATAAAATTAATCTTACAAGACATAAAATATTTTATATCATACATATTTCATGCTGTTCAACTGTCAGGTCTAATGGTAGCCTGGAGTTGCAGGTCCTAGATGGACAAGTGTCTCTCAGTCTTCTGGCCCTGTATTATTACTTTTTATTTCCTGTTCGAAACTGTTCTGTAACGTAGTGGTGTCTTGTCAAACATCTGCCACCAGAAGAACTGAGCCAGGGGTTCTCAAACTTTGTGATACTGTGACCTTGTATTATAATACATAAATTTACGCAACCCCCTCATGTTTAAAGCTATTGATTAAAGCCAGAGGTTTTCAACGTTTTTTGGTTGGTGCACCCCTGGTGGCCATTCGAGAAGTGGGGAGTCCTCTGGTGTCCGGTCGACAAGCAAGGGGGCAAAGGGGGTCCCCCGGCGGCTGGTTGATGAGCAGGGAGAGGGGTCTCCCACATGCCTGTGTGAAGCATGGCGGCAAAACCAGAAGCGCCAGCAGCATGCAGCGGTAGAAGTGGAAGTGCCAGTGGCTTGTGGTGGCAGAAGCGAAAGTGCTGGCATCGCATGGCGGCAGAAGCAGCACAAAGTGCTGGATGGCGGCGGCAGCCCCACCCCCTGCTTCTCCACCCGGGGGTAATTTGCAACCCCCTTTTAAGTAGCTTGTGACCCCCTGGGGGGCTCGTGACCCACAGTTTGAGAACCCCTGAACAGGGCAGTGCAGTGTTGGTGAGGCAGAGGGGGAGCATCTAGAAATGTAATAGAGAAACTCAACTTTTATTTAATAAAAAGCAAGTATCTAAGATTTTCTACAACAGAGGGCTACAGTTAGGTTCCTAAATTCTTTCTAAGATACCTTAAAAGTGGCCTCATTCTCAAAAACTCCTAATGAAGTCTATATAAATGCCTAGATATAGACTCAGGTAGCTCAATGTTAAACCTCCATTTTTGGCTGCCTGGGACATTGCCCTTGAAAACAGCCGTCAAAAATCTATACCAATATAAACTAGCCTAACTGCTTTGTTGGATACTTGGACTTGCTGCTGAAGTGCAGGTTTCCGAGACTATGGAATCCATTAAGCAACGCTCTGCCTTGAGCCATGTGAATAATGACAATTAGCAGTATGTCTGCAGCCCGTCACCTGTGCTGGTGGGGAAGGATGCTCCCAAGCACATTTCACCTACCTGCTTCCCTCTCACACGTCAACCCCAGGCATTTGGCAGGAAAGTCACACCAGGTTTATCTGAGGCTGCTCACAAGTATGTCAGAGGTAGAGTTCTGGTCTCAGGGGGTGGTTTCCTGGATCAGTTTAGCCCAGGTTTGAGAGGTGAGTGGGGGAAGCCTACGAGCACTGAGGATGCTGTGTAGACTCACCCTCACTATACCTTAAGCTAAGTTTCTTCCTTTTAGCTCACGTGGGCTGGGACCGGCAGCCTCTTCAATGGTGCCAATGGCCTGCTCCATTCTGTGAAAATCAAGTGCAACCCTCAGGCTGCTCAGTCACCTGCCCAGGCAGCCCATTTTCAGCTGCTGATTGTTTTGGGCCTCCCTGATCTAAACTGTTGCAAGTGCAATGAGATGGAATCAGAAACCACTGCAGGTACTAACTTTGCAGAATAGGCTTGTACAAAAAACACATTGGAGGATTTTTTGTATTGATTAAGTGGAGTAATATTAATATATCTTTTGCCTCCAGTCAGTTTTCCTTTCTTTTAGTACATTCCCTGTTGGGAACCAAGATACTTTCCCTTATTCCGGCTGAATACGAATGTCATAAACTTCGCCGTGACCGTTTGACCTGCACCTCTTCTCACTTTCCTGATTTTTATTTTATTTTTATTTTATTTTCCACCCTGGTTCTCCAGAGAGAACTGCTTCACATTTTTTTTCTCTCTCTCTCTCTCACGTGTCTTCTCAGCTCACCACTGATGCAGTGACTGATGGTTAGCAGCGCTGCCTCCCCTGACCTCGTCAACATCAGAAAGCGTTTTCAAATCTCAGTCATCTCTGACAGCCTTTGAGCAGAGAAATGAGACAGTCTCCCTGACACAAAGGCTTCTGGCCTGGGGTAAAAAATTCCTTTTGAAACCAAAAAAAAAAAATCAAATCCAAACACTCCACAGACCACGTTGCTTTCCATTCATCTTGCAATGCAGACCATCTATTCTTGCTCCATATTAGTTTTCAGAGCTAGCCTCTCTGTTTTCTGTAGGCCAACCACCATGCCTATGCTGCTCTGCTATTGTACTCTGTAGCCTCGCACAGACCTTGGAGCTCATAAGAAAGGCAATGGGTTTACAGCCAGCAATTGTAGTGCCTGGTTCCATGTAGATACTGGGGGTTAACTCTGCTCTTAAAGACTGTCTCTATCAAATCTGGGAAAATTATGCCCGTATATGAAGGACAGGAAGGATTTATAACCTGTGAAGCTTTGTATAATTACAGGTGGGAACACTGAGGCATTGATAAATTTAACTGATTTGCCCATGTTTAGACAAGGAGTCTGGAACATAGCTGGAAGTAGACTTCAGCCTATGCCCTAAACACTTTGTGATAGCCAGGGATCCTGTTTTTTTCTGATTAAAAAAAAAAAAAATCCCCATTTTTCAGGTTATATATATTTCTAGATAGCTAGATATATCTATATCTAGATAGAGAGATATAGATATAAATCTATATCTACATAGATATCTATCTATCTAGAAATACATGTAATCTGAAAAATGGGGATTTTTTTTTTTAATTAGAAAAATAACCATGATCCCTGGTTAGATATCTATCTCTATAGATAGATAGATATCTATATCTATATACATATATATGTATATAGATATAGATATCTATCTATCTATCTATATCTGTATCTATCTATCTATATCTATCAATCTATCTATCGATATTGATAGGTAGATATAGAGACAGATATAGATAGATAGATAGATATCTATATATACATATATATTTATCAATAGAGAGAGAGAGAGATAGTGGTGTTTCATTTTAATCATGGAAAAATGTGGATTTCACGTTATTTTTTTATATCTAAAAAAATGTGGATTTTTTTTTTTTTAATCAGAGAAAGCCAGGATCCCTGGTGATAGCACAGGATAATCCCCTAGATAATGGCATGGGCACCATGAGGCTACACCTACAAAAAGTGCTGTAAATGTGCTTGCTATGGAACCTCCATTTTCTTTACAGCCATGGCTGGATGTAAAATTCACCACCTTCTAGTCCAAAATCTACCGCTTCATTTCATGGTTATTGCTGCCTGCTGCCATTGAGACTGGAAGAAAGGCCGGTATGGATGGAAGGCAAATAAATCCATTTAAACCTGCAATGCTGGCTGATACAGCGGAGCAGTGGTTGACCATTTCCATCAGCCACCCCCAACCTCCTCCAATAAAATATCTTTCTTGTTCCATGCGCTTTATCAAAGCAGACAGGTTTGCCCAGATTCTGCATCTTGCCGTGCGGAGGGGACATACACTTTTGCTTGTAGTATGTGAGCATGCCTTTGCATTTTTCCCACAGCAGTTCAGGCGCTTTCATTTGAGACGTGTTTTCTGCCCATCCCCCCGCTGCTGTTTGCTTTTGCTATACAAACCCACTACTGCTTTGCATTTGAGGAGGGAAAGGCAATCAGGGGCTCCCAGATGTTCAAATCTGAATTGGGACCTCAATATCTAATATTATCAACCCAGCTCCTGCATGTTCTTTTGGTTGCCACAATTGCTTATAACAAAAGCACAGGGGGAAAATACTGTGATCCCGAGCCGTTATGTTATCATCATATTGGACTCAGACTCAAATCTTTTCCAACTAAGCCCAGGAGCAGCATTCAACTCCACTCCTAATCCAGTTAGACTGCTGGGGCACAAACCCAGCAGCATTCAGTGCAGTGAAAGTATTGTATGGTATGGTTTATCTAGCAGCTGAGCTGGTAGAGCACATGCTAGTTAGCTTCAAGGCCTGACTTGAAGCTCCAGCTGTGACTTGGTATGTCTTTCTCATTAGAGGCTCCAGGTTTATCAGAGTTTAGTGAATGGTTGTGGATAAATGTCCAAAAAAATGCCCCATCCTTATGAAGAATTAGGAAGGGGCCATCGCTATAAAAGGGAATGGAAAGACTCATTCAGACTCTACTGGTGGTTTGCTGTCACATATAGAACCACTCCAAAATCCCTAATGAAGAGGTCATCATGGAATAATGAAAAAAATGTATTAGGGTCCCTGATGTTTTCTTCCTGTGTCATACAGAAGGCCTGATCCAGACTCTGGTGTGCCTAATGGTGAAGCAGGAGTTTTCTCCTTTGAGCTGGATCAATTTGAATTTATGGTACTTTTTTTTTCATGGTATGTGCAACACCAATGTGTCTTGCACAATGAAAAGAAATTACATCAAAGTATTGCCTAATCTGAAACAAGAGTTCTAGAGTTTTGCATTTCTTATTGCCCCAATTTGAGCATTTACAGATTTCTAAGCACAACGTTGAGACGGTCAATCAAGAGTGGAGGATGTTTTTTCTCTTATGTTAAACAAAAAGTTAAGTGAAAAGAGATACAGGTTTTAGTCAAAGAAGCTTGTTTTGTTATAAGTGGTTTCCATTAACGGCAGGGAGGGAGGGGGGCATATTTCTTATTTAAAATATCTTGACAGAACTTGACAGCCCTTCTCTGTAGATTGTGCGAAGACGGTGAATTCCAGCAGCGTGCCACCCCTAATAAACCTGTCAGTTATTTATGGTGACACATTTTCCTCATTCTTTGATGAGAAATTTGGCCAGAGAAGGACTCATTATAGTGTCAATATGAGCTTGAATAGAGACCAATATCCAGCCTCTCTTGCCTGGGTTTCTAACAATTCGCCTCTTCATTTTGAGCGGGTGGCCTGGGAGCTCTTAAATCAGTGGTATAATTCGGTGAGATCCATCTGCCAGGGTCATCTGCAGTGACTTGGGCAGTTACTTTTTTTCTCCTTGACTATGGCTCTGACTATGCAAAGACATTTGCACATGAGCTTTCCTTTAAGCGAGTAGTTTCATTACTTAAAGCAGAGGTTCCCAATCCCTGGGCCATGGCTTGGTACTGGGCCGCGAAGGGTCGACTGCCGAACCAGATGTCTGAAAGTGATCTGCATATTGAGGACCGACAGCCAACCCTTTTTTATACTCAATATACTTGGGGCAGGAACTGGCAGAAGGACTAGAAGTGTTTTATACTCAGTATAAAAAAGGCTTGGCTGCCAGTCCGCAGCGTGCTGGTCACTTCTGGACTGCAGTTTGCTGGTCCTCAGTTTGCTGGTCTGTGGTCACTTCCGGTCCACTCACCAGTCCCTGGTCACTTCCAGTCCATGGTCATGTCCAGTCCATGGTTTGCTGGTCCATGAACTAAAAAGATTGGGAACCCCTGACTTAAAGGTTAGTTGCCCGCTTTGGAAAGGTGTGGTGGGCAAGCAATTAACAGCCTCTTACTACACAACTATAGGTGGAAGTTCAAGCTTTCTTCTAGTGCTTATGACAAGTCCTGCCCCAAGTTGACCTAGCTGTAAATGTAAAGCTGGTCATTTGGATTGAGAGGGCAGAGACAGCTGCATGTGGTGCTAGACACTTGGCTTATGTATCTTCCACTGGCTATAAAAAATTGGCATGTTTCAATCACTCGAGCTTGATAGGTTTTAAGGTCCAGATGAATCTGTGACCTGATGCCCCTAAGAAACTTACTGAACTGTGAGCTGTACAGTTCAGTGTGAGCAAGCCCAGTGAAGATCAGATTCAGTTGTTCAAAAAACACCTTTTTCCATCCGACTGTCCCCCCAAAAATATGCGTCTATACAGTCTCATTATCCAGCAAATATAAATATTTGGGAGAGAAACTGGAGTGTGGCACTCCTTGGGGTAGGCCTGGTCTTTCCCCTGGTTTCTTTTTCTGGTCCTTTGCTCTAGTCAAGCTGTGTGGTTGGGCCGGCTGTGGCCATTAATCAACCTGGCTCCTTTTGGAGTTTTTCCTGCCGTTTTTTATTTTTCCAGCAGGCTATATAATCTAGCCCAGAAGTTTTGGGGTGTGTGCATGCTGTTTGGAGGCACAGCCACTCCCCACACACACATACAGCCTCCCTGTGGGAGCAAAGATGGTCACCATTCCTCCAAGAGCAACGAGGGGCCCCTTGCTCCGCAGAAGGACCCATGCTCTCAAGTAGCTTCCCCTAGCACAGAGCAACCTATAGAATATGTCTGGTAGTAGTGTTTTATATTGCATATAATATTTTCCTCTGTTTTGTGCAATAAATCTATCTTTTGTGTGTATGCTTCTTGGGGGGGGGGGTTGTTTATGCAGGACACCCTAGTAATTAATTTAGTGTTCACAGATTTCTACGTGGAGGCTCGAGCCACGGGTATAATTTATGAGGTGCCCCAAAATGTGAGCCCAGCTCTTGTGCTGCTGACGAGTGCCTGGCAGAAGGGTCACGCGCGCACACACACACACACCCTCCTGAAATCACTATACACCATTCAAGAAGTCATAATCCCTAACATTCAAAGCAGAAAGTAGGGCAAGGTGGCACCTTAGATACTATGTGGGTCGGAGAGGCATGAACTTTTGCAGCTACTTCTTCAGGTGTTATGAAGGGACTGGCAAAAAGGAGGGATTGATCCCCCCTCATTTAAATCACACAACCGTTGATCAAATAGCATGACCAAAAGGTTTACATGGATGTGCTTATTTGCCACCAAGGAAGTTTGCTAACTTTGCAGGAGTCACTCCAGCATGAGTTTTCTTATCAACACCACAAAAGAGCAGGACATGGCATGTACCAAGAGTTGTCTTCTCCGCTTGTTTTTTTTTTTTTTTGGGGGGGGGGGGGTGCTTTTTCAGTTGGAATTCAGTTTTTTTCTCTCTAAACTAGCAAATCCTAAGTAAATAGAGCTGTGAATAATAAACTCATGGTCCCTCTTTAACGGATTCTAGGCACTGAAAGCACTTCATAAAAACAGCCACAACTAATGTCAGATTTACTGATTACTCCCAATCATGCAACCAACACTCAGCCTCCATGCTCTAATGAGAAGACCCAGACAGCCACAAGTCCTAGCCCTTGCCGCTGATGCATCAGCATACATTACCTGAATCAAAAAGGAAAAGGCAGCTCTTTGCTTTGTCTCCTTCTGAGCCCCGAGGAATGATTTCTATGGACCAGTATGGGAAAATACCTAAATATTTCCTCCCGCTGCCTTCTCTCCAGCCACTCCCAGGAGTTGAATCATAGTGTCTTGACTGTATTAGGCTCCAGGGGCTAAGCATGTTCAGTAATAGCCCTGACCTTTTCCTAGTGTTGTCGTTCCAAATGACATTTATGGCATAAACAAGCAGTGACACAAAACTGACAGGCCAAGTTGCCATCTAAGAGAAGAATCTCAAAATGCAAAGAAAGGAATTTCTATGACCATTGTCATTTCAGCAAAAGCCCCATTCAAATGCCAATCCTCTGTCCCCAAGCAGTGAGAATAATCTTACCACTCTCCTTGATAAACCTCTTAGATAGACTTTTTATTTGACACAAAACTCTTATTCCCTTTCTTATTTTGGGCTAGATTCTGCTCATTTTGAGGCAAGCCTGGGGAGAGAGACTGTTGACTTGGAGAATGACTTCAGATTTATGCTTGTATAACTAAGAGCATAATTTGACCCGTGCACTTGGCCAAATTCTCTCTCAACTTTGCACACTTAACATAGAAGGGGAAGTGCACTTATGCTGCTTTTACGTTCTGTTTGTACCTGTAACAGGATGGGATGGTCCAGGTATTCATGTAACTACTCAAAATCAATCCTCCCACTTCCTAGCTCAACAACTTAAAGCACTTACCCAGGCTGTGGAAGACCCCGTGTCTAGGGTTGCCTCACCTAGATGGGGTTTGAAGCTGCACTTCCTACTTCCTAGCAAAAGTGCTCTAACCAGCAAGCCGGACAACAAGCCTCTTTAAGGTGCCCACTCCTTGTCCAAGGGTCCAGGAGGAAGAGATTAACTCAAGGATAATGGCTTAGTGATGTGGATACTATCTAATAAGGGTGGGACTTCTGGGGTCTGGCTCTGTCTCCGGTGGCTTTTCTACACCTAGCATTTAATATTCATTTGGCTGAACTGGATATGCTAGTGAGATAGTTTCTGTCCCAATAGAGGCAAAGGCCAGGGCCAAAACCAAAACCCAAGGCCTAACTGCTAGGCTGTTGAGTTAAAAGGCGGGTGTAGGGCTGGGGTTGAGGGACGTCTTCCTTCTTCTCCAATAGTTCCTAGTCATATTTTTTCGGTGACTGAAGTTTTGAGGACTTTCATGGCATTTTGCACATATCCGGGTGATGCTGTTCCACCCCAGAGCCAGATTTGGGACTGCTAAGCATGCCCAGAAGTGAGACCCAACGTGAGTGTGTGGAAAAGTCTAAACTCAGCAGAGATGCTGAAAATTTCACTTACAGAGCTAGGTAAATGCCACTGAAGTGCACAAAGTTCAAATAGGATTGAACCCAAAGTAGGAATTTTCCATACCAGGAAAAATAACACATAGTTTAAAAGAAAACTATTCGAAGTAGAGCAGGTAAATGTAGTGGGGATGGTGAAGCTCTAAAGATCATCTCTGTCTGATGTTTTGCAAATAAACGTTGTCCCTCAAGTGATCCTCTCTGATTGGCTGGTATGCTACCATGTGATCCTCAGTATCCTCTCCCAAGAACTGGCTGCGTCTTTTTTCAGGGGTTTTGGGTTTTTTTTTAAGGATTTACCAAAATTTCCAGAATTTCCCCTCAGATTGAGTGGGTTTTAATAAAGCTTGGGTTGCTCATTAAGTAGAGAAGAACACTGAAATGTTTTCAGATTTTGAAAATAATTTCCAGGAGAAAAAGATGTCTGTCTTTCAACAGAACATTCAATTGAATATTTTTGACAGAGCCATGCATACTGCCAAAAACAAGTTTTGTTTGACAAAGAGCCGTTTCCTTTCAGATTGCTCCTCAATGGAAACACTTCCACCAACTCCGCTGAAAGCCGCCCCCGAGGATAAGGCACACATGCTCGGGAGTCCGGTCTTAGACTACGTCGAGTAGGAGAGGAGGCTGGCAAGCCTCCTTGCTGTAAAAGAAGCTATTTGTAGACTAAGGGATAATGGAGGACAGGGGCTGATGCAGAAGGGTGCAGCGATGTGGCTGCACCCTTCTTTTGCTGAACGCTTTGCCCTCCATGGAGCATGGTGCAGAGAGCGGGCAAGGAGTAGATGCAGGAAGTAGGGACTGCCTGCTGCTACCACCAGCCCAGCTTGGCACCCTGTGCAGCTGTTTACCACAGCTGGAATCCCAGGGCTGTCAGGGGAAACCCAGGGCATCCAGACAAGGAGCCACTTACTGCTGCTACTGCCATTTCCAGCTAAGCTCAGCACCTCACACAGCCCCTCCCCACAATTGAAACCTCGGGGAGCAGTCAGACTCCCTTCCCGTTTCCCCCACTGGGTATAAGCAGTGGGTCTGGGGGCTCCAGCCACTTCCCACCCCCATTCTTGCTGCAATCAAGCAGCAGCACTGGTTACATTTGCTGCACCTCCCTTTTTAAAATCCTGGAACCATCAGTGCAAGAGCATACATGTGCAATAAACTTGAATTCAAGAAGCCTGTTTCTGGCATCCAGAAAAGAGAGAGCTGGCTGGCTTACCACATCTGTCCCTTTCATCAGGCCTCTGGCATTTCTCTGCTGCTGAACTTCAGGACATAAGCAAGCCTAAAGTACCGGGGACATTACCATGCAATGATGGCTTTTACACCAAAGCGCAATGTGATGGTATCATACTCATGCTGGGTGCCGAGTTTGCCTGGTTTAGCAACTATTATTTATGGAGAAATCCTTAGCAATAGCTGGAGAGCCAGAGTTAACATCCGAATCAGGGTTAGGCTTCTGTTCATGACACAATCAGCACTGTGGTTTACTTGGACTGAAATACTGTTGGGACACTTAAAGCACAGACGTGTGAAGTCATATGTTCAATCATTACTGCGGCTCAGGCACATTAGAAACACGCAGGTCCGTGGTGGTGTCTTCTTCTTGTGCTCCAAACACAGAGTTGATCACCTCCAGCTACACTCTCCAGAAAGTCTGATTTATGTGGATGAGGGAGGGAAGGAGGAGGAGGAAAATAATATGTATTTACTATGTAGACTTCTGCTCTAACGTATGATACACAAATATGCATGTGATATATCAATGCATATATCATATATGCATATAAATGTGCATATATCAATATCACACGCACATATCAATCTATATGTCTGTGGCTATAGATACAATATGTTTATGCCTATAGCATGTTGGCTGCTCCATTTAAAATGTACCGCATGCCAAAAACTCATTGCATTAGATTGCCATCCAAACCAACGACAGATGACAATATTCGACATCCTCAGTCCACCCTGACTGTCCAGTCTCATTATTTCACACATCCACCCACGCGTTTCTCAGTGTGCAAGGCCTCAGCAAGTGGACGGTGTGTTCCTCCCCAAATTTATAAAAACGCTTTAAAAATATGCCTGTTATCTCCTTTATTTAACAACATGAAACATCATTGCAACAAAGGTCCATTCATTGCTGTCTTTTTCATTAATTGAAAATCTTCAAAGGGGCAATAAAACAAATACCACCTGTGTTGAAGGGCAGTACTATTCGGCTTGGGGCAATATTCTACAGGTTCAGGAGCTATGTTCATCCTTGGGCTATAGTTTACTCATCGTGATGGATGGGACCAGTCAGTGGGCCAAAATCTATCCTAAGTGTTCCCAGGCTGCTCCGGCTGGAGCTATTTTGCTTATCCGAGAGCAAAATGTGTGTATCTCTTTATTAGATACAGACAACACAGCTATGGTGTAGCATCCAGCCTTGGTTGAAGTCAAGAGGAGTTTTGCTATTAACTGCATAGGACTTTCATCCAGTTTCTAGGGTTGGAAAAGGGGAGGGAGTTGTCCATTATTTCTTTTCCTATACAGGGTTGTTCCTTTTTTCTCTTGATCATAGTTTATATATGTACACACACACACAGATACACACATCCATGTATTTCTACTCTCAGAATCCCATGGGTTACCCCTATTAACTTCAGCAAATATTGTTCTCATTTAGCAATTTTATTCTATTTTGTTGTGTGGACTAGACCCCTGGCTTGGGCAAAGGACAGACTTTGATAAATAAAATGTGTACAGGATACACACATGCACTCACAGACAAAGACTGAAATTCCTCCTGAAACTTATCTTCTGGAAGCCCAGAGTAAGTAGGTCACTAATATGAAAACCTGCATTTTTAAATTCATTGTTTTCTTCTTGTTTT